>NC_041220.1:77033278-77194064 GCF_002837175.3 Physeter macrocephalus | reverse complement strand
GGAATATTACTCAGCCATAAAAAGGAAAGAAATTGGGTCATTTGTTGAGACGTGGATGGATCTAGAGACTGTCATACAGAGTGAAGTAAGTCAGAAAGAGAAAAAACAAATATCGTATATTAACGCATATATGTGGAACCTAGAAAAATGGCACAGATGAACCGGTTTGCAGGACAGAAATTGAGATACAGATGTAGAGAACAAACGTATGGACACCAAATGGGGAAAGAAGCAGGGAGTGGTGGTTGTGTGATGAATTGGGCGATTGGGATTGACATGTATACACTGATGTGTATAAAATGGATGACTAATAAGAAACTGCTGTATAAAAAAATTAAATTAAAAAAAACCCAAAAAACCCCCAGATATATAGGGAATATTCTCTTTCCCAACTCTGACCCCTAGCTACCCATTCTTTTCCCAGAGGCAGCTAATGTTACAGTCTTGTGATGTATCCTTATTGATACTTGATGTATATATGCACACACACACACATATATATGTTTATAGTATATATTTCCTCTTCTACACAGATGGTAAAATACTTACACGTTAATGAATCTTATAATTTAAAAAGTATGCAGCCAATGGGACTTCCCTGGTGGTCCAGTGGTTAAGACTCTGCACTCCCAATGCATGGGGCCTGGGTTCCATCCCTGGTCGGGGAACTAGATCCTGAGTGCCGAAACTAAGAGCCTGCATGCGGCAATGAAGATCCCAAGTGCCACAACTAAGACCCAGTGCAGCCAAATATATAAATATTTTTTAAAAAGTTAAAATCATGTGATAAAGAAAAAAAGTATGCAGCCAATTTTCAAAGTTTTGTGTTCACTGAAAACTATTGTATCAAGAGGATGTAACACAATATAGTGCTGTGCTTTACCATATGGTGGCCATTTGTGACTCTTTATGTTTAAATTAGTTAAATAAAATAAAAAATTCAGTTCCCCAGTTGCATTAGCCACATTTTCATGTGTTCAATAGCTACATGTGGTTAGTGGCTACCATGTTGTACAATGCAGATATAGACCATTTCCATTATCACAGAAGGTTCTTTCAGACAGTACCAAAGATATATTGACATATAATTAGTTATTGGGCTATAACTTAAGGCTACCAACTAGTTAGCATTACTTTGAACAAGTAAATTTCTCATCTTCAAAATAGTTTGAACTTCATCTCTCATTCAAATGCACAGTCAACATTCTGAACATTAGGGAAGAAAATCCTAAAAAACTGTCCCTCACCACCCTTTATAAAATGGCAAACCCTCTCCATTTCTCTCCATTTCCTATACAATGGACATTTAACCCCTTAGCAAGAACTACTGGCTCTACCTCCAAAATATATTTGGAATCCATTTCTTCTCATCTCAGTTATTATCTTAATGTTAGCCATCATCATATCGTGCTTGAATTTTCAAAATAGCCTCTTAAGTGATTTCCCCCTAATAGCTCACACATTCTATTTCAACACAGCAGCTTGTGATTTTTTGAAAACATGTCAGATCATGTCCCTTCTCTTCTCAAAGCCCTCCCTGTGGTTTCTCATCTCATACAGAATAACATCATCTGTTCTGAGGAAGCTTACAAGTTCTCCATGATGAGTTTCTCCACTATCTCTTGGACCCCATTTTCTACTATTCTCTCCCTCACTGTTCCAGCCAGACTGGCCTCCTTTCTGCTTTTCATACATCCTAAGCATGCTCTCAACCCACAGCCTTTGTACTGTCTGAGATACTCTTCCTGCCACATACCTGCACAGCATGCTGCTTTACTTCTTCAAATATCTGTTTAAATGACACCTTATCAGTGAGCTCTTTCTTCACCACCCTTTATAAAATAGCAAACCCTCTCCATTTCTCTCCTTACCCCTCTAATATTTCATTGCTTTGTTTTTGACTATAGCATTTATTACCTGCATACTATAATTATATTCTTGTTTATTGTCTATCTCCACTAGAATGTAACATCCATTAGAGCTGGATCTCCAGAAACTAGAATGGCATCTGACACATAGTAGGCATTCAATAAATATATGTTGATAAGTGAATGTTTATGTATGATGCTGTCTCTAGAAGTATAAAGATAAAAAAGACCTAGACTTGGGATTTCCCTCGCGGTCCAGTGGTGAGGACTCCGTGCTTTCACTGCCAAGGGCGTGGGTTCGATCACTGGTTGGGGAACTAATATCCTGCACACCACACGGCAGGGCCAAAAAGAAAAAGACATAGACACTCACAGTCTAGTTAATTGACAAAGAAGAAGCCCATACAAATAATTACAATACAGTGTAATAATGTGCTTATCCAAAAACATTTAAGTGGAGTAATATTAATCTTCATCAAAACTAGGTTTGTGAGATAGGCATGCTGATATGTTGCTCATGGGAGTGTGAAATGGGGCCTCCTCTCGGGAGGGTACTTTTCTAGTAGGTATCAAGAGTGGAAAATGTTCATACCTTTTGACCCAGTCATTTCACTTGTAGGAATGCAATCTAAGGAAATGGCATTGCTCTAGTATAAAAAAATTTGAAAAAAATTAGGTAAATGGTTAAACAAAGTATGGCATATTTTTAAGATAGACAGACTATAATGTAGTCTTTGGAGTCATTTTTGGCAGAATACTTAATAAGATGACAAAATGCTTATGATAGAGAAAAACCTAAGAATACACACCTATCACTTTAAGTTGTTACTGTTAAAGGTTGGGATTGGGGTGGGAGACGTCCTTTACTTTTCATTATTCATACAAAAATATTTTATGATCAAGAATTAGTTTTGCCAACTTTAGAAATGCTTAAGACTAATTTTTTAGTGGAAAAATAAAAATAGGACCCGAGTGTATTAAGAATAATTTCAATTTTATGTACATAGAAAAAGGCCTAAAAGGAAATACAGTAAGTAGTAACAATGCTCATCCATGATTTTTTTTTTTTTTGTCATTTAGAGATTTCCTATGATGAACTTGTCTTTTAAAATTTAAAAAAAATTTTTGGCTGTGTTGGGTCTTTGTTGCTGCGTGCGGGCTTTCTCTAGTTGCGGCGAGCGGGGGCTACTCTTCGTTGTGGTGCGCGGGCTTCTCATTGCGGTGGCTTCTCTTGTTGCGGAGCACGGGCTCTAGGCACGTGGGCTCAGTAGTTGTGGCACACGGGCTTCATTACTCAGTGGCATGTGGGATCTTCCCGGACCAGGGTTCGAACCCGTGTCTCCTGCATTGGCAGGCGGATTCTTAACCACTGCGCCACCAGGGAAGCCCTGTAAGTTTGGGTTTTGTTTTGTTTTGTTTTTTTAGATTCCACATATAAATGATATCATATATCATATTTGTCTTTCTCTGACTTATTTCACTGCGAAAAACACCCTCCAGGTCCATCCATGTTGCTGCAAATGGCAAGATTTCCTTCTTTATGGCAGAATAACATTCCATTGTGTGTGTATATACATACCTACATATACATATATATATATATATATACACACACACACACACATTTTCTTTTCTTTTTTTCTTATTGAGGTAACATTTATCATTATGTAAGTGTCATGTGTACATTATATTTCTACAACACGCTCACCACCAAAAATTTATTTTCCATCTGTCACCATACAGTTGATCGCCTTTATCGACTTCACCCTCTACACCCTTCTTCTCTGGTAGCCACTGCTCTGGTCCCTGCATCTACGTGTTTGTTTTTGTTTGGTTTGTATACCACATTTTCTTTATCCATTTATCCACTGATGAATGCGCTTAGGTTGTTTCCATATCTGGGCTATTGTAAATAATGATGCAATGAGCATCATTAGTGTTTTTGTTTTCTTCAAATAGGTACCCAGAAGTGGAATTGCAGGATCATATGATAGGTCTACTTTTAATCTTTGAGGAACCTCCATACTGTTTTCCACAGTGGCTGCACCAATTTACATTCCCACCAGCAGTGCACAAGGGGTCCTTTTTCTCCACATCCTCACCAATGCCTATTATTTCTCCTCCCGGACCGGGGCGCGAACCCGGTTCCCCTGCATCGGCAGGCGGACGCGCAACCACTGCGCCACCAGGGAAGCCCCATATTTCTTACCTTTTTGACAATACCCATTCTAACAGGTGTGAGGTGGCATCTCATGGTTTTGAGTTGCATTTCCCTGATGATTAGTGATGTTGAGCACTTGTTCATGTTCCCTGTTGACCATTTGTATGTCTTCTTTGGAAAAATGTCTATTTAGGTCCTCTGCTCATTTTTTATCAAGACTTTTTTCTTTTGCTATTGAATTGTATGTGTTCTTTATATATGTTCTGGATATTAACCCCTTATCAGATACGTGATTTGCAAATATTTCTCCCATTGGGTAGGTTGCCTTTCCATTTTGTTCATGGTTTCCTCTGTTATGCAGAAGACTTTTAGTTCGATGTAGTCTCACTTGTTTATTTTTGCTTTTGTTGTCTTTGCTTTTGGTGTCAAATCCAAAAAAATCATTGCCAAGACTGAAGTCAAGGAGCTTACTGCCTGGGTTTTCTTCTAGGAGTTTTATGGTTTACTTACTTAATTTTTTGAAATTCGTCTGTGGTCCACTAAATTCAGCTGAATTCCTCTTGAAGATTTACATTCCTAAAACTTAACTGTAGAATTAACTTTCTCCTTAATAAAGATAGTCATCACTGACTATTCTATCAGAAAAGAGTTTCCTTATCTTCATTCGTTATTTTCATTGGCATTGTAAATTTTGTTGTCTCTTCATAGGATCAGCTAGAGCTGTGTTTCTCAAATTTTAACCTGTATACAAATCACCTGGGAATCTTGTTAAAATGCAGATTTTTTGATTCAGTATGTATCAATTAATTCTAAAGTAATTAATGCTAAAGCTGCTGGCCCATGGACCACACTTTGACTATCAAAGGCTAAGATTATTTTCAGATGTTGTATATTAAGCCTGCTGGCACAGTAATATCTCATCTTTTACAATAAATGTATCTCTAAAGACATTTGATAGTTACTGTGGTTGTAAAATTGAAACACTTTTTAAAGAGAGATCACTATGAATTCTCATAAAGAATGCATTCTTACATAATTAATTATTGGGAGTAAATCCTGAATTGTATCCAAAGTATGATCATAAAATAATGTCAACAGTATTTTTAATAAACATTAAAGCTCAACTAAGCGTTCCTTTAAAAATAATCCTTTGTGTAAGCTTTTGCCTTAGTCTAACAATGCTGCCATCTTTAGGATATGTTTGGAACACCTGCTTAGGAGTTAACCATAGTATGTGTAACTCATTTGTAAAAATAGGCCTGATGAAGTGATGGATATTTTCATCTTTTGAGGATAAATGGAATGTTTTGGGAAGCAGTCAAAACTAGCTGGATCCAAGACTGATGAATATGGTGGGTTGGTATGCTGGTTATTATTATTTGGGGTTAAAAATAAGGAACACAGTAATGAAATCTATTTTGTGTTTGCAGCTTATCATTTCATTCTGTAGGAGGAGCCCTACAAACAACATGAATATTGTTTTAATGAGTTCATGTCCTTTCAAGGCAATTACTAATTTGAAGAATAATACTTATCTGAAGATATAAATTCTGGTTTCTTGGTTAAAGAAATCAGTCTCATTATCAGAGTTTCAAAATACGTGAGGCAAAACTGATAGAACTGAAAGAGAAATAGATAAATCCACACAATGCCCCTCTCACAATAATCAATAAAAGTAGACTGAAAAATCAGCAAGCATACAGAAGATGTGAACGACACTATCAACTAACTTGACCTATTTGATACTTACAGTACATTCCATCCCAAAACAGAAATGAACATTCTTTTGAAGGTCACTCGGAGTATTTACCAATAAAGACCATGTGCTTCGCCATAAAACATGTGTCAATAAAGTTAAAAGGATTTAAATCATACAAAGTATGTTCTTTGACCAAAATGGAATTGAGTTTAAAAACCCATAAAATGTAGAATTAAAATATATGACAGCAATAGCGCAAAGGAAGTGCATTGTTGTAAGATTCTTACACCGTTAATGAAGTGGTATGTCTTTATTTCAAGGCAGACCGCGATGTTAAAGATGTATATTGTAAGTCATGGAGCAACTGCTAAAACACGCGTGTGCGCGCTCACACACACACACACACACGCTCACACACACACACACACACACACACACACACAAAGAGGTATAGCTAATAAGCCAACAGTGGAGATAAAATGGAAACATAATAAATAATAAATCCAAAACAAGTCAATAAACAAGGAACAAAGATGAGATAAATAGAAAACAAATAGCAAGATGTTAGCTTCAATTCTTATGTTAACTCAAAGAGGTAGATGTTTTACAGATAAGGAAACTGAGACTTGGAGAGATTTAAGTAATTTGCCTAAGGTGACACAGCCAGTATGTATTGGGGCTGTGATTTCAATTCAGGTCCCCTGTCTTCGAAGGTCTCTGCACTCTATCTAATGCCAAGGTACTGTAGTAGTGTGTGTGTGTGTGTGTGTGTGTGTGTGTGCATTCTAGCTACCTGTGTGTAGAATAATTTGGAGAACTAAACCCCTATGTCTTCTAAGAGTTTTGAATATGATTGACATTTACATTTCCGCTTGCCTGTATAACTAAAATAAATTCTTGCTTTTCGAATTACAGTGAAGCTATATAGAATTATTTCTTGAGGGTTTTCCCATGTGTCTTCACTCTCCATCACAAGTCAGGATGTGCCTAGATTCTCTGCAATTGAGGCAGTGGGATGAAATGGTGCCGGCGCTGCCACAGTGAGGACAACCTAAGTCATTTCCCACAAACCTCTTCAAATCTTTTAAAAGCTTCTTGCTGTGTTCATTATCTATGTATATACACATACATGAGCACAGTACACTAACACGTTAAAATAGTTTGACACTCCATACAATATGCCAGGTTCTGTGGTAGGCAAAAGATATAAAAAGGTGAAAGAATTAATTATGTCCCCTGATATCATAGAGTTAAAAGTCTCATGAGGCATGCAAACTTTATACAAAGAATCATACAAATATATATAATACTGTCATAAGTGTTATGAAAGCAGCAGGATACCATGATAGTTAACAGGATGTCCTATTTGCAGGTCCTCAATGGAAAAAGTCATTTTCTTTTAAACATCTTTATTGGTGTATAATTGCTTTACAGTCATTCTCTTCTTATACAAACATACTGAAGACTTTGAAACTATTACAAAGCCACAAAGCTAGAAGTTGACTATAAGTAAGGTAAGTTAGTAATAAAACAATTCTTTCAACTTTAGCATGCTTGGAGCCACGTGATATATTTCTAACACTCTCTTGAGTATGAAGGGCTGTCACCGGCAATTATTTTGAAAGTCATTCATCCTTTTCTTTCCAATTTGCGAAAAGAATGATTTTTTAAAAAATATTATTTATTTATTTGGCTGCGCTGGGTCTTAGTTGAGGCATGTGAACTCTTAGTTGCAGCATGTGGGATCTAATTCCCTCACCAGGGATGGAACCTGGGCCCCCTGTATTGGGAACGTGGAGTCTTAGCCACTGGACCAAGAGGGAAGTCCCAGAATGATGTTTTTTTGTTTGTTTTTTAAAAAATTAATTAATTTATTTATTTTTGGCTGCATTGGGTCCTCGTTGCTGTGCGTGGGCTTACTCTAGTTGCAGCACTACTCTTCGTTGCGGTGCGCAGGCCTCTCATTGCGGTGGACTCTCTTGTTGCAGAGAACTGGACTCCAGGTGCACGGGCTTCAGCAGTTGTGACACGTGGGCTCAGTAGTTGTGGCTCATGGGCTCTAGAGCACGGGCCCAGCAGTTGTGGCCCACGGGCCCAGTTGCTCTGTGGCATGTGGGATCTTCCCGGACCGGGTCTCGAACCCATGGAACCTGGGCCCCCTGTATTGGGAACGTGGAGTCTTAGCCACTGGACCAAGAGGGAAGTCCCAGAATGATGTTTTTTTGTTTGTTTTTTAAAAAATTAATTAATTTATTTATTTTTGGCTGCATTGGGTCCTCGTTGCTGTGCGTGGGCTTACTCTAGTTGCAGCACTACTCTTCGTTGCGGTGCGCAGGCCTCTCATTGCGGTGGACTCTCTTGTTGCAGAGAACTGGACTCCAGGTGCACGGGCTTCAGCAGTTGTGACACGTGGGCTCAGTAGTTGTGGCTCATGGGCTCTAGAGCACGGGCCCAGCAGTTGTGGCCCACGGGCCCAGTTGCTCTGTGGCATGTGGGATCTTCCCGGACCGGGTCTCGAACCCGTGTCCCCTGCATTGGCAGGCAGATTCTCAACCACTGTGCCACCTGGGAAGTCCCCAGAATGATGGCTTTTTAAGAGTAAAGATTTAACTAGGAATTTTTCATTACAATACAGGCTTTAATCATAGGACTTGAGAAGAAAACTCTTCACTTCCAGCAGTCCACTTAAAAAATGGCTGTGGGTGATTTAAAAAGAGCAGTAAAATAAGTTGTAACCAATGTAACCTATAGCGTGTAAGGGGCTCACCCAGATCCTTCTGCATTCATCCTGAGCTGTGTCCTGGGAGAAGCTGAGCCAGGCATGGTTCTGGGAAGAGCCCGCTTCCCTGTCTCAACAAGACCAGATCTTGCAGGGGCTATTTCTGATTCTCTCCAAGCAGAGCCCACTGGTTGGAGCCCAGTGACCAGCTGCACCCGGTATGTGTCATTCTGAAAAGACCACAATACTCTTTCCTCTGCATCCCATCTTTTCCTGGTGACAGGGAACTGAAGACCCAAGGGCAGGCCCAGGACCGACCACTTGCCTTGTGCCTATAGCACACACTAAAGACTCAATAAATGCTTAAATAAAAAAAAAGAAAGGAGAAGAAATATAAAATAAAATTGGGTGTTTGATTACAGATAGCTGAAAAGGGAGATGGAAATAAAATCAGTTTTTGTTAATTGTTAGATAAGAATCGAGCAGGAAGAGACAAGAAACAATGATTTTAAAGGTACTTTACAAAAACACTGGATCATTATCTGATGACTTGCTTGTAAAAGTTGCTTTATTTTAGGAACAAATTTAAGTGACCGGATTTTAAACATTCTGCAAGTATTTTCCTGGTTAGACACTTAGTACCTAGGTGATAGAAACATCTGCTCGCTGAACAGGTATCACTGCAGAGTAAATGCATTTGCTCTTCTGATTAGAGCGAAGGGGAGGGAGGGGAGGCAGGAACATGAAGGGAATGATGTGGATGTCTGTGTCTGTAGTGCGTGCCTGCCTGCAGTATAAATGGGGAGGCTTGTCTGCTCAACAAAATGGGAAGGATTGTTTCTAGCACAGAATAATTGTCCTTAAAAAATGTTTCCTTATGAATATTTTTATTAGTATACCTTAAAGCTTTTAGTATTAAAGAACCCACCAGATTAAGGCTTGGTATAATTTTGAGAAGGTACATGCATTAGTTTTTAGGGTATTTTGGGGAGCAAAGCTGGTTTGTTTCGATAATGATTGTAGCACAATCCTTTTTAAATAGCGGTGTTTCATTTTTGGAACAGGTTCATCCATATGTCTTTCTGATACCCTCTTTCTAGACTAATAATTTGGGCATTTCATTTTAATATTTTAGAGCAACATATTTGACTCCAAAGCCTTTCTATATAGCCAACAAGTACTATAAGAAGAAACAAACAAAAAAAAACCTGTAAGGTAAGCTTTCAGGGAAAAAGTGATTCTGAGCTGAGAGAAGGTTCTAGATTAGGAGCTCTTAACATGGGACCATGGGTAAAATTTAGGGGATTCAAGAATCCCTTGGAATTTCCTGGAAAATCCTGAGTGTATCTAGGGAGAGAGTCCTGTGTTTTTATAAGATTTTCAGAGTGGTATTGACCCAAAAGAGTTAGAATCTTGTAGTGTGAGTGTGAGTCAAGGTAGCCTAAGTTATGCTGCAGTAACAAAATAACCTTGAGACCTTGGTAGCTTAAAACCACAGTGGTTTCTCACTACCTAAAATTACTTCCCCTCCAACTCGGGTCAGACAACAGATATTTGTTCAAAGCTAATTCTGCTCAAAGGCTCCTAACTAGGGCCCCAGAGAGAGAGGGATCAGGTCCCCTGGACATTACATGTCTTTACCTCTGGACAAGTTCCTCACTTTTTCTTACCCACCAGATGTTTTCTTTATTTAAATTTTTATTGAAGTATAGTTGATTTAAAAAGTTGTGTTAGTTTCTGCTGTACAGCAAAGTGAATCAGTTATACGTATACATATATCCACTCTTTTTTAGATTCTTTTCCCATATAGGTCATTACAGAGTACTGAGTAGAGTTCCCTGTGCTATATGGTAGGTCCTTATTCGTTATCTATTTTATATATAGTCGTGTGTATATGTCAATCCCTATCTCCCAAGTTATCCCTCTCCCTCCCCCTTCCCCCCGCACCCCGTAACCATAAGTTTGTTTTCTACATCTGTGACTCCTTTCTGTTTTGTAAATAAGTTTATCTGTACCATTTTTTTTTTAGATTTCACATACAAGCGATATCATATGATATTTGTCTTTTACTGTCATCTGCCAGATTCTTATCCTCATTGCAGACAAAGAAGGGATAGAACCCTGGAAGGGAAGTGACCACAGGTGGAAAAAATAAATTCCAGATAGATAAGTTGGAACAAATAGTTTGAAATGTTTTTGTCAGTGGTGGGGAGAGGTGGGTGGAGTAGGTGGTAGGGAGGTGTGAAGGAGATTTCTTATTTCTGGGCTTAGCGTTTCAAAATGACAACTTATGTTCTAGGAAGCACTCTAATAAACTTATCATCCATATTTCATCCATTTCTAGGTAAAAATAGCACATCATAATACAGCGCTGTTACAGTAAATTTTCAAAGATAAATGCAAAATCAAGAACAGAAAAAGATGGTTGGTGGTGGTAGAGAATAAGCAGACAGAAAAGCTGAGCTAAGGGAAGCTGCAGTTGAGATGTAACTGAACATCGGGCTTCCTGGCAGCCAAAGAAAAAAGGGAAACACCAACAAGAAATTTGGACAAGTAGCTGTAAAAATCTTATGGTTCTAGGGGACTGTATTGTTTTGATATTCATTTAGGCACTGCTAGTAAATAGCTGCATGAACTTGAACAAGTTACTAGAGTGTTCTAGGCCTTACTTTCCTATAAGTGACAGTAACTGCCTGCTGAATTAGATAATATCTAAATTTCCTTTACCCGTAACTTCTCAGTTATTGACACTTCAAAGAAATGTCTTCCTTTATACTTTTCATCAGGATTATACACTTCTTCATTAAACACGTGTTTATAGTTCTCTGTAGATTCATGAAGATTTTCCCCTTTTAGTATCCTTAAAGAGAAACGTGACAGAATTCCCTAATCTTTGCTAATTTTAAAGCTAACATATATTTCACATGTCACATGCCTAGTTTTGACTTTGACATTCTTCTGCAGTCACAGAAAAAACAGCATATTCAAAAATACACCAGAAATGAAAGGGTAATTATTTAGTACAGAGTATTAATAGAAAACACAACACAAGCTACAAACACAGTTATTATGTTTTTAAAATTGAATTGAAAATGCTTCTATGTTGCCAGAAAAGAGAAAGAATCATAGTCGTTGGTACCAAAAAAGAGACAGACTAGAAGACATTTCCATACCCCTGTTCCTCACATCTTGACAGGGCCTGAATTTCTTCCTAGAATCTGGCAGAGAGTGAAGAATGTTTTAAATCTCACTTATTGATGGGAAGTGGACCTTAGCTTTTAAAAACTGCCTATATTTATATGTTTTCTGATTTCTCTGCTTCTATCCAACCACACAGCTTACTGTTCATTATATTTCATTTTCATTAGTGGTATTCTTAAATATTCTTGTGCCTTGATGAATTTCTATTTTTCAGGAGTAAAGAAGGTAAAAAAAAAAAAACAGTCTGGATTAATCTGGTCCATAACATTTTTTTTTTTTCGGCTGGGCTGTGCAACTTGTGGGATCTTAGTTCCCCGACCAGGGATTGAACCAGGGCCCCCGAGAGTGAAAGCCTGGAATTCTAAGCACTGTAGTCTGTAACATTTTTGTTAGATGAGAATAAAGATAAACATCTTAAAGCTGTATTTCAAATCCATGTTTTAACCTCATTTATTAAAATTTGACAATGCATAAGTACAAGGTCCAAAAGATATTCTATTTTGATGTAACTCATCCTACCTTATCTATCTATCTATCTATCTATCTATCTCTCCATTCATTCATAGAAGCAAGCATATTTCTTAAACATCAGGATCAATGAATACAGAGGACTACTGACAGAGGCATTGAGACTGTGTCTCTATGGATCTTTAGGACTGAATCAGAACCAAGGCTCACCTGGGACCCAGAAACTGCACCAATATTCATCTGGGAATTTTTTCAGGATTTTGAGCAGCAGTCTTCTCGGGCCACATTGAGAAATGAATTATAGTTGGACCAGCCAAAGCTGGGTAGACTTAAGAAGTAGTTACTGTCTTATCGGTCTCATTGTTGCAACTTGTCTCCTCAGCCTTGCAAATCTTCAAAGATCAGTTTTATTGGAGTCAGTGAAACACGGGCTTCTCATCTGGAGTGGGCCGCCTGGATTAGCATCTGGCCTTTAGCGCTTCACCACCACTAGCTCTGTGACCTTGGACACATGTCTCTAAGCATCAGTTTACTCATCTGTAGAGCGGGGATAATATTAGAGTTTACCTCGTAGAGGCTGTAAGAAGATTCACCGCGATAATGATAGTAAAGCATTCAACTACTGACTTAAGAAATGTTAACTATTCAAATTATTAAAAATTAAAAGGTCATTTATGTAAAGATGTCGACACTCAGGATTTCAGTGGAGGGGAACCAAAGAGATCTTTCAACTATCTAACTCATCCCCATGATCAACTGTGATTAACTTCTTCCCTTTACTCTGTCTCCGCCTTGCTCTAGGTCCCAGGGGGCTGACCTGTGTGGACATCAAGGTGCTCTCCTGCCCTCTGGTTTCCAGTTGCTCTCAGCTAGAGGGGAGCATCGTAAGGAGACAGAAGTGAGTTGAGAAGTAAGGGTACTGATTCTCCTGGCTCCCTCCCTGCAGGCTCTGCCGAGTCTAAGCATGTTTCCTCACATGGAGATCACATTTCCTAGCAGGGAGCCCTCGTTCCAGTACACCCACCGGCTCACCTCACCTCTTCAGGCCGATGACAGTGCCCTGCCAGTGCAAGGTCTGGACACTACACTCCCCACTGTAGTTTCAGGCTACTCTGCTCACACCTTTGGACTAAGTGTTTTTATCCAGCTCTTCTCAAATCAACCGTGCCAACTGTTTCCTGACAGACTGTTTGAAACACCAGGTATGCATCACTAGGATGGTGTCTATGTGAGGCCTGAGCAACAGCTTTGAAGGGAGGGGGGAAAAAGGAAAAGAGAAAAAGAGAATGATTCAACCAGGATTTGGGAGCACACCAAATTATATATGAATAATTCTTTCCCTGAATTGGCATGTACTTTGGCTGATACGGTCAAATTGAACTATTTTGGTATGATAGAGACACACTCAGTGACCTTTATTTTCTCTCATTCTATGCCTGATTCAGCTTTGTAAATACAGCTTTACTGCGGGAACAAGTTGCCTAATGGAACTTGGGATTTTCTCATAATTCATAATAGGTCTTGGTCATTTTTCTCCAACTAATTATTCAGCCGCTGGCTGTATTTATTTGGTTCTTGGCACACGGTACCTGATACAGGGCCAAGCACATGAGGCTCTCAGTAAATATATTGCATGAATGTATAATCAACTTTAAAGGGTTCATCCATGTTGTAGTGTGCATTAGTATTTCATTCCTTTTTTATGACTGCACAACACTCCATTGTGTGGATATACCACATTTTGTTTGTCCAGTCATCAATTAATGGACATTTGGATTGATTCCACTTTTTGGTATCATAGGGCTCCTGTGAACATTCATGTACAAGTTTTTGTGTAGACATGTTTCCAATTCTCTTGGGTATATACCCATGAGTGGAATTGCTGGGTCAAATGATAACCTATATTTAACTTTTTAAGGAATTGCCAAACTGTTTTTCAAAGTGACTGCACCATTTTACATTCCTACCAGCAATGTATGAAGATTTCAATCTGTCCATATCCTAGCTAGTATTTGTTATTGTGTATCTTTTTCATTGGTATTTCACTGTGGTTTAATTTGCATTTCCCTAATAACTGGTGATGTTGAGCATCTTTTCAAATGTGCCTATTGGCCATTTGTATCTTCCTTGGAGGATGTATAGTCAGAACCCTTGCCCACTTTTAATTAGGCTATTTGTGTTTATTGTTGAATTGTAAGAGATCTATATATTCTGGCTACAAGTTTCTTATCAGATATATAATTTGCAAATATTTTCTCCCATTCTGTGGGCTATCTTTTTGTTCTTCATGTTGTTCTTGGAAGCACAAAAGTTTTTCATTTTGAAGTACAATTTATCTTTTCTTTTTTTTATCACTTATGCTTTCCGGTGTCATACTGAAAAAACCATGGCTTAACCCAAGATGCACGACTGTGTTTTCTTCTAAGAGTTTTATAATTTTAGCTCTTCCATTTAGGTCTATGACCTATTTTCAATTATTTTTTGCACATGGTATAAAAGTAGGGGTCCAACTTCATTCTTTTGGATGTGGATATCCTGTTGTCTCAGGATCATTTGTTGAAATGACTATTCCTTCCCCATTGAATTATCTTGGCACCCTTGTTAAAAATCAATTGACCGCAAATGTAAGGATTTTTGTTGGCTATCTGGATTCCTTGCATTTCCATCAGAACTTTAGGATAAGCTTGTCAATTTCTGCAGAGAAGTCACCTGAGATTTGGATAGAAATTGCAATGGACCAGTAGATCAATTTGGGGAGTATCGCCATCTTAACAATATCGATTCTTCCACTCCGTTATCATGGGATGTCTTCTCGTTATTTAGATCTTTTAAAATTTCTTCCAATAATGTGTTGTAGTTTGCAGTGTACAAGTCTGGCATTTGTTTCTTAAAATTTATTCCTAAGTATTTTGTTCTTTCTGATGTTATTGAAAATAAAATTGTTTTTTAAAATTTCATTTTCAGAGTGTTTATTGTTAGTGTATAGAAATACAGTTGATTTTCGTATATCGATCTTGTATCCTGCAACCTTGCTGAATTTGTTCCTAATACTTTTTTGATCTGTAGCTTTTACACTGTGTGACCTGCTACAAAATATTAAAAAACCGAAGTTAGTTAATAATCCTCTTTTAATGCTTTAGAATAATAAAATAACTTAAATTTCATTTTAATTGATATCCCAATTCAAACTCAAATTATTTGGACTAAATTATTATTTTTTCACCCAAAACTACTGTTCAGAACATTGCATCTTGTAGTGCAAAAATAAAACATCTCTTTTCCCTAAAATGAAAAATGTGTTTTGTCTTAGTTTTTACTTAGTCTAACTTATGAATGACACTTATTCAGTTTCACTGTTCAGTAATGGTTGATACATCAGATTTATATTTTACGTAATAACTACGCCACCTTATTTAGCCATAGCTACTTTGCTTTTGTAGTCAGGTCACTGTTCAAAAACCATAAACAAGCAGCGTCTGTTTATTGTTAAAGGTCAACAGTAGCAGCTGTAGGGTTCCTCCTCTCCCTGATAGAATGGAACTATAGAAGCATGTATGTTTAAAATGTGAACGTACAAAATACTGTACAGAAATCTTGGATTGCATGTCACTCCTGGATCATCACTGGTTGTCCCATTCATTCACTAGATCAAGTGAATTTCTGGATGAGTTCTGGTCGGTTCCCTGACATAACCATCTTTTCTGTTTAAAAACAAACCAACAAACCAACCAACCAGAAAAGCATCTTGAATTGGAGAAAGATTCAAAAAGCAAGTCAAAACACTTAACAGAGACTTGACATTTATTGTGCAATTTTATCTCCAACAGAACATGTGGCATTCTAGAGGTATATGAGGTAATAAAATCAATACTCCAGTTAGAACACCTGAAATAATTGGCTCTAGTAACAAATGTTTCTTATAATTAAAAATATTGAATGTTTAAAAAACTCTTATAACGTTTTAAGTTCCTAAAAGAAAAGTGCCTAACACTTAAAAAACAACTTACTCTTCTATATAAATTGTTCACAAAAAATCTTGCTATTCTATATTACACTATGCATTTATAGTTTTATTAACATACCTCTGGTGGGTTTTAACTCTACACAGTACAATCAAATAGAAATTATTCATAGAGAATCAACAAGACTTCAACAATAAAAATATTAGGATCAATGGATTTGTCACAGTTTCTCCACAAGTGTTCATCATAGAAAATAGAGTAAAGGCAAGTTGGCCCCAGTGTTAGGCTGCTACATGAAGTTCCAGAGAGGAGAGACACACAAAGGCAATGCTTAAATGGGGCAGGGTCGGACTAGACCAGTGACCTTGAAGGTTTCAGGACCCCTCTCATGGACTGGCATGCCCTATTCCTTAGAAACAAAGCCAGGCCCTGATGGCCATGGCAAGCTCTTGAACTTAAACACAGCCAGAGATGTTAAAGCCACAACTACAAGAAAGAACAGATTACTGTATTTTCCTACAAAAACTTCACGACAGTTCTCACAGTGACATCATAGATTGAAACCCTCTCTTCCAAACCAGACTCATCAATTCTAAGGCTATGAATACAACAAATGTGAAAAGTGAGTGGACATTGGCTAACTGATGTCCAGTGCCATTTCTACCATCTAGCCGTTCCCAAAGACCATCACTTCACTGAGTTCAAAGTTTTGCTTTTATATCCCTGCGTTTTTGTACTGGGAACCTATGACAGAAATGTGAACAAATTTTAATTTATTCACTACTTCAATACAACAAATCCATTCCAGAGTGTTTAAGGGGTTTGAGGACCTTAACTACTAGGGAAAACTGAACTAGTCATTCTGCTTACTAAACCCAAAGATTTCCTCTTATCAGCTGAGTACCTTCGGCAGTGTCCTTATCAATAAAATGGGGTAGTAACAATAAAACCCTAGAGAGTGGTTGTGAGGATTAAAATGAGAGGATGCATTAAAGTGATTACCAAAGTACCTGGCGCACAAGGGCTCAATGTATATAAGCTGTAGCTATTGTTATCGTTAGTGGTTTTGAATGGGCCCAAACAGTTTTCCAATGTGCACAAGACCCATCAGACTACTTGTAATGGGGCAATTATTCTGAGAATGAACAGGCTTTTGAATAAGTCATCTTAGCAGGTGGATTTTCACTGTAATTTGGGGAATTGTGATCCAGTGAAAACCTAGCCTGTATATTAGCCAGCTATGGATGGCCATGAGGAAATTTAATCTGGTTATTTTTACCACAAAGATTTGGTAATTTAGTGCTTTCAAGAGCCAAGCTTACCGAGCTGGTCATTAGATGAGTGAAGTCCAGACCTCTCAATGTTTCTTGCAATTGAATGTATTGTGGAGGGTAAAAGTGGTCTCTAACATGTAAACATATCCGTTATAGTTTTGAATTTTAATTAGGAGGCAAGTATTGGTGAGTTATTATTTTTGCACTCCATGTTGTCTGGTATCAATTCTTCACTCTCCTCTAAATAATAACACAAATAGAAGAACTGATGCCACTGGCTGATAATGTAAGTAACTGCGGAGGGCCATCAACTGGGTGACATTTTTCTACATTATTCAAGTGAAGTGGTTATTTTTATCCAGTACTTACACGACTGAAAGAAGCCATCACTATGTTTACAAAAATATATCATAATGATACATACTGCTGTTTAGACACATTTACACTAGAGTTCTGACTCAAGCATCCTATTTGACATGTTTTGCCAAGCAGTTTTGGCAAGTGTCACCACATTAACACGCAAGACTTGCACCATATGTGCAAAATCACTTTCTATTACATTTCTAAAAACTGGTATATAAGAACTGTCAAAAATTACAAACATCTGTACTGTGAAATGAGAAAAGTTTAAATCTTTTTTAAAACGAAGTTATCCAAGAATGAGACTTTTTAAAATGATAGAAATCTAAGAAGAACTAAGGAGGTAGTCAGTGGGTATTAGGTTTAGGTTCTAGAGTACACGCTGAATGACAGAATTCAAATGAGGGCAACGTACGTTTGCTTTCCTGAAAACAGTGCATGCTTCATCCTACTTGATGCTCCATCCATTTTCTGATAGCAACAGGAGGTCAAGCCATTAAAGGTGGCAGGAAAATGTAGACATCACGAACTTGTAGATTCCCAAGTTTGTATTATTGTCTAGATTTTTGGAAAACATCTGATATTACAAGAATATACTGGACTTAACCATTCTATCGATATCTGACACATGGAGGAGCTGGATCAAATAAGATATTGAATAATTTATATCGCCTTATAATCCTGGTGAACAAATCTCTCAGGTCAATGTGTTTATGACTGATGAAGGGCTAAGAAAGATCCAGAATATAAAATGACCCACTTGCCCTACAGCTATGAAGTAGCCACATGTATAACATATCTCCCAATTCCCCTACCAAAGAAGATGACTATTTCCAGCAAATGCTCTAATACTATCCTCTCCATTCCTAGTGAAGCCTTATGAAACATAAATGGTGACAGAAGCCTCAGTGCTGTGGTGGAAATTCTCAGCCAAGAGAGTGGTGCCTGGGTTCAGGGCTGAATATTTTCAATTGACAGTTTTTCTCCATGAGATTGTGAATGGTGGCCCTTCAAAAGAGACTGTGAGAAATGGGAGCTTAGTCACTGCTCGCAGAATATGACGCACCCCCCCCCAACCCGATCTCCCGGTTCCTGGCCTACATCCTCCAAACAGATCACTGAAGGGTTTTGCTGGGCCAAGCGGAACTGCACTTGGCGTTCCATTCACTGGGAAAGCAGGCATGCTCCTTGTGATGTGATTTTAATTTGGGAAAACTCAGGACACATCAAGACACTGTCACTGAGAGTAGGTACGGTTCCCTTGACAGATGGGATTATGAACCATGCCCAGTCACTGACAAAATACCAAATTTGGTCTGTGGTGTCAGGCCAGACCTATGACCTTTTCTCTCACCAATGAGGTGGAGCAAAGCTGCATCCTGGGCTGTTTTAATTCAATCTATGTTATTCCAATGCTAAAATGACTCAAGGAAGCTGCTAAAAGCTGACATGAGTATGAGTGTCTCCTCGAGAGAGCAATTTGTCCAACTGCCAGACAAAGATGTAGAAGATCAAATCAAGAAAATATACAGGTCTCCAGGTCTCCAAAGAGATCAACGGAAAGGCTGACAGAGAAGTGACAGCATCCAATCTTCTCACTGGTGAGCTTTTAACCTTGCTACAGAGGCTGCAATGGCCTTACCGAAAACAAGTGAACGATCCTTGCAAACCCTGATTTGAAAATCAGGTGACCATGCAGGCAACCACCACGAGCCAGGTAATATACCAGCCTTAAAGGGGAAGTGCAAATAGCAGCATGTGACATGGACTAAGGAGAGGACAAAGCAGAACAGCCAAGCAGATACTGTGTCACAGCCCAAGGGCCATTAGTGCCCGGGTCAGGCGGTGGGTTCGGCTAAAGGAACACAGCAACTACATCAACGGTGAAGAGTGTAATGGAACGTCTGACTGGGGACAGGGGATCGTAGGTCCTAGACCCAGGAGAGGCATTAGAACTGGCCGTGTGATGCTAAGTCAGTCATCTTTCTGGGCGTTGACTGCTCATGTGCATAAGAGATGACCATTGTGCAACTCTTAACATTTTAGAATTTGTGAAGTATTGGAAAACAGCTGATAGAGAGATAATTCACCTGAAAATAGGGGTGGGAGGAAGAGACCAGGTGTACCTTCGAGCAAAGGCTGGTGCAGCCACGGGCCTTGAGGGGCACAGCCTCCTGACCCCAGGAGCCTTCTCAGGGGATGACAACAGGAGCGGAGCGAGCACTTGTCGTAAGCATGCCAACCTGTAAGGCTATGGAGAGTGAATGCAGAAATGCTCCATCACCACCTTCAGTGAAGATCAGCACAACACATGGCTCCATGATGACGTGTAGATGTGAAGATGTGCGGAATTCGCAAGCTTTCAGGGAAATGATAAGAATTGGAAATTCTTTTGTTTTTTTTTAAGGCAGTGGTCAAATATTGCTGCTATAGAAAAAAAAAAAGGACAGTGAACTCAGCAGTAAGGATAACTAAAGTCCAATGCAAAGAAAGGAAAAGTAAGATGGAAAGACAGGTGAGATCATGGTGGTATTTTTCTCCTGGCCAAGATTTCATTCATGTCACCAAAGATTCTTAGAAGATATTGACTTCTAGACCTTGAAAACTCCTCAGGGAGTATCTTTCTTCCTCAGATAGCCAAAGATAACTAGTCTCATCGTTCCCAGAAGCACTGCATTTGCCCTTATCTTTTCCTTTACTAGCAAATTTTAGCTAAGTTGCTCCAAAATAGGATTGAAATATTAGTTCTCCCCATACCATTTAACAGATCTGACAAATGACCATCTCTATAAACAAACTTTTCAGTGGGCGAAACTAATAATCATAACAAAAGCTAAAGAAGGACCTATTGCTAGGGTCATGCACAGAGTTGATGCTAATTGTAGAAGATAAAGGGTAATTTATTATTTTACTTTGTCAAAAAGTGGCAAAAAACCCTCTTTATGCATGGATGCTCATAAACTTTAAATGAATTTCCAACCCATTTTCAAAACCCTTAGTCATGTTTCTAGATGACATTAGCAGCCTTCACTAACAGCTGCCCATTTAGCCCTCAACTCTACAAAGAATGCAGACATCTGGATTCGGGTGATAAAGGAAGCCTCCCCTCCCACCCAAACCTGAAGCACTCAGAAAGATTCTAGCATCTCTAGAGCATCTGAGGATAAGAAATGGTTCCAAAGACATCACTACTAACTTCACAGATGAAGCTCAACAAATTAAAGCAGGGAAAGTGGGTGGGAGTGGTCACTGCTAACCCAGCCACAGCCAGTAGTTCAGCGTAATGCTGGCGGGAAGGAGGCACACAACAGTTCGGCTGAAACGTTTCCACCGGTGACAACAAGAAACAAGATTTATGCAAATTCTAAAGATCAACTCAGCACAAAAAGACCCTCAAATTTCTGAGAAATTACAGACAAGCCCATTGCATAGTTGTCAGAATGGCCTTGAAGCTGTGTGTATACAATTCCAGAACATCCGGTCAATTCAGTGAATACCATCAGTCACATGACTTGTTTGGTCCTCAGTGCACCAAACAACTAGCTGACTGAAATTCTCATTGTTCAACCCATCACTTTGGCATTGTGTCAACAGAGCCCGATTTAAGGCTATGGAGACTGTGGATCTGTGAACTTACAAAATCGAGCATTTGAAAATGGTTTTGAATCTTTCTTTGGATGTTTCTTGACTGAAACAGTGAAAACGATTACTGTTTGTTAACTTCAGAGATCATACAGTGCCTTCCTGATCAACACAGGAGAAATTTTTGCGTGTGGTAAAAATAACAGCTGACTTCCAATTAATCATTGTCTACAGGTGGCTTCTGATCTCTGGTTTCTTTTTAATAACAGGCTCTGTCAATGTAGACACAGCATGCAATGTCACCTATCCTATGTCTTTGCTGAGAAGTATAAATTCAAGTCTTTGGAAAACATAAAGACAACTTATTTGAATTAAATTAAGAGAATGCTTGTTCCTTGTCCCTTAGGATAACGCCACGTCTCTACCTTCTCCCATGGGCAGGAACACTAACCCAGTCTCTGTGGGGACCAGCTCTGCTCAGGAAACAGAGCTTCCTTGAAGATTTCAGACAGGTGACCAGGAGCTCACCTCTCTTTTTCACCCTCACCGTCTAACTAGTCATCATTTAAAATCAATCGTCATTTTTTCTTTGTATAATGTAATATTTTGAAAGTCTCTGTAGGCTCCATAGACTTCCCAAACAACCCTAAAATGGGTCTGTACTAGGAACTGTGGCAGTAGGTCAAGAGTTAAGGTTTAGGGTGTGTAAACCTTAACTCTGTTAGGATATGACAGAGTGACATGCTTTGGATTCTAAAGTGATGGTAACAGAACATTCACAACTGGAACTCTTGAGAGGACCGGCTGCTAGTGTGGAAAGATTTTGTCCACTAATCACCAGACCCATCCTGGGAATTTTTACTGAAGACTTCATCCTGGGAAGCCTGGTGATCGATCCCTTCATAAAATGAGCCTCCGTTGTGCAGGAAAGTCCCCACTGCCCGCCCCTGCCGAGCGTGACCCACAGCGTCACTGAACACTTTGTTTATCTGCTCCTCCGAGGGCATCCACCAGTCGGGGTTGGAGGTACAGTGCATCCTAATGAATTCTGTGGGAATACACACAACAGTAAAAGAAAGAGAGAGAAAAACAGCTGGTTTTTGCAGCGAATGATAGGAAGGCTGCTTAAACTTTAACAGAAGCTCTATAAGAAAAGCTTTATGGGACATCCAATGTAATGCCATGACGATGTCACTTATTAGACCCAACTTACGCCATACACATTTCCTACTCAGGTGCAAAAGTAAAAATTACATGAGTGCGAGTGATCCCTCTAAGGCACGATTGCTATGAAAGGTAAATTTGATTTGCGAGGCGTGGTATGCACCATGCTTGGTAAAAAAAGTTAAGAGTACATTTCAAAACCCTGTTGTTAACATGCTCACATTTTTAGAATGTTAACTATCCCCAGAAGCACAGCAAATATCATTAGATGGTGTTCTTTAACCAGCTACTGATTTGTAGATTAAGTGCAAAAAAATAAAATCTCAATGAGCAAGAAATTGCCTAAGTTTTGGTTCAGAAGAGGTTTCACATTCTTAAGATGTTACTATAGGCTATACTTTATTTCTCTAATTGTGATATCTATAAGTGTACTGACAAATATTTTTTAGATGACTTTTCCTCTAAATATTTAATATCACCAGAAAGCAATTAGCGTGCCTGGAAGAAAGAATATACAAAAAGTAGCTCAGACTCCAATGAAACAAACTCGGCCTCCCTTGGGTTGAGCTCATATTAACCCTTCCTCTATTTTCTCAGGGAGTCAGGGGACATGTATAGTTCCTACACAGCTATTTTAATATGGACATCTGTAAAGTGACATGAGCATTCTGGAAAAAGTTCTACTGAAATGAGCATTCTGGAAAAAGTTCTAAGTCAAACTGTGTTTTTTTTCACAGCTGACTGAAAGTTCAAGGTGACTGCCATTTACACACCGTTTCTTCGCCAGCACTGCTCCCTCTACAAGACAATGGTTCTGGTTGCAGGACTGGATTTGTCTGAAATTTATTTGTGAAATCCCGACCCTATTTGCCCATGGAAGCTGATGCTTTTAAGTACTTGGACCAGAAAAATCCCATGAACTGAACTGTGCCCATCTTAGCAGAGACGCAGGGGCATCCCCTTCAACTCCATGCCTGAGGTTAGAGACTCGTTCACCTCGCCTAAGTCCCAGACCTAGTGGCCTTCCTTGGGGAAACAACTGTGTTTATTCAGCTCCTCGCCCTGCAAAACTGTCAGGAACCAGATGGCTTATGCTGGGGTACAGGCCTAGGAAACACCGAAGGATGCTTTTCAAACCTAGGTCATGGTCATTATAATGCTGAGCAGAGAGAAAGGCGGTATTCTGGGACCACTAGTGCTCAACTATCTAGTCCTCTCCCTATTATTTTCCTTGCATTTACATCTATTCATTATGTCCTCAAATCATCTCCAGCCAGGCTGTCAACTCCAGAATTCAGGCATTCTGTTTTCTATTCCTCTCTGTCTTCCTCAAGTTCCCTATCTCAAGTGTTCAGTAAGTATTCAATAACTGTTTAAGTAGTTTATCTCTATCCAGATTCCCCGCTCTCATATGAACACAAAGAAATGAAAGACTCAAAGTATCCATGAGAGGAAATCAAGGCTAATTGCTGAGGATGCTGCAGCCCTGCCACTCTAAGAATGTGCTGCTCTGTGACACCTCCCACCTCCTCCCCCTCCTCAGTACCCACTGCTGCAACAGGACATTCCCTAACGTTGTGCCAGACTACTACAGGCTAAAAGTAGAGCTCATTCTGTTACACGGATATGAAGCATCCTCACATCATTGAGGCCCCTTCCTTCCAGGGTCAAACCACCCTGGGGAAAGGCCAGCCTAGAATTTGATTTCATTCCCCGAAGCACCCTGCTTTCCATTCCTCAAGTGTCCAACTGTCTGAGGCTTCCTTGGCCATTCTAATCTTGCTGACCACAAGGATGTCCCCCCTGGGAGTCAGCAAGCATAAACCTGCAGGAAGGGAATCCCATTTAGGTCACAGGAAGGCCCCAGGATTTCAGCCTTTGGGACAGACATAAATGCTCTAACCAGCTGCCCCTGACACAATCAGCAGTTCTTGCCTATGCATTCTCCACCCATGGGCGGGTGGAAGCCTGTGGGTCCTGCCCAGCTCTCCCTGCTGGAGAGTGCACATTCTGGTCAGGCAGCCTGGGCTGCATCGGTGTCACGGGTCCCGCAGCATTGACACTAGTGCTTTGAGATGTATATTAATCCCTCAGTTTCACTGACTTGCTTGTTAATATATAAATTGTTTAACAAGGATTTCTGGAAAGGGATACCTTAGTGGGGCCCCTTATCCTGATTCCCTTGTAAGCCTCAGGGCACCTTCCAGAGTACTCGCGGGGCGGGCTCTCAGGACAGCCCCCAAGCTCACCACTGCCTCTGCTGCCTCTGTCTGCTCTGATAATGCTGGGGAATAAAGGAAACTATGGCTAGTTTGCTGAGACAGCCCCTGGAAATTTCCACCACCCAGTCACTCTGAGTAAGTAGAGTTTTCAGACTGGCCAACAGGGGGTGCTTCAGCACACCTGCGCTGAGTTAATACTGGTGTTTTCATTCTAGGTGGTTTTCTCAAGTCTAGGCCACCAGCATCAATCACCTGGGGTGGTCGTGAGGTGCAGTAATGCGTGCCTCCCCTGCCTTCACGCCAGACCCGCTGAATCAGAAGTGCAGGGCGGGCCTGGGGAATCTCCGCTACTGACAAATACTACCCAGGTCCCTTAGGCACGCCGACAGTCACTGTGGGCAGGCCCAGAGGGTGCAGGAGTGAGTGTCCCTTCTGACGACTACGGCCTGATCGGTGATAAGGTTTTTTCACTGTGATTTCTTCACCAGGAAATATTTCAATCCCTGTCCAGAGTAAATCATTACTGTCTTTTCAACCAATAAAATCACTCTTGAACTGTATAGGTTAATAGTTGAGCTATTTGATGTGGATTTTTCAGGTGTGAATGCGCTTTTGTTGGCACTATAATGTTTCCACTTGTCTGTGTTTATTTATTTGCACCCACTGAATCAACCGTACGCACCCCCTTACCCTCTGCCTGGCCTATCCATAGTGCGGATCAGCTACAAAGTAATCAGCTGTTAATGCTGAGGAAATGGTATTATCTGAGTAGTATTTTTTAATACAGAAACTTTAAAAAAACCCGAACAGAATAAAATCTGAGTGGGCGAGAAATACTTTAGGCCTAAGGAAAATTAATTCTAAATAAATTTAAGGAGTTGGGGCAAGTATTCTTGAGAAGGTAGCTAGCTAGATTGGGGGAGGGCGTCATAGGCTGCAAATGAAATTGGGAAAATTTTTGAGGTTCCTTGGCTTCTTTTCCTCTGTGCTTTCCCCAGTGCTCCAGTTTTGCTGGAGGTTGCCTTCCCGGGCAGCAAAGAAAATCTGAACTTAAAGCGTGAAACATGAGGTGCTATGCAGTGCTTATGTGCCATTAAGTGCTAAAGCAAACGAAGAATTTTTAAAGAACTTCTTGATACCAAGGAGATGGGCCACATGAAGCCTATAACGTCTCAGCGGAAAAAAACCAAAATACAGTAAAGGCTGAACACTTGCACGGGGGAGCCACAGCCAATGCGGTGAAATGAGATCACAGATGGACACTGAGTGGAAGGATGCAGTACCTCGGAGGCATGTTACTTTAACTGGATCCAGAGGGCGTCTTTCAGGACCTGTCTCTCCTGACTGCACTGACCTTTTCCTTTTCCCAAGGCCGCATGAGTACTTAAGCTCATCGGTTGTGAAAACAAATCTGATGAGGTATCGAAGGAGCCGCCTCCCGTCTTTCTTTGAAGAATTTACAGCCTCGTCCCACTGTTTGCTCGTTATGTAGACAGGATAGTTGTTCAACAGCTGCTTGCTTCCCTGGAAAAGCGAAATATTTTCTCATTACCTACGTAGCCGGCCAGCCAGCCAGCAGCCCAGGCGATCTCCATTTCAAAGGCAAACATGCTTTTTAACCAAGTGGCTATACTGACAATGAACCAGGTACTGAAGAGCACAAGTAATTGCTCACACTCAGAACGGGCACTTTTCAAATTACATTTGCATTTTCTGTAACAAGAGCCAATGAGGTATAATGAACACCTTTGAAAGAGGAGCTATTTATAACTTGCATTTTAACAGGTAGGTTAAAATGTGTCAAGATCCAATGACAGGGAACACTATTTAAATATAACCTGTAACTTTCCTTTTCAATCTATTAAAATATGCAAAAATGACTTTGAAGAGTGTGATCAAACAGGTCTCTTCATCCTTTGGTTGGCGGTTAAGTACTTTTAGAAATGATGCTGGTGGGCTACTTCCATAAGGTATTTTTTTGTGTTTCATGCACCTAATATCTGATAGCCATTGTATTTCAGTGGAAACATTAAAAAGTGAATTTTAAAGAGGGGGAATTGTGGAAACAGAAAAAAATAATCACTAATAATAATGCAAAACAAGTTTCCTCAAATTACAGCTTCTGCAAATGCCACTATGTCAACTCAAAATTTTTCTTACTTTTCACCTTCATATTTTATGTCTGCTATAAAATTCCCAGGCTAAATAGTTGCAGTGGGACTAATTACAGGAATTTCTGTAACATTTATAAGCCATGTTTAGTCAATTGCCCCTACACAACCATTATTTTAGTTCTGGTTGTCCATAAAATTCTACAGTCCAGGACAAATTAATTAACCCATGATCTCAGTTTTAATGTACTTCTTCCCCAGTAATTAAGGTGTACAAAATAAAGAAGGGAAACTCAGTTTTACAACTCTGCAAATTTACTACAGGTTATAAATTTGGCACTATTTGGAACTGATAGGTTTTAATTTAAAAAAGTGCCCTGTTCAGTTAAGCTCTGAGAAGGGCAAATGGTATAGGAGCCAACAGGAAAGAAAGAGGCAGCAGGTATGGCCGTGAAACTGTGACTGAACTACACCCATGGAAACTCATCACCGCAGCGTTCATACTCCCTTGAAATAGCAGGAGTGTGACTTTGTGTCCTTTTTAAGGGAAGCAGCTGAGGGAGGTGGTTTGTGGTTTGAATTTAGAGTCAGCCTGGGTTTGAACTAAATCTTGGTTCTGGGTTTTATTTGTTGTTTCTTGAGCAAATTACTTTCACTTGTTGGACCAAAGCTTCCCCATCTATAACATGGGAAGAACGAAATTATCATGGGTTTAAAATACGAGTACTCGGGAGCATAAACCAACCCTTGGCTCTGCGTGCTATGTATGATCAAAAGATGGGCAGGAGCCCAGAATATCCGAAGGGTCCTTTAGCCCAGGCTGCTGTTTCACGGCAGGAGGGGAGAGATGGAGGGACAACTGGAGTGACGCCATTAAAAAGGGCTACTGAGGACAGAGGCCTTCCACCATCCTTAATTTGAAATTATCCTCTTGATCATTGTAAGTACGCTTGTCAGCCTTACAAAAGGAGACTGTGCAGCTAGTTTTCAAACCTTTTATTTATCTAACGCTGTACGTTTTAAAAACAGCTTTCCCTCGGGTGTGTGAGCTCATCTGGCAAAGCCAGGCTGCCCGTGGCTGTTTGGCCAAGAAGGTTAAATCCTCTCCCAAAGTCTCACAAGTCAAAAGGCACAGCTGGGAACCCTGTCCCCAAATTCAGAGTTGCCCCTAAAACAAGAGCTGAGGCTATTTCAGGATGGGATGTACTTGAGATGAGAGAGCTGGCAATCCAGGGAAGGTGCCCTCTCCAAGCTTGAAAGCATCCACTCCTACAGAAGAGCTCAACAGCTCTTCCAAAATGTAGAAATACCATTTGGAGGTCATTTTCAAGAAAGAAAGAAAGGGAAGGAGGGAGAGAGGAAGGAAGGCAGGAAGGGAGGAAGGGAGGAAGGGAGGAAGGAAGGGAGGAAGGGAGGAAGGGAGGAAGGGAGGAAGGAAGGAAGGAAGGAAGGAAGGAAGGAAGGAAGGAAGGAAGGAAGGAAGGAAGGAAGGAAGGAAGGAAGGAAGGAAGGAAGGAAGGAAGGAAGGAAGGAAGGAAGGAAGGGAGGAAGGAAGGAAGGAAGGAAGGAAGGAAGGAAGGAAGGAAGGAAGGAAGGAAGGAAGGAAGGAAGGAAGGAAGGGAGTAAGAGAGAAAGTCATTTATAGCCCCAAACAACTCAGACTGTTCTGTGTTGTGGATGAGGTTACCCATGCTGTTTCATCACAGCTAATAGAAATCAAATGTGATTAAATAATACTACTGAGAAGATCCTCATTTGCCTGAAATGACAATAAAAATAATATAGTAATAATAATGATGATGGGTAATAAAGGTTTAAATAGTCCTATCTGGAGGAAATGTAGATATTTCCCTTATTTTTATAGAATTCTCTTCATATGAGCCACCAAAAGGGTATTGGTGACCTATACCAACTCTGACCTATTGTCAAGTCCCTTCGAACAAACCAATTTGAACAGCACTTATTTAATGTCTTCATAGAGTCATATCCAGATGGAAGACAGAGGTATATATTAACTTTTAAGTAAGTTCTGATTTAGTCTCATGAACAATGTGCTCTCTGAGCACAGAGGGGTATGGGAATCAGGAAGAGCTTCTGGAAGAAGTGGGCTTTTCAGATGTGCTTTTTGTATAATAGAAACGTCAAGTTAAAAAATGTGGACCCGGGACTTCCCTGGTGGCGCAGGGGGTAGGACTCCAAGCTCCCAATGCAGTGGGCCTGGGTTCGATCCCTGGTCAGGGAACTAGATCCCACATGCATGCTGCAACTAAGGAACCCACAAGCTACAACTAAGGAGCCCACCTGCCACAGCTAAGACCCGGTGCAACCAAATAAAATAAATAAATTTTTAAAAAAAGAAAAGAAAAGAAACTGATTGGAAAGACTTTGGGTTTAAAAGAGGAGTTGGTTAAAAAAAAATAAAAAAAAATGTGGACCCGGGGCTTCCCTGGTGGCGCAGTGGTTGAGAGTCCGCCTGCCGATGCAGGGGACACGGGTTCGTGCCCCGGTCCGGGAGGATCCCACATGCCGCGGAGCGGCTGGGCCCGTGAGCCATGGTCACTGAGCCTGCGCGTCCAGAGCCTGTGCTCCGCAACGGGAGAGGCCACAACAGTGAGAGGCCCGCGTACCACAAAAAAAAAAAAAAAAAATGTGGACCCTATTTTAGGGAGCAAAGGATTTTAAGCATGTGACATTTATTTTGGATCTGTATTTTAGAAAAACAACTTTCCAGTGTGGAGCACGGAGAAGAAAGAATCTACTGCAACAGCCCAGGTGAAATGTGACTGAGAATGAACTAGAGAGAAGAGACTATTCAACATGACTGTCAGGAATGAGGAAGAGGAAGTCTGTGACGCCTCGAAAGTTTCTGCCCAGGGTTGGTGCTGCTTTTATTGAAGAGGAAACAGGAGTAACGATGGGTATTCAGAGGAGGCATCGTGAGTTCCACTGGTCAGGCAGTAGGACACAATGGTCTGGAGTCGAGTCCTGGGGACTGGGGTCTAGATCTAGATTTGGAACTCGTTAACCCACACATGGTTGATGTTCAGAGAGAGCATAACTGAGCAGAGAAAGGCAGTGGAGAGATGAAAGATCAAAGTCCAGAGAACGGCGGTTGGAAAACTCCTTAAAACTTAATAAGAAAGGGACTGGGAACCACAAGAGAGTCCTGACACAAAGGCCCAGAGAAAGGGAGCACCTGGAGGAGGGGTGAGGCCCTGCGGATGACGAGGGCTGGACAATGGGCCCCTGGACTGGACAGCTGGGAGAGTAGCAGGCTGGGGGGCTCTTGCAGACCATTCGCTGAGTCGTGGAGGTGGAGCCGGATTACGGAGGCAGGGGAGGGCAAATGAGAACTGAGAGTGGAGCAATGAATATACACCAGTCTTTCGAGTGTTTGATCACCGAGAAGAATGAGGTCCCCATTCAGCAAATGCCTTCGATGACACGCACTGGGGATGCCAATGGGGACGAGACCTGGGCCCAACCTTCAAGGAGCGGGATGTGTCGTGGTGTAGGATGAAGGTGCCGATAGGATGCTTCAGGTGATGGAAGGAGAAGGAAAAGATAATCATTGAGGGACGGAGGGAGAATCAAAGGAGGGCTGATTTTCAGGGTGGGAAGACTTGGAACAAACACTGGCTCTGCCTGAGGGAACGACAGGTGGGTTCTCTGTGCCAAAAGAATGGGGGGAGACTTTCCCACAGGATTTAAACTATTTCTTTTTCTCCCCCTCAGAGTACAGAGTTGAATCTTCATGATGCATGATCTTTCTCCACAGGATATATACTCACCCATAAACCTCAGAGTCAAACATGTATTTTGCTAGCCAATCTGTTCTTCTATATATACATACATGGGTAAACTACCAAGATGCTTCATCTTAAGGAAATTCCAAATGGAATGAGACCTACCTCGGCCGGCTGGTCGGCTGGCTGTGGGATCACAAGCTGGTTGTAGTGCTGAAGCACCGTCTTCAGGTAGTCTAAAACGGTCTGGCAGGGCACTGGGTAGAAGAAATTGCCACAATTGCACATTAGCTATTTTGTGCTGGGAAGATAAAAAGCTTTAAGGTTTAAAGATTTCTGATGAAACTTCTAAAAAAAAAGACTCATTTTCTAAAGGAAATAGAATCTTCTCTCATTTGACATCTGTAGTTATTTCAGTTTGTAAATATAGAACAGATGCTATGGTTCGGGGAGAATTTTTAGGTTCAGCACAGCTCACTGAAAACTTTCAAGTCAAACCTACTCTAAGATGAATTTGGGTTAATAATAATGATATCACACTGAACAAATCACAGAAGAGACATGTCTTCTTTGACTCAAGTTGTAACATTAGCACCCGATGGTACTTTTTAAAATTAAAGTACTGAAAACTAATGTTTCACTGGTTTTTGATCAATGATATAATGCTCATTTGTAGTGTCATTCATTCCTAGTTCTTCAGTAAAGCAGTAAGCCATGCACTTTAGACCTGCTTTCTGACACAGACACACCTGACCACGTACTTTTTCCAGTAAGTGTCTCACTTCTCCCCTCTCCAGAAACTCACCTGATCTGGTCCAATTCAGATTCGGTTATTATGTATTTCATTAACTGTTGCACTATATTTTGTGAGGCACAGTCTTACAGAATCACTGAATAATCACAATAAAACTGAACAGATGTTAACCCAACATAGAGTCTGACATTTTTTTATACCATTGCATAAATAATTCTTATATTTTAAGATTTATATTAGAGCCCTTTCCAGAGTATTAACTGATTGCTTTTAAAGGTCTCGGTAACTTAGTAAATAACCTAACTGATACGAATTATTGCCATTATCTGTCTTGGCTGTGTGTTTTCTTAAGATGTTTTTGTCACATTGAAGAAAATAATAAATATTTAACCTAAACCCTAATTTTAAAGTATCACCACTGAGCTTTCTCTGCTTCATTTTTCTCAGCACTTTTTTTTTAAGAGAGCAAACTGAAATTATCTTTATCCCCTGCTAATAGCTCTGGGTTTTTCAGGTGACATCACATTGCAACATAAATCAAAAACTACATCAACATCCTTTTGAAGAATTTGAATGATAAGAAGTAGAAGTAGGTTAGGAAATTTTTCTTCTTGCCAAAAAATATTTTCTTAAATAACATCCTTATAGATTTGTGTCTTACAGACCTGTGTCATAGGTCACTCTTGTATAGTCATTTGAATATATTCCTCAAATTAAAGAAGCATTTTCGGGACAACCACAAGATTGTGCCTTCAACAAAAAGAAGGCACGTGTGTATCAGTTTGAAGTAGGACTTTTATTAAACCAAAGTTTAATAAAACCTGTCAAGTACCTCTAATTTCATCATCCTATTAAAAGACTAATCCACTTTACAGCCCACCCTGATGTAACTAAACCCTGTGTTTTATTTATAATTCTGCCAGACCTTGCCCAAGTTCCTTTTAAGGGGCGCACTTACTGGCCAACAGTTCTATGTTCCGACAGACACTTTCACCCTGGGTATGGCTGAGTAGAGACTTTGAGTCACTGAGAGCTAGAAAATTCACTTTCTAAATCACACCATTTCTGCTAGGGTATGCAATGTTCACCAAAAAGTTTGAGCAAGTTAACTGAATGACAAACAATAATTTCCCACATTACTAGAGTTCCACAAACAAACAGTCTAACCCACTTTGCTGATGCCACAGTGAGTGAGAATGAATCTTCTGGCAATGGGCAGGGATTACAGGAAAAAAGCAGAAGACTTGAGAAGCTAACGGAGACAGGAAACAAGTTTGCTGTTGAGTTCTGGCTTTTCATTAACTGTGTGGCCTTTGGGACCCCATTTAACTTCTGTGTATGAGTCCCTTCTACACATTGCTGAAAAGAAGGATCTTGGTAGCAGCAATCCAACTGTGTATATGTCACTGCTTTTCCAAGTGACATGTGAGAGGTATTACTCTGAATTTAGTTTGGAAGTTTTAGTAAAATTTGTAAATACTCACTGACTGACTAAGATTTGAATGAAACTTCTGATACTTTGTCCATATTTTACATATGTTTAGGGAAAAAGTGTTTAAGTGAAGCACAAAAACGCTTACAAAACTGAATATTCAGTGTGACCTCAACCATGTTAAAAATAATTATGTACACAGAGAAGAGATTGGAAAGAAATAAACCAAAGTGTTAATAATTAAAAATGATTATATTTTGGTAGCAGAATTAGGGCAGTTATTATTACCTTTATCCTTTATCATCCTTGTAAAAACCAGTTTAAAAAAATTTCTACAGTGGGCATGGATTATAGCTACTTAAAAGTTGTTTGAAGAATGTCTACATGACTGTTATCTCCCCTTCCTTTGCTATATATGACCTTCAGTGTTGCCTGTATAGCCCTGGAAGGGCTTGGAGGACGACTCTCCCATCTCTACACCCCCAGTATTTAGGCAGCAGTGCTAAGCCCTGAGCAAGGCCGGCTGATGCACACGCGCTGGAAGAAAGTGGAATTTCATGTGCCTTTACTGGCTGTAAGGCTCTCCTGAAGGCAAGTGGGTCCTGTGGGTGGTATCTGGGCACAGGCTGAAGGCGAGGAAGACCGAAGACAAGGCTCACATTTAGCTACTGAACTGACTCTGCACAGTTGGCGGCTGTATTATCTGAGGGACTCTTAAGTAAGGGCCTTCCAAGGAGAACTGCTCTGATTCTGTTTTTGCCCATATTAAGGGTGCTTGGGTCTCGAGTACCTAATTTTCCTGGCAGATCACTGCATTAACATCTTTATTTATTTATTTTTTTTGCGGTACACGGGCCTCTCACTGTTGTGGCCTCTCCCGTTGCGGAGCACAGGCTCCGGACGCGCAGGCTCAGCGGCCATGGCTCACGGGCCCAGCCGCTCCGCGGCATATGGGATCCTCCCGGACCGGGGCACGAACCCGTGTCCCCTGCATCAGCAGGCGGACTCTCAACCACTGCGCCACCAGGGAAGCTCTGCATTAACATCTTGATCAGTTTCTCTTCTTGTTCCTCAAGCATTATTTAATCTGCTTTGCTATATAGTTGTTTTTTAAAGACTCAAAACATTTACCTCAAAGTATACCACATACAACTTTATAGGGAGACTGAAATTATTTACTGTTCTCTGATGACCATGCCGTCTGTGTGCTTATTTCAAGTGTCCTATTCATATCATCTCCGTAAAGTATAAGTTCCTCAATTGTAAATGTCTAGAAATAAACAATGAGCTTTAAGTGTTACTCAGCCTACAGACGCATGGTAATTCTCTTGATTATCACAATGTCCTGTCTCTGTTTAATTTAACTGACATGTGTAGCTGCTACAACAGAACGTGCCTGACACTGGGCTGGGAATCGGGGTTATGAGGATGACTGTGACTTAGTCTCTGTCCTCAAGGACCTTACACGGCCTGCCTCTCCTCGTATCAAGACCCCACGGGAGACAGACACACAGAGAGCAAAAACTGGCCCTGATACAGACTTCAACAGAAGCAAGCATGATGTACTACAGCAAGTGGTTAATTCTGCCTGGGAACTGGGGGAGGGGTTTGTTCTGGAGGGGTGTCACCTGACCTGGGTACTGATGGATGAGTAGGAGTTTCTCGAGTGGGGAAAAGGAGGGTATGTTGGAAGGACAGCAGGAGTTAAGGGAAGACCAGAAGCAAGTGCACGGCGGCTAGGAATCACAAATTGTCCAGAGGGGTTGGAACACTCAGTGTATGGTGGGAACTGAAGGTCGAGTCTCCAAAAATGAACAGGAAGACTCAGGCAGTGAAGAATGTCACATGCCACACTGAGGGGGCTGGAATTTACTCCATGGGCCAACAGAGGCTTTTCAGCAGTGGGTGACGTGGGCCTTTTCAGTTGGCAGAGCCTGGCATCTGGGGGAGTTGAGTGGCTATCACAAGAGTCCATATGGTGAGCCGGGCCTGGACGAAAGCCGTGGGGAGAGGAAGGAGGACCCCACACCGGTGGGTATGTACGAGGTGGAATCCAGAGGAGAGGAGGCTGACATCAAGGAGGGAGAGAGATGGTTATGGATGGAACTGAGGCTCCCAACCTGGGTAACTAACTGAATGCTGACCTCTTGACAAGGTAAGACTGCCACCAACAATCTGAGAAAACCACTTACGATTTCTGTATGATCAGGCACAGGACCATGTCCCTCTCTGTTTCTTAAGGTTGCTCTTTGTTGAGTGCTTCCTGGAACACCTAGCAGGCACTCGGTTGCTACTTAATGAACTTGATACTTCCAGCATTCCAGTATTATTAACCTCATCTTACAGAAAGGGGAAACCGAGGCTCAGAATGGTTAAGTAAGTTGCCTAAAACCACAGATAGCAAGTGACAGGAGCAGAAATCCAAACCCAGGTTTGACTCCAGGGCCATTTTCTTCAGCCCACGCTGTTCTGTGTCCCTCAGTCTCACAGCTACCGCCAGCAGTTGTGCTGACTTTTACCAAATTCTGAGTAAAAGAACTCAATCCTTTATTGCTCTCTGTTCCTATCACTTGCTCTAGTTTTTTACTCAGAACATTCATTCTCCTGAGGACATGCACATTAAGTATGAGCAATGTGTTTCTCGGGACCAGAGTCGACCTGAGCCTTCTCCCAGAGGCACTTCTGGACACGTGGGCGGGAGGGTGGCACGAGCACGGGAGAGCACTAGCACTGTGACCCTGCACTTGCTCCAAGGGCTTTTTGTTCTTACAAAACTAGTTACCCGCAAACGGACACTGATTTATCTTTTTTTTTTGCGGTACGCGGGCCTCTCACTGTTGTGGCCTCTCCCGTTGCGGAGCACAGGCTCCGGACGCGCAGGCTCAGCGGCCATGGCTCACGGGCCCAGCCGCTCCGCGGCATGTGGGATCTTCCCGGACTGGGGCACGAACCTGCGTCCCCTGCATCGGCAGGCGGCCCCTCAATCACTGCACCACCAGGGAAGCCCAGATATTGTGTTTCTTACAGATTGAGGGTTTGTGGCAACCCTGCACCGAAAGTCTATCAGCACCATTGTTCCAACAGCATTCACTCACTTTGTGTCTCTGTGTCATTTTGGTAATTCTTGCGTATCTCAGACTTTTTCATTATTATTATATTTGTTACGGTGATCTGTGATCAGTGATCTTTGAGGTTACTGTTTTAACTGTTTTGAGGCACAAGGCACGGTGTGCCCATGTAAGATGGCAAACAGTGGATAAATGTTGTGTGTTCTGACTTATGATTTATCTTTTTAAAATCTTTATCTTTTTAAAATCTTTGTACATAGAATATCCTTACTTAGGATCAGCACTTTGTATGTAATCCAGGGTTAATTCTCTCGTTTGTAGCCTCCTGAGTTAGTACAGTTGATCCTCATTATTTGCAGGTTCTGGATCTGCAAATTTGTCTACTCGCTATAATGTATTTGTAATGGTCAAATCTGTATTTGGGGTGCTCTTGCGGTCACTGCGGACTTTGGCTGGTCACTGAGAAATCTGAATTTCTGGAATCACACACCCCCAGCTGAGGTTGAACAAGGTAACACTTGGCCTGCTCGTTTCAGCCCTCGTACGATAACGAGGGTTCTTTTCATGTTCTGTTTAGTGCCATGGTTTTTGCGTTTTTGTGCTTTTTCTTCTTGGTGATTTCACTGTTTAAAAGGAGCCCCAAACGGAGAGTTGAAGTGGTGTCTAAGTGTTCCTGAGCGCAAGGCTGTGATGTGCTTCAAGGGGAAAAGGCGTGTTAGATAAGCTTTGTTCAGGAGTGAGTCACAGCGTTGCTGGCTGTGAATTCAATGTTAACCAACTAATACTATATATTAAATAACGGCTCGTTATACAAAAACATACTTAAAACGAGGTTTTGTGATTGGCTGACGAAAATGTTGCGACCAGAGGCTCTCAGGAACTGAGGTCTGTATTTCCCCTCAGAGTAATGCCTTGCTGATTCAGTGCTCACACTGACTTTACAGAATAGAACGATTGCGAATAACGAGAATCGACTACACTTTGAAGGTGGAAGAGGGTAATAAACTAGCTCTGGAGTCAAGAGGCTTCAATTCAAACCTGAGGTCTGCCACAGACTTTACCTGTCCAGGTTGCAATCTCTTTGTCTGTAAAATGGGAATATTAATTTTTGTTTGGAGTTATGAAGATAACTTGAGATGATCATAAACGTACTTTTTAGAAAGTAGAAAGTTCTTTACTAATATCAACAATAAGTATATCTTCTCTATATTTGGCACTTCGAAAACTTCAAGGTTTTTTTTTTTTGTTTGTTTGTTTTTGTGGTATGCGGGCCTCCCCCTGCCGTGGCCTCTCCCGTTGCGGAGCACAGGCTCCGGACACGCAGGCCCAGCGGCCATGGCTCACGGGCCCAGTCGCTCCGCGGCACGTGGGATTCCCCCCAGACCGGGGCGCGAACCCGGCTCCCCTGCATCGGCAGGCGGACTCTCAACCACTGCGCCACCAGGGAAGCCCCCAAGGTATTTTTAATGTGTCATAATTATTTTACTTTGGAAGTTATTATTTTTTAAATTTTATTGAAGTATAGTTGATTTACAATGTTGTCTTAGTTTCAGGTGTACAGCACTGTGATTCAGTTTATATATATATATATATATATATATATATTCTTTTTCAGATTCTTTTCCCTTATAGCTTATTACAAAATATTGAGTACAGTTCCCTGTGCTATACAGTAGGTCCTCGCTGATTATCTATTTTATATATAGTAGTGTGGAAGTGATTTTTTAATTACCATACAGTATTTTATATTTCTAACACCCACATTTTATCATATTTTTAAATCTCTGAACTTGGTGTTCAAAGATAATCATAATGTGCAATTACGATTTGCAGTGTTTTTTCTTCTTTCTTAGTGGAACATAAAGTATTGGTGTGTCTTACATTCAATGGGGGCTTAAATTAGATGAAATATGGTATTTTATATCCACCCTCCCTTATGAGTTCTCTTCACCCAGTGCTGACTGTAAGCTTTCTAAATAAATGTGACTACTCTAAACCTGACATCTTCTCCATAGAGAAGTTTGCCCATCACCATTCTTCTTTTAATAACCTCTCAGCTCTTTGTATTCCTGATCCAAATGTCTTCCTTTTGTGACTTTTTTTTCTTTTAACCTATTTTCACTTTCTTTTAAAAAATTTAAACTTTTAAACAGACTTTCTATTTTCTAGTGTGGTAATCTAATGCAAAAGAAAATGTGCTAATGCTATTTCCTGGGATAAAATATTTAATTGCCTATATCTGCAGGTAACTCTGGAAAGTAAGTTAGACAGCACTTTCTAGAAGCCCCTTGTCTGCATGTAGTTGATAATCAATAAGACTTTGTTGAATGTTTCACAAATAATACAATAAACAAAGGCCCTCTCGGGTGGTGCCAGAAAGAATATCCCTCCCCAGTCTCTTTCCTTTCGGTGAGGGCTATCACTTTCCTTTCCCCCTTTTACAGCTGCCCAAGTGAAAGCATTTTTTCCTGTAGACTAATAGGCTCATTTCTTTTGAACTCTCAGTTCAAGAACTGCTCCCAGGTATAAACGCTTTATTTCAGGGAAAAAAAAAAAAAAAGAAAGAAACTGGAATCTCAGAGCTGCTCAACAGCCTGACTCTGGAGAGAGAGGGAAGCGCCTGAGGAACACTGCCCCCGAACTGACCCACTGCAGATGCCCCCATCACCCTGTTCACCTTATTTCCTCTGCTAACTGCTGCACGCTCCTCTCCCCTTTGTACTCATCCATCCTGCTTGGCTGTAAGAAGAGTGATCCTACAACACACGGGCAGATTCTACAGGAAGAAAGCCCCAGGTCCTTCCATGGACATGTACGGCCTCTAGGATAACAGAGGCCTACTGGGATCACTGGGAAGCACGGATACTGCTTAGGGAAAATCGATCCCAAACCTCACAGGAAAGTTACTGCTTGCAAAATATTCTTTTTATGTGCGAAACCAGAGTATTATTGCTGTACTTTTCTTCATATGGATAAAAGTAACAGATTCCCCCCGGCCCTGCCCACACCAAAGGCATAGCTCGTAGAACGCCAAAGTGGATTCTTGGGTGATCACCTACAGTCTGGTTTGTTGTTTAGCCATAGATGGAGGTTGGGAGGTGAGGAGGGCAAGAGCGCAGTTATGTCTCTCTTTGATTCAAGTCTTTCATCTCGAGGGGCACTTTCAACATGACGCCCAATACTAAGGTATCCCTAGGTAATGAATCCAAGAGTTAAGTAATCATAAATAGCTACTCTTTCCTGCATTTCACACAATTTTTTTTCTATTCATAATTGACAAACTGATTTTCATCTATATAGTTGAATTTCAGTATGGATTATTTAAAGCAATCATAGCTCTCCACGTAGAACTGGTTCAAGTTCATGGAGGGGACTCTTTATAGTAACAGTGGTGGAATGTTTACAGTAACAGTGGTGATCATTAGCCTAATTTCAACAACTGTCATTCAATGTCTGACCATCAAGGGACTCAAGAAATTGCAGCATTTTCGTCTTTCTGGGAAGCAGAGAAGGACAATGATTAGTGGCAGGCCAGCAATGAGTTATCCCTGACACAGACATTTCATCTGTACAGATTTAGGAAACAAGAGGTGGAGTGAACCCCAAATTTGCTTGGTAAGTTTACCAAGGATAGACGGTTCACCAAATATTTACGATTAGGAATTAGGCAATAATACTCTGGACATTTGTGTCACCTGTCCTTGCACTCTGAAACTCTTCCCCACAGTTCTGAATGGCTGATGTAAGGATCTGCAGTTGGCTCATCTCCAGGACACTATGTTCTCCCCTAATGAAAGAGGAGGATTGGGGAGTAAGATGCAACATACCCTTTTGGGGGTAAAACCAATAGTTAACATAATTTATGAAACTGTGAAAGTTGTAAAATCCCAGTGTGTTAGCTGCACCCATATATCTTTGACTTGGAGAAACCAGTAGCGCTCTGGTTCCACTGCATTCTTCTGGGTCCTGCCAGTCTCTCTGCTGAAGTCAGATCCTGCCTGGCAGGGAAAACGCCAAGACTCTGCATCTAATCCCAGGGCTCAAATGTAACAACAGAGAATGGATTTACTTCACCTCTTGCTTCTCTCCCATAACTGCAGTCAATCTAATTCCAAAACATTCTGAGCCAAACCTCAGCTCTATTTGGGCAATTCTCTTAAATGAAAGGACAGAAGGAAAATAAATTTCTGATTTAGCAATTCTAATAAGCAAATGGGTAACTTTCTTCAACACTTCCTTCTTTTTACATCAGCTGCCAAATTGGGTTAGGAAAAGAACATAATTTCTGGGCTTCCCTGGTGGCGCAGTGGTTGAGAGTCCGCCTGTTGATGCAGGGTACACGGGTTCGTGCCCCGATCCGGGAGGATCCCGCGTGCCGCGGAGCGGCTGGGCCCGTGAGCCATGGCCGCTGAGCTGTGCGTCCGGAGCCTGTGCTCCGCAACTGGAGAGGCCACAGCAGTGAGAGGCCCGCGTACAGAAAAAAAAAAAAAAAAAAGCCACAGACATGCAGGAATGACCTCAAAGATATAGGCAAAATCAGGAGCTTTCCAATTAGGGAAATAAATGGCTTTGCAACCCAGAGAAGATCTTGCCATAAAGATGACTTTACTACTCTGAAGATCTAGAGTCTCTGTGAGGCGGTAAAATGCCTCATGTTTAGCCAGGAGCACAACTAGTTTGCGACCAGCTTAATAACTGGTCTGTCTTTGAGCTATTCCTTTTAGCTTACAGTTGCACATTAACTTTAAGGGGGAGTTTGCATGCTAAAAAGAGACCATGCCTGTTGAAACTTAACAAGAAAGGGGAGAAATTACTGGAATAGAAGAGACCATTTGTTCTCTGAGCCCTGCCTCTGTAGATATCATTTCATTTAAATTTCTATCATGGACTAATAAAACACAGATATCAAAGTCTTTAAAAATACAAAAGCCATTTTAAAGGAACAGGGTCACTTTTTGAAGAATATTCAAGCTCACAGCACCTGGCCTATTTCAATCTCACTGCACTACATCTAGGAATCACTTTTGTATCAGTGGAGACATCTTTTAATTGGACCGTAGTTTTCGGGCCTATACCCCAGAAGACTGTGGCTTAAACACAGGACAAGGCTAGTGGCTCATCTTGAAATTTCCGTTTGGCACTGGCAGGCTAAAACTGCGCATGCCTGTTTTTCTAACTTTTCTACATCGCCGGCCCAAACAATAACAAAAAGCCACACATACATGCACGCACGCATACATACATGCAGATGGGACAGTGGAAAGGAATGAGTTGCAGGTGGCTTGCAAGTAACAGGGCAGGGTACCTGGGATGCTCTCTAACTTTCTTCTGAGCTCTTCATTTTCTTGTTGCAGTGAAATCACCTCCTGCTCCAGCTCTTGGCATCGAGGACAGTAGCCCTCCTCTTCCTCCTCTTCTTCTTCCTCAGGCAGCGTAGAAGAGGATGGGTGACCGTGGGATTCGGATGTCGCTGGGGAGGCCCAGCCACCTAATGTGTGCACGGGGGACGTTGCTAGAGGATCCACATCCGCCAGGTGGCCATACTCACTGACTGAGGAGGTGTTTGCAGTCGGAAAGCTCCCGGAGAGCAGGTAATTTTGTAGGGAGTCAGTGAAAACCCTCAAGAAGGCAGAAGTCTGTTGTTTCCTTTGCATATATTGCATCTCTATGTCTACATTGTCTGAGGTCTGACTGTGGACCCCTTTGCCAACAGGGCACTGCTCCTGTCTTTCAGTGTAACTTGAGCCTTCCTGCTTTACGCAAGAAATCATGGATTGAGAATGGCTGGAGTCCAGAAGCTTTCCTCCACAATTTAAGAGGCTAAGGACTCGGCTGCATTGTTGAGCAAAGGCGTCCAAGATCATACGACTCTCTGAAATACAAAAGAAGACACATCAGAGACTGACAGCCAAGACAAGGGACAAGTAAGGTCCTTGATCTAGAGTTTAACATTAAAAAATGTCAAAAACATGGACTTCTACTCTCTGCTACACACACAGGTGACATGGTGAATCCACTTCTAATAGGATGCATAGCTTCCTGCTGCTCTGTGACTGCTGGGGTGCCTGATGAGCTACCCCTAACTTGACTCTGGGACATGGCTGGACTGCGAGACTGGGGCACCGGATAGAGACTCCCTCTCCGCAGCATTAACTGGCCTGCACAGGTCTGAACTAACACCTTTGGCTTCATTAATATCCTCACTCTAATGAATCGAGCCAGCCCTGCAGACTCAACTCCTCATTGACAGGAGGGCTTACAGCAATCATTACGTCTATTTCTGGAGTGCCCTCATGCCCTTGTTATTAATCAGCTGATACAATCCCTGCTGAGAGTACGTTGCTCCCAGATGCAAAATGGAGAAGAACGATAAGTCTTTTTGAAGAGCTCACTAAACGTCTAAGGTAAAACAAAGAGTGGGCCTACAAGGCAAATGATGAGGAGCCCCGAAGCAAGACTGTGTCATCCGACATCTGTGTTCACCATTCTTTTACTTTATCTGCTAACTTAGATTTCTTGTCAAGGCCAATGTTTAGCTTGATCTATAGCAGCATCATCTGAAAAGCAATAGTGCCTCTTCTCAGGGCTTCTCCCACCAAATCTCTTAAATGGTATGTGCCGAGAGTGCCAGTTAGTTTCCACAAATGTATTCTAAAACGTATTAACTGTCAAACAGTGGAAAGCAAAAGGCAAACAGAAAACAAAAAGAAAGAAAGAAAAAACCCAATGTCATGAAAATGTGATTTAATGTTGTCAATCTAAGGGGCTTGAAAATTCACCCTAAATGTAAACGTCACAAGAACATTGTCTTCTTTCTGGACCACCACCCAGAACGCGCTATTTATATCAATAAATACCCACAGAGAGAGACAGAGAACTTTTTTAGGGCTTACATAGAGCTATCAGGGTACCTTTCATTTCCTCTCACACCCTACGCGGAATAATGGCAGCAAACAAAATATTGTAGATTCTAGATGCCGATATCCATTGTTTATGATAGAAATGTAACTAGTCACGTGCTGTCTCTGGAAATGTTGACTAGCTGTATTTTTTTCTGAGGGACAAAAAAACCTTGAAAAGTGAAAAGTGGTGAGATGCTTGAGGGCTTCTATGGGGACAACAAACTAGAATAGTTGTGATTAAGAAATTGATTTCTCTAGAAAACCCAGGATGGTGACCGACGAAACCAACCTTCAGAAGCCTCCAGGTGGTACTTCATCCTCTACTTTGTTTTTTCTTACTATTCTTGAAGTAACTAAGATATCAGGGGAAGGGGGTACAAGTCTCCTATTTCACTTATTTAATAAGAATATACATCAAGCCCAGAGCATATAGGAAGCATCTCTCATATCTCCCAAATCTACAAAATGCTCCCATTCTTAAATCTCTCAGGAAAAATGACAAGTCAGAACACAGAGGCCAGTTCTTTTCGGTTCAGGAGAGATTTATAGACTGTATATTCCATGAGTGGACTGGGGTTTGAGGGCCAGCACAGAATCTCAAGAAATATTTACTGAATACATGTGGGGACTCTTACAAACAAATAGAGTATCTTAGTTTACAGCATTTGTACCCTTACCCTGAATCCCACAAATATTACGCATAGGCCTATTTTTTACACAATTATTTTGAGTACTAAAGAAAGAGCTAGATGCCAGGTATAGTTTTAGGCTAGAACTGATTGATGGGCTGGGAACTTGGCTGAAGTAGCAGCCAAGATAAAGTCGGCTTACTGCCTTGGAAAAATAGGGATATGGATATGGGAAGGGTATTTCGCACACCGAACACTGGAAGTGATGATGACTCTGCCCCCAACCAGGTGGAAAGGAAGAACTGAGCTCATGATTTGAACCAAAACTTAATGGAGAAAGACTTCAAATAGTTGGGTATTCTATCTTACAATGACCCAAACCGAATAAACAAAGTAAACAGTTGAACCATACAAGTGGGGGGGTTTAAGATGCTGCATTCTCATTTCTTTACTCCTGGCTTTTTGTTCTTTTATTAGTAAAATCAAAGGATGATATTGATTGGGGATTCTCAATTCTAGCACACTAGCAGTTTTCATTCATTTAATCCTATAATCCCATTCTAGATCTAAAGTTGTATTTACTGTTTGCATTTTAATCAGAATAGTCCCAATTGATTTACAGCCTATACACCTATAACATAACCTTGATGAAAGGAACAAAATATGAAAGGAAAGGCTAAAACAGAATTGCCTAGAAAGAACTGCTCGAATGTATTTGTCCAATGTCCTAAGGAGCTCAGTTGTTTTAATCATATTGATAAATCACGTTAGGGTATAGATTTTAAGGGAAAAAAAATCTGATGTAGAGACAAGCATGATTTGTTTTCTTAACTGAAGGATAAACTCGTAATATGCTGAGAAAAAAATCATTATGTAATATACTACATTATGAAGATAATGTATTAAAGTGCACTCAGAATATCAGAGAATAGTTACAATCATAAAACTGTTCTTGCCTGCAGTTTTTTCAAATGCTTCATTCTGAATTTGTTCTCAGAACTGATATATGTAAAAATGCCAACTGTATCCCTAAAGCTGAATTCTCTTCTTTTCACTACCTTATATTTGAATAGTATTTTATGTCAATACATTGAAGAGTATGATGAAAAATATTACTATTATACTTGGTGGAAAATGGCAAATCTTTACACTTGACACATATTGCAGCCAGCAATGCTTCAGCTTTCCATACAGCATATAATTAGAACACAAGTACTGTGCGATGCCCATTATTGATAAGAAATGGAGAAAAGTTCTGTTTTCAAATGAACAGGATTGAATGGCCACTGATCCACGATTCTTTTTTTTTTTTTTGTGGTACGTTTTTTTGTGGTACGCGGCCCTCTCACTGTTGTGGCCTCTCCCGTTGCGGAGCACAGACTCCGGACGCGCAGGCTCAGCGGCCATGGCTCACGGGCTCAGCCGCTCCGCGGCATGTGGGATCTTCCCGGACTGGGGCACGAACCTGTGTCCCCTGCATCGGCAGGCGGGCCCTCAACCACTGCGCCACCAGGGAAGCCCCACGATTCTTAACTGAGCAAAGTGTGGACACGTATTTTGAAATTTTTAAACTCTCCCCCCCCCCCCGCCCCCAGGCACAGAATGTTCCAGTCAAGTGATGGCAAGGAAGTACAAAGTCAACAGTTTATAGAGAGGCTTTAAAACAACCTAGTTTATCCCTAACTTCTTTAAAATTAAACACCATAAAATGTTAATAAATCACAATCACAAAGCACTCTAAAATGACCACATCTCTCTAATTTATTTTGCTTTATTGTGCAATCTGTCGGGATCTAATATCATGTTGCAAATTGTGCCTAGTCTGATTCCAGAATCCGAACCCATGTTATTTTTGTAATTAAAAAATTCATTTCTAGAAATTCCTCAGAATTTAAGTGGTTTAATCCATCCTAAATCTGATAAGTGAAGAAGAGGGATGGGAACCCAGCAATGAAACACAGGCTCCCTACTTTAACATCCTTCTTTGTAAGTAAAGCCTTGAATGGAATTTGCCCATCACAGCAGATCCCCAGGAGTATTCTGTTTCTATGAAGGAGATCACAGTAGTCAAGATTAGTGGTAATCTTTTGATTTTAGCCCACAAAGGGTGAAATATATTAATATTAAAAATGCAGAAGCAGAAAAAAAATTTCTGTGACCTATACTACCATGTATCCATATATTACATCTATCAAAGGATTTGCAACTAGTTCAAAATAGATAATTTCCTTAAAACATTAATATAACTTCTGTTTAGGAGAGGACTTCGTGGCATTAGAAAATAGAAGTTAGAAAATGAAAGCATCTTTGGAAGCATCACCCCTGTCTTAAATCAATGAACTACTGTATGTCTTTCAAAAAAATGCCATCCAATTTTTTTTCCCTAATGGCAAATATCAACACAGCAAAACAGGATGCAATTTTTCTAAATAAATAAATCAATGATGTGTCAAAAATTAACAGATGAGTTAATATACTCGGTGCTATCAAAACCAGATGGTGCTTCCTAATATTCATCCTGCTCAGTCAATCCCTGAATATTTTCTGGACCATCGGTATATAAAATAGGATGCTGCTATTTGTGATGGCAAACAAAAGCAATCATGCCTGCCAAGCACATACTATAACAGGCAGCATTTCAGCTCTGCTAGACAGAAAGTAATTAGAATGCTTTTAATGTCCAAAAGAATGATGCTGATAGGCTGCCACAGATGTGTAGATTTATGAATATTTATATGGTGGTTTATAGCTGACACTTTTATCAGTTGAAGAAGATAAAATATCTGCCTGACTCAAAAGCTTGACAGTCAGGTTAATAAAATCTCATTAAAGAGAATGACCTATGCAATTATATAGGATTTATTGTAATTCATTTTTGATTGTACTCTGCTTAAAGATGCAATTTCCCATTTCCTGATGCCAAATTTAGGCTGCATATCAAGATCTACGTGGGTTTTAACTCTAAGCCTCCCACAGAGGAAAAATATGCTTTTAGAACCATGGCATATTACCGCTTTTAAGGAAAATTATACTCTTCAGGAGATTTTATAAGAATGTTGAAAAATCTATTTTAATCATGTATTTCTCCTCTCAATGGTCTATGGCCCTTAATGGCAAATAAGGTTCACTTCAACCCTTTCATCTTTTCACTGCATTTTCTCTGGACACTCAGTTATCTCTCTTCCATCCTTGACTCATTTCATCTCATCGACATTTTGACTATTTTCAGTTTACGAGGTGGCCTGAGACCCTGCAATACCACTGTTGTGAGGGTGCAACAAGCAAATCACTACCCCTACCCCTACCCCACCCAGTGTGCTAGGATGGCTGTCTGTACACACATGCTTATTGGTTCAAAGTGGAACCACTAGTTCCTCAAAGAGCCAATCAGCTCTTCAGGTGACTGTCCCTCTGATGGCCACTCACATCACTGTGCCTGTTAAGAGATGGCTTTGTCCCCCAATGATTAATTGTATGACCACAATTCATGATGTCTAGTACTATGGTCTTTTTTTTTTTTTTGCCCCTGACCATTCTCCTCACTACATGGCAGAAACCTACCATTCAATTCCCATCTTTCAAACAAGCACATGGCATCCTGTTCTTGGGGCTATCTAGCCTACCTCTCTATGACCTCTCTTAAAAAAAAAAAAAAAAAGCAGCAGCAGCACTGAAAATAAAAAACATAGGGAGTTGGAGGGACATCAAAAAGCCCCTTTCCACTCCTTTCGATTCAGTGATATGATTTCCACCTGGGGACAAAGACAAACTAAACAGGACGTTAGAAGAAACACTGAAAGAGGACATTCAGAACAAGGTAAGAAGGAAACAACAACAACAAAAACTCCTTATGGATAAAAGAGTGGGGAAACTGCCAGAGTAGAAGGCACCATGGAAAGGATAGCAAGTGACTGGTGCAGAAAAAAGAAATACAGGAAAAATAGCAGGAAAAAGCAAGGTTAAAACTATGGATGAAAATGGAAATGAAAGGGGGCAGATTTATACTGTATTTTAAAAAGTAAAAGACAGAAAGAAAGACAGCAAAGACTGAAAGGAGAAAGCAGGATGAGATTAAAGACTGAACTGGGCAGATAGAGGGGGAAAACCCCAATGAACATGGTGGCACTGAGGCTGTGCAAAGAAGTAAGCAAAATATAGAATGTGGAAAAAGGACCCAAACTTCTGAACAATGTAAAGATAAAGGAAGATAAAGCAGAGCCGGGAAATAAACAAGGAGTGAACAAGAAGTAGTATATAAGAAAACCAGACCCCAAGCCCAGAAAGCACACAAACCTCACTAAGAAGGGGGGAAAACACAAGAAAAATGAGGAAAGTGAAAGTAGGCTAGCCTCACAATGAACCTAAAAGCACAGCGGAATTAAAATACAGGAAAAAAAAACACACCTCACGAACAATAAGGACATCCCAAAAAAACCTCGCCAACATCTCCCAGCCAGTGAGGGATGTGACAGAGCAAGTCTTCACTATAACCTGTAATCAGATTTTCTTTCTCAAAACCAATCCTTCTTGTGTCAAAATATTGACAAACAACAGAACATGAGCTTAGGCATCTATAACGCATTTCAAGACAATGCTCCTATTTTCATTAGGAAAAAAGAAAGCCGTGGATTCACTGATATGCAGGATTTGGGGGGCTCCAAAGTGCCGTAAAAGGCCTGAGCAGGAACTTTTCTTTCTGAGCGGCGGGATACACGGGGCTGCGCGTCCTCGGATAGCAGAGAGCACACTTGGGCGCAGGCCCCAGGCTGTGCCCTCTCCACCAGCCCGTCGCCCTCCCCGCCGCCGGGCTGGAAAGCCGGCTTTTCTCAGGAGTCGCGTACCCTGGGGTGGGTGCTCCCCGAAAGGCAGTCATTTCTGCGGGGCCCGGGATCCCGCGGTGCAGCAGCGCCCACCCGGCGGGGCCCAGAGCGCCCGGGGTTCCCGGGGCTGGGGGGAGGGGCGGGAGGTCTCCGTTCCTGAAGTCGCGGCCGCCGGGGCGAGCGCCAGTTCCACCCGCGTGGCTGCTGCAGAGGAGCCCCGCGTCCTGCACACACCGGCGGGGACTCTGGGGTGGCCGGGGAAAGGGGGGCAGGGAGAGGCAGAGACAGCGCGCGCTCGCCCGGAAAAAGCAGGAAAGCAGCCCTACGGCCAGCCGCGTGACCGCGACAGAGTGAGCGAGAAAAAGAGGACCAGAGGGCAAATGAGAAGAGAAAAAGAGAAGGAAGAACAAATGGAGGAGAGAAGCAGATAAAGGGAAGAAGCAGAAGGAGAAAGTGAAGCAGCGGAGGGGAAAGGGAGGGCGTCCCCGAGAACCGCCAGAGTAGCGCCCGCTTCTCCCCGCGCCGCCGCCGCTGTCACCCCACGGTGTCCCGCCCCCACGCCGCCCCCGCCCCGCCGAACGCCCGTGCCGCGCTCCCCGGGCGCCGAGCGGGACGCGAGCGGCGGAGCCACCTGTTAAGAGGCGCGCACGCCATCGGAAGCCCCGGACGCGGCGGCGGTGAACCTCCAGAAGTTGCTGCCGGCGCGTAGAGGCCTCGGGGTGCGCTCGGACGCCCCGATGCTCCCTCAGCCGGCTCTGGGCGCCTCCCGCTCTCCCCTCCCACCCACCCCGCCCCCGCCGGGCTCGGCGCGCGGGAGGCTGTCTTCGGTCCCCGGTTTCTCCTTCCCGGGTCCCACCCCTCCCCCCCGCCCGTGGCGGGACGGAAAGTTGCTCCCGAGAGTTGGTACCTGCGCTGAGCTCCAGGCTGGCGCCGTTGCCGCCCGCGCTGCTGCTGCCCGCGGCGGCTGCCGCCGGGCCCGAGCCGTACCTGACGACGGCGGCGAAAGATGAGGACGACGACGCGGCGGGGGCCGCGAGCGGCGGCGCTGGGGTCCTCAGGTGGCCCTGGGACACGGCGGGCGTGCAGGACGGAGACGACGACGAGGCGGCGGCGGCGGCCCGGCCGGGCCCGGGTGGGTAAGAGCTCTGCGCCTGGAACTGCTGCGGTGGCGGCGGCGGCTCGCTGCTGCTGATGGAGACCGCGGCTTGCGGCGCGAAGGCCGGCGGGGGCGGCCGCACGTGCGGCAGCTCTACCAGGGTGGGTCGCTCGTAGCGCTTGGCCAGCGCCGGTCTCTTGCTGGGGAATGTCTTGAGGACGCTGTAGGGCCCGCGCTGCTTGTAGATTTTGGGGACGCTGGGCCCCTCTTCCGCCGGCTGCATCTCCTCCTCCATTCTGCGCCTCTGGGCAGGTCCCGGCTCGCACACCCCCTCCGCGCCCGGCGCCGGGCTCCGAGGGTGCCTCTGCCGCCCGCCCGCCGGCTCTGCCCGAGTGCGCGCGTGTGGAAGGGTGGCTGTCTGTGCCGTGACCGCCGTCGCCGCCGCCGCCACTGCCGCCTGTCGCGAAGGCTGGCATCGCCGAGCCCCTGCGCGGGGGGCTGCCGCCCGAGCGCTGATTGACAGGCTGCCTCACCAATGCCTGGAGGGAGAAAGGAGGTAAAGAGCAAGTGTTTAGGGTTATATCTGCTAATGATAATGGGGGCGGGGGCGGGGCCTGGCGCTGCCGCTGCCGCCCGCGTGGTCGCCCAGCCGGGTGTGCGCCTCCGACGGGGGAAGGGGAGGAATGAGCCGGGACCCGCAGGGTCCCCTGGTAACAGCGCGAGGTTCCGGCCGGGACGAGACTTCGGAGCCCCAGACTTGCACTTGAGGCTCCTGCTGCTGTGGGCGGGATTCAGTTTTAGGAAAGAGCTCTTGGCGCCGCCTGCTTGACCCCGAACTCTCGGGATTGCCCTGAGGGGCTGGTGGTAGTAGGGGCGGGGCGGTAGCTAGAGTGCGTGCGCGCCTTGGGAAGATATTACAACCCGTTCTTCTGCCGATGGGGAATTGCTCCCCCAACCTTCTGAAAGGAACATCTTCAGAAGGTCTTGACCTAGGTCGCTGCGAGTTGTTTGCGCGCCCGGGGGTTTCTGCCTATACCCAGCTCCTGGCCTTCGAGCTTATGCTGTCCTAAGAGCACACAAAGCATCGGGCTTTCACGTTATTTCAGTTAGTTCCCTACAGGGCCCCTGAGAGGGCGTAACAGAATCGGTGTCCCCATTCCACAGATGAGAAAACAGAGGCTCTTGGAGGAAATTACCCAAAGTCAGACACTCAAGAGAGTGTGGCTGAGTTGCACAGATGTACTCAGATACTCAAATTCACGCTTCTCGTAGCACGTAGACTCTGCAATTGAGGGAAAAAAATATTACCTGTTACCTCCTTTTGGGACGGTGATTAGGTACTCTCAACAATGTCATTTGGTATATATATATTTGCAAGTGCTTGTAGCACCAAGATGGGCCGAAAGCTCTTGCTCCCTGCGTTGCCCAGGCAGCTCCTCACTGCACCTGGGGTCACACGGCCAGGGTTTTGGGGGGACACACAATTTCAGCAGTTGTTTGAATGAGGGAATAGCCTCTGTGGTTTGGAGGACGATCCCCTGAGCTAGAGATGTCTTCAGATCTAGAGGACTGTCGTGTCTTCTCCCAGGCGCTTTTGGGAGCAAATCACCCCTCCCCTAGGTCAGCTCCAATACCAGCATACTCCCTTCCCTGGTTTGCTTTTCAGCCTTCAATCTTCACTCTCCAGGTTAGAATTCTGGGTACTTCTCCTCCTGGATGTGTGACCGTCATCTCTCCACTCTGAAGTTAGGTTCCTTTTCAGAGCTTTCCTTTTAGACTTGGGAAGGTGACCTATTTTCTTCTTCTGAGGGTTCAGGACCTTGGCCTCTCATTTGCCAGATCTCCCTTCCTTTGGAAGCCTTCTCTCTCTTTGCAGGATCAGCTTCTGTGTTTCTCCACCCTGGATAGTCTCCCTCTCTGCAGCCTCCTCAGACCATGCTGTGGTTTCCCCCGCCTCCATTTATTAGAGATGAAATAAATAATGCCATAAATAAAAGTATTTGGGAGTCCAGGAACTGTCAGGGCTGATTAGGGCATAGAGGACATTTTCTTTCTCATTATGCAAAAACATTTCATAGGGAAATAAAAGAGGTTTCATTGTAACTCATGCATGTCATATTTCAAGGAATTCAAGATATTAATCATATTTAACATTATTTGCAACATTATCTCCCTGGCTTCTGAAAACTGCTAAATGAGGACACGTGGATCACTAAGAAAAAGGGAGACAAGCATGAGAGGGACAGTTAAGAAATAATGAAATGCTGGTGAGAGACAGGGAGAGAGAATGAGATGCCAGGGAGATGTTTCTTAGGCACATGAGTGAGAAATGGGGAAGCTTCTTCTGAGACGTGAGACAGCTGAAATTGAATGATATACTGGAGGAAATAAATGATAACAAACCTCCCCACACTTTTCTTTCTATAAAGCAGTTCTGAATTTTGCATTGAAATGTTTCCCTCCCACTTTACTCCCAGATAATTTGTCAATAAGTCCTGGCTTTTGAAGAGAATTTGGGTGGTGGCAGTGTGTGTGTGGTGAGAGGCAAGGGGTTAGAGGGGAGAAATTCTTCAGTCCTTCTACTGAAGAAGTAATTTCCTATACCTGGGAGCTTTCTCTTCTGCTTATGTATTTTTAATTTGTATCATCCTCACCACTTAAGCACCTTAAGAGACTGGGAACAGTACTTCTGTTGTTATATTTTACCAATGAAAAGGACCTGGCCATACTATATGTCAAAAATGGATGTTTCTATAAAACAGAATGGTAAAATTAGTGATTTGGCTAAAAAAATAAAAAGAGGTCCTAGAGGAAAAATATTAGAATTTTTAAAATGACAAGCTTTTAGATCCTCATGCTAGCAGTCACCTATGTCTGGGTCCATAGCAAAATGAAGTGCTTAATATTCACTCTTTAGAAAATAAAATGGGCATTTACTCCAAGTGTGGAATTGAACTCAATTTTTAAATTGTAACTGACCACTATACCCTGGCTGGGGTTGTACTTAGTTGAGTATTGTACATAAATGTAATGTATTGAAGTGTTTATAAAATCATTGGCAGCACTTTGTAAGCATCTTGCGTAAATTATACTCCAAATTATCAGATGATATCTCCTCTTTAGGGTCTCATAGGGGCTGACAGAATCGTAATTACACCCATGCTTTAAATCTTTTTAGGTACTTACTCTTATTTCAAAAAAAAAAAGAAAAGATAGTGAACTTTTAAAAGCCAAGTGGCTATTTATGGACAGGGTGATTTTTTGATTGGCAGCATGTCAATTCCTTGAAGCCATCCAGAATATAGCTTTTAAATAATAAGTCAGCCATGGGAAATGCTTTTTATTGCGCCAATTTCAATGATATTTAATGAGCTTCTGATTGACTGTTTGATCTCCCAATGTTTTGTGCTACTTTTAATTCATTTCGTATAATAGAAAAAAAAAAGTAATTGGAATAAAATTTTGTGACAAGATAATGACCTTCCACTTTGAAATTAAATGTCTGATTAGCTTCAACATTTTAATGCTGAGATGATATTGCAGCAGGAACAGGGGTGTGCATACTATCATTCGGTGGAAAATGACTGAGGAATGCTCCTTTGCTTTTTCCATGTGCATAGCAGAAAGGGCATGGTGGCCACGGAATCATAAGCTAATAGTCCTAGAAAGGACCAAAATGGTCTTTTATTCTTGTGAATGAGCACATGCCCATGGCTTTTCTATGACCCTGTCAAGTGGTTGTACAAACCATGCTTAAATACCGCCAGTGGTGGGAACTTCACTACTTCTGCGAGCATCATTCACCCAGGGATTTCTTCAACAAATATATATTGAGTGCCTACTGTGTTTGCTAGGGACCTTTCTAAGCACTGAGGATATAGCAGAGCCAAATTTCAAGATCCTACTATTATAGAATTGGGGTGGGCAGATAAATAAACTGGTAGCTAACTGAACAGTATTAATATATTTATATAATAAATATATTGGGAGATTGGGATTGACATATACACACTACTATGTATAAAATAGGTAACTAATAAGGACCTACTGTATAGCACAGGGAATTCTACTCAATACTCTGTAATGGCCTATATGGGAAAAGAATCTAAAAAAAGAGTGGATATATGTATAGGTATAACTGTTCACTTTACTGTACACCTGAAACTAACACAACATTGTAAATGAACTATACTCCCATGAACATTAAAAATAAAAAAATTATAAATATATAATAAATATATTATGCTTATATATGTTATAATATTTAAAATATGTTAAATAATATATAATACATAATAACAGTGTTATTATTATATCAGATAGAAATAATTATGATAAAAAAAATAGGATGGGGATGTTACTTTTGAGAGAGTGCTTGAGAAGATCTCTCTGAGGGTGGAACAACTGAGCTGACAGTTTACTCTTAAAAAGAGCCATCCATGAGAAGAGCAGTCCAGGCCGAGGGACAACGGGTGTACGAGCCATAAGGTGGGAACAGACTTGATGTTCTCAGGGAGCTGAAAGAAGGGCCAGTAGTCGGAGTGTCCTGGCAAGGGGCAGAGTGTGGAGATGAGGCCTGAGAGGCAGGCTGGGTCCTGGCTGGGCAGGGCCTTGTCCATCTGGGGACACGTTTGGGATTCATTTTAAAAGCAGTGGGAAGCTAGGAAGCAGTTAAGCTGGGGAGTGACGTGACCAGATTTATGTTCTTGAGAGATACTTTTCAGAAAAGGTAAAATCATGACTCCTATACTTAAACATGAACAGATGTTAAAGATTTTATTTAACTTGCTCAATGCCCTCATAGTATTCAAAGGACAATTTGATGTGGAATAAAGGAAGGTTGAATTGAATGTGTAAATGGGTTTTTCGTGTGTAAGCTGGTTTTCCCGTGAGGAATGTGGGTGAGGGCTGCAAGGGAACCTCTACCAGGCAGGACGGTTTGCACATCTCTCAGTTATCTGAACTTTCAAAGTTGTAAAAATAGTTCAAAGACAGTGAAAGAGTAGAATCAGGTAACTGATTCTGTTACAACTGTTACAACTGAAACACAATTTCTTTACTACAGAGCTTTAAAAAATAAAACCTTTTAATTTTGACATAATTACAGATTCTAAACTTATTATTTTGAAATAATTACAGACTCACAGGAAGTTGCAAAGATAGTGCAGAGAGGTACCAGGTACCCTTCATCCATTTCCTCAATGGGTACATTTTATGTACCTTTAGTTATGTAAGTGGAATCATGCAATGCACGATCTTTTGAGAGTTTCCACCTACTTTAGTGCCCTTGAGATCCATCCACGTTTTATCAATAGCTTGATCCTTTTCATTGCTGAGTGGTATTCTACAGTGGATATCCCACACTTTGTTTAACCATTCACCTGTTGTAGGATATTTTGGTTGCTTTCAGTTTGGGACTATTGCAAATAAAGCTGCTCTGAGTAGTCAGGTACAGGTTTTTGTGTGGATGTAAGTTTTATTTCTCTGGGAGTAAATGTCCAGGAGTGGATTGCTGGTCTTTCTACAATATTTTAAAAGGTTCATTCTGCTTTGTGGACAATGGACTGTAGAGGATCAGACTGGCAGCCGGGTAACTATTTATTTTCTAAACAGTGACTGAGTAAACTTTTCAAAATATAATCATGTTTGTCCACCGCCCTCCATTATCTTCCTCCTCTGTAGAGTAAAATCCAAAGACATCCAATTGCCTACTTAAGGCCCCTCAGGATCTACAACTATCCCTTGCCTCTCCGGCCCCATTCCTTCAGTCGCCTCCCTCACTCACTCCATTCTAGCCTCGAAGGTCTTGAACAGGCTCCAAATGTCCTGTGTCAGGATTCCTACTCTTAATGTTCCTTCTGCTTAAAATGTTCTTTCCCCAGATGTCTGCGTAACTTCCTACCTTATCTCCTTCCAGTCTTTGCTCTAGTGTCTTTCTCAGTGAGCCCTTCACTAATCACTGTATTCACAATTGCAACCCAGCTTCCCCTCCCCCATACTCCCCATCTCCCTATCCAGCACCTATCACCGTCTGTCATGCTATACAGACTACATGCTATACAATGTCATGTACATTGTACAGTCAGCCCTGCATATCCTTGGGTTGTGCATCTGTGGTTTCAACCAACCATGGATTGAATTTCAAAATTCGATCTGCTGATACCTAGGGCTGACTGTACCACTGCCATTTTATGTAGGGGACTTGAGCAGCCATTTTGTGTAGGGACTTGAGCAGCCATTTTACATAGGGTCTTTAGCAGCCATTTTATGTGAGGACTTGAGCAGCCATTTTGTGTAGGGACTTGAGCAGCCATTTTGTGTAGGGACCTGAGCAGCCATTTTATATAGGGTCTTGAGAAGCCATTTTGTGTAGGGGACTTGAGCAGCCATTTTGTGTAGGGACTTGAGCAGCCATTTTATATAGGGACTTGAGCAGCCATTTTATGTAGGGACTTGAGCAACCATTTTACATAAGGGACTTGAGCATCTGAGGAGCTTGGTCTCTGCAGGGCGTCCTGGAACCAATACTGAGAAATGACTCACTTATTTACTGTTTGCTTCTGGGGAGTAGAATGCAAACTCCTTGAGGGCAGGGATTTTTTTGTCTGTTCTGTTCCTTGAGTCTGCAGCTTCTAGAATAGCACCTAGCACAGAGTAGAGGCTCAGGAAACATTTGGTGGATGAATGGGTGACTTTAGGAGGCTCTGGCAGTAGTCTAAATCAGAGCTAAGACTGCTTGGACCAGTGCAGTGGTAGTTCCAATGGAAGAAAATAGATAAATGCAGAGAGGCAAATTCAAGAGGCAGTCTGCTCCATTTTATACAGCTTTGAACAGCAGAAAGTTTATCCTTATGTCAAGCCCAAATTTGCTTCTTCCAACTGTTGGCCCTTGGGGCTATTTGGAAGACGTTAATCCTCTCCTTAACCTGGCTTTAGAGTGAAATCTACAACATTTTTTCTTTCCTTCCTATGACGGTTTCTAGGACCTTTTTGAAATGGCTCCATCCTTTTAAACAGCAGAATAGGACAGTCCTCTTTGCGCTAATTACTGTTTTCCTCACTAATAAGATTCTGTGTTCATTAGGACTCTTTCAGTAGTGAGTGACAGAAACCCAACACAAATGGATTAAGCATAAAGAGCTTATAGCTGACATATCCCTGAAGACTAGAGGTAGGGCTAGTGTAGAGCAGGCATGGATGCTCATATGGTATTATTAGGAATCTACCTCCCTCCATTTCTCACCAGCAGTTTTCCTTCTGTTAATCCATTTTCTGGCAGGTTCTTCCTTTGTGGTGTTCATCTGGCCACCAGCAGTTGTCACTTGTGTGAAAAGAGACCACCTCTTTCCCATTAGCACCAGGAAAATACCAGAATTAACTATCATTGTCTAATTGTGCCTTGATAATGGATTAGTTTGTTTGTTTGTTGACCCTTCCAATATTGTGATGTTGAGGCTATTTCTCTTAAGGTGAAGAGAACTAGAGAACAAGGAATTGAAGGAATCTCCCCAAAGTCACAAAGCAAGTCACTGAAGAATTTAACTTAAGTCAAGATTCTTCTGTTTAATCAAAGTAGCGCATATAACTTGTCAAGCTTAGTAAATTTAATCTTTTATTCTCTATTCCTCACTTCCCTCCAATTTCTGAAAGAACATTCCTCCCAAAGAGCTAAAATCACCCTGAACAGAAGTATGAGCTTGAGAAATATAGGAGAATCAAGCTGGATATTAAAGCTGGGAGGGAAAAAGGAGGAGCAAGTCATTAAGAGAAAGTTGAGGAGATGTAGTAACAGCAAGTTGAACTGTGGGTGATTCAGTCTCTAAAAAGAGTTTGCAGTCTCCACCAGCAACATCAATTTCCTTTCTACCCTCTCTTAATTTCTTTATATAAGTATTGTATTGCAACAGGACACAATCAGTTCCTAATGTTAATTAGTATTTAAACCAGAATTTTATTCCATAGTACCACAGGAGGACCAACTTCCACGGAGAAGGTTCTGAAATGAGCCAGTGAAATACAATCTTAAGAACTGTCAGTTAAATGTTGAGGTTTTGTAACATCACACATTATATGCTTTACTGGAATTTTTACAAATTAATCCATACCATATGTCCCCAACCAAGAGAGTGACTGGATTTGTCTGTTGTCCTGGTTGCTTGGAGTATTTCATGGTTTGCTAACAGAGCTTCTTTATTTATTTTTAAAATTTTATTGAAGTACAGCTGATGTACAAAGTTGTGTTAGTTTCTGGTGTACAGCAAAATGATTCGGTCGTACGTATATATAAGAGTTTGCATTTGCTAATCCCAAACTCCTAATCCATCCCTCCCTCACCCTCCTCCCCCTTGGCAACCACAGGTCTGTTCTCTATGTCTGTGAGTCTGTTTCTGTTTTGTCGATAAGTTCATTTGCATCATATTTTAGATTCCACACATAAGTGATATCATAGGGTATTTGTCTTTCTCTTTCTGACTTACTTCACTTAATATGATAATCTCTAGGTCCATCCATGTTGCTGCAAGTGGCATTATTTCATTCTTTTTTATGGCTGAGTAGTACTCCATTGTATATATGTACCACATCTTCTTTATCCATTCATGTGTTGACGGACAATTTAGGTTACTTCCATGTCTTGGCTATTGTAAATAGTGCTGCTATGAACATAGGGGTGCATGTATCTTTTTTAAATTAGAGTTTTGTGTGGATATATGCCCAGGAGTGGGACTGCTGGATCACATGGTAATTCTATTTTTAGTTTTTCTGAGGAACCTCCATACTGTTTTTCATAGTGGCTGCACCAATTCACATTCCTACCAACAGTGTAGGAAGGTTCCCTTTTCTCCACACCCTCTCCAGCATTTGTTATTTGTAGACTTTTTGATGATGGCCATCTGACCATTGTGAGGTGGTACCTCATTGTAGTTTTGATTTGCATTTCTCTAATAATTAGCAATGTTGAGCATCTTTTCATGTGCCTATTTGTCATCTGTATGTCTTCTTTGGAGAAATGCGTACTTAGGTCTTCTGCCCATTTTTTGATTGAGTTGTTTGTTTTTTTCTCTTATTGAGTTGTATGAGCTGTTTGTATATTTTGGAAATTAAGCCCTTAGCAATGCTTATTTAAGCACTCATTTTTGAAAACCAGTAGAAATATGTTTTTGCTGCAGAAATTGTGATAATTTTCTAGCTGACTTCTGTAATGTGCAGGCACCTGGGCTTTTTGTATCTGTTTTCTAGGCTAGGAAACAAAAAAGTTTTATTTTTCCCCCCCTCTTCTTTTGTCTTCAAAAAGCAGCTGGTAATAAACATTATGTGTTGTATGAAGATCAGCAATAACCCTTTAACTTATTGTTTTCAGGTTAGTCAGACTTCTAGGTCCCCCCTCTCCCCAACAGCTTCAAAGGTGAATGATTATAGAATCATAGACTTTGCTTTTCTGGAAGGGACTATATTAGTTTCCTAGGGCTTTCGTAACAAAGTAGCACAAATTAAGTGGCTTTAACCACAGAAATTCATTGTCTCACAATTTTGGAGGTTGGAAGTCTGAGATCAAGCCAGATTGGTTTCCTTCTGAGGGCAGTGAGGAAGAATCTGGTCCATACTCTCACCTAACTTCTGGTGGTTGGCTTGCTGGCAATCTCTGGTGTTCCTTGGCTTGTAGAAACATCACCTCCATCTCTGCCTTCATCTTCCCATGGCATTCTCCCTGTATGCCTGTCTCTGTGTTCAAATTTCTGTTTGTGGTACTTTCTTACCTCAGCCCTAGCAAACTAATACATATACCATATAGGTAGATTATATGATAGTCTCTAGTAACAAAAATGAATTATGGCAGAAAGGTTAAATGTTTGATTTTTTTAAAACAAGTCTACCAGAACTTGTATGATTTAATATACATTGGTAGAAGACTTATTTGCACACAATAGATATGCACACTTGGGCACAAACAGTGGCTTCCCATGAGGTTACAGATCACAGGGCCAATGTGTAAGTGACGTTAAGAGCAGGGACCTTTGATCATTCCTATCATGCTCTTTGAATTTAATGAATTCAAGCACATCCCCGGAAATGCTGAAGGAGAGTTACACAGGGCTAATGCCTCCATGCCCTCTCCAACCCAACCCCCAAAAGCATGGTCAGAAAACAAGTTTAATTAAACATAAAAATTATTAAAAGCATGTATAAATATATTTTTAGTCAGCCAGTGTTAATGTTGGCTGTCTTAACTTTGCTGGGAGAATTTTCAGAGATACTGTTGCCCAGATCCTTCCCCAGACCAAATAAAACAGAATCTCTGGTGTGGGACCTTGGCCTTGGTGGTTTAAGAATCTCTTTGGATGATTTGAATATACGGCTATCTTGAGACCCACTGACTGAAGAAATGGAGTGTCCCGAGAATAAACACATCATTGTATCAAAGTAGCCATATGGAAGACCAGTATACATTGGGAGGCTTGAGCATTTTGCTGTTAATGAGAAAACGGGGTATCTCCCTGTCTCTCCCAGCATAGATAATTGGCTACAGTTAGAGAGCAATCACATTGGCCTGGAGTTCGGGCTAAGCAGGGATTAAAAAAGGGAAGAGGGCTTCCCTGGTGGCTTGGTGGTTGGGAGTCCGCCTGCCAGTGCAGGGGACACGGGTTTGAGCCCTGGTCTGGGAGGATCCCACGTGCCGCCAAGCGGCTGAGCCCGTGTGCCACAACCACTGAGCCTGCGCTCTAGAGCCCGCGAGCCACAACTGCCGAGCCCATGTGCCACAGCTGCTGGGGCCTGCGCGCCTGGAGCCCGTGCTCCGCAGCGGGGGAGGCCACAGCGGTGAGAGGCCTCCCCCGCTGCGGAGCACGGGCTGAGCAGCCATTTTGTGTAGGGACCTGAGCAGCCATTTTATATAGGGTCTTGAGAAGCCATTTTGTGTAGGGGACTTGAGCAGCCATTTTGTGTAGGGACCTGAGCAGCCATTTTATATAGGGTCTTGAGAAGCCATTTTGTGTAGGGGACTTGAGCAGCCATTTTGTGTAGGGACCTGAGCAGCCATTTTATATAGGGTCTTGAGAAGCCATTTTGTGTAGGGGACTTGAGCAGCCATTTTGTGTAGGGACCTGAGCAGCCATTTTATATAGGGTCTTGAGAAGCCATTTTGTGTAGGGGACTTGAGCAGCCATTTTGTGTAGGGACCTGAGCAGCCATTTTATATAGGGTCTTGAGAAGCCATTTTGTGTAGGGGACTTGAGCAGCCATTTTGTGTAGGGACCTGAGCAGCCATTTTATATAGGGTCTTGAGAAGCCATTTTGTGTAGGGGACTTGAGCAGCCATTTTGTGTAGGGACCTGAGCAGCCATTTTATATAGGGTCTTGAGAAGCCATTTTGTGTAGGGGACTTGAGCAGCCATTTTGTGTAGGGACCTGAGCAGCCATTTTATATAGGGTCTTGAGAAGCCATTTTGTGTAGGGGACTTGAGCAGCCATTTTGTGTAGGGACCTGAGCAGCCATTTTATATAGGGTCTTGAGAAGCCATTTTGTGTAGGGGACTTGAGCAGCCATTTTGTGTAGGGACCTGAGCAGCCATTTTATATAGGGTCTTGAGAAGCCATTTTGTGTAGGGGACTTGAGCAGCCATTTTGTGTAGGGACCTGAGCAGCCATTTTATATAGGGTCTTGAGAAGCCATTTTGTGTAGGGGACTTGAGCAGCCATTTTGTGTAGGGACCTGAGCAGCCATTTTATATAGGGTCTTGAGAAGCCATTTTGTGTAGGGGACTTGAGCAGCCATTTTGTGTAGGGACCTGAGCAGCCATTTTATATAGGGTCTTGAGAAGCCATTTTGTGTAGGGGACTTGAGCAGCCATTTTGTGTAGGGACCTGAGCAGCCATTTTATATAGGGTCTTGAGAAGCCATTTTGTGTAGGGGACTTGAGCAGCCATTTTGTGTAGGGACCTGAGCAGCCATTTTATATAGGGTCTTGAGAAGCCATTTTGTGTAGGGGACTTGAGCAGCCATTTTGTGTAGGGACCTGAGCAGCCATTTTATATAGGGTCTTGAGAAGCCATTTTGTGTAGGGGACTTGAGCAGCCATTTTGTGTAGGGACCTGAGCAGCCATTTTATATAGGGTCTTGAGAAGCCATTTTGTGTAGGGGACTTGAGCAGCCATTTTGTGTAGGGACCTGAGCAGCCATTTTATATAGGGTCTTGAGAAGCCATTTTGTGTAGGGGACTTGAGCAGCCATTTTGTGTAGGGACCTGAGCAGCCATTTTATATAGGGTCTTGAGAAGCCATTTTGTGTAGGGGACTTGAGCAGCCATTTTGTGTAGGGACCTGAGCAGCCATTTTATATAGGGTCTTGAGAAGCCATTTTGTGTAGGGGACTTGAGCAGCCATTTTGTGTAGGGACCTGAGCAGCCATTTTATATAGGGTCTTGAGAAGCCATTTTGTGTAGGGGACTTGAGCAGCCATTTTGTGTAGGGACCTGAGCAGCCATTTTATATAGGGTCTTGAGAAGCCATTTTGTGTAGGGGACTTGAGCAGCCATTTTGTGTAGGGACCTGAGCAGCCATTTTATATAGGGTCTTGAGAAGCCATTTTGTGTAGGGGACTTGAGCAGCCATTTTGTGTAGGGACCTGAGCAGCCATTTTATATAGGGTCTTGAGAAGCCATTTTGTGTAGGGGACTTGAGCAGCCATTTTGTGTAGGGACCTGAGCAGCCATTTTATATAGGGTCTTGAGAAGCCATTTTGTGTAGGGGACTTGAGCAGCCATTTTGTGTAGGGACCTGAGCAGCCATTTTATATAGGGTCTTGAGAAGCCATTTTGTGTAGGGGACTTGAGCAGCCATTTTGTGTAGGGACCTGAGCAGCCATTTTATATAGGGTCTTGAGAAGCCATTTTGTGTAGGGGACTTGAGCAGCCATTTTGTGTAGGGACCTGAGCAGCCATTTTATATAGGGTCTTGAGAAGCCATTTTGTGTAGGGGACTTGAGCAGCCATTTTGTGTAGGGACCTGAGCAGCCATTTTATATAGGGTCTTGAGAAGCCATTTTGTGTAGGGGACTTGAGCAGCCATTTTGTGTAGGGACCTGAGCAGCCATTTTATATAGGGTCTTGAGAAGCCATTTTGTGTAGGGGACTTGAGCAGCCATTTTGTGTAGGGACCTGAGCAGCCATTTTATATAGGGTCTTGAGAAGCCATTTTGTGTAGGGGACTTGAGCAGCCATTTTGTGTAGGGACTTGAGCAGCCATTTTACATAGGGTCTTTAGCAGCCATTTTATGTGAGGACTTGAGCAGCCATTTTGTGTAGGGACTTGAGCAGCCATTTTATATAGGGACTTGAGCAGCCATTTTATGTAGGGACTTGAGCAACCATTTTACATAAGGGACTTGAGCATCTGAGGAGCTTGGTCTCTGCAGGGCGTCCTGGAACCAATACTGAGAAATGACTCACTTATTTACTGTTTGCTTCTGGGGAGTAGAATGCAAACTCCTTGAGGGCAGGGATTTTTTTGTCTGTTCTGTTCCTTGAGTCTGCAGCTTCTAGAATAGCACCTAGCACAGAGTAGAGGCTCAGGAAACATTTGGTGGATGAATGGGTGACTTTAGGAGGCTCTGGCAGTAGTCTAAATCAGAGCTAAGACTGCTTGGACCAGTGCAGTGGTAGTTCCAATGGAAGAAAATAGATAAATGCAGAGAGGCAAATTCAAGAGGCAGTCTGCTCCATTTTATACAGCTTTGAACAGCAGAAAGTTTATCCTTATGTCAAGCCCAAATTTGCTTCTTCCAACTGTTGGCCCTTGGGGCTATTTGGAAGACGTTAATCCTCTCCTTAACCTGGCTTTAGAGTGAAATCTACAACATTTTTTCTTTCCTTCCTATGACGGTTTCTAGGACCTTTTTGAAATGGCTCCATCCTTTTAAACAGCAGAATAGGACAGTCCTCTTTGCGCTAATTACTGTTTTCCTCACTAATAAGATTCTGTGTTCATTAGGACTCTTTCAGTAGTGAGTGACAGAAACCCAACACAAATGGATTAAGCATAAAGAGCTTATAGCTGACATATCCCTGAAGACTAGAGGTAGGGCTAGTGTAGAGCAGGCATGGATGCTCATATGGTATTATTAGGAATCTACCTCCCTCCATTTCTCACCAGCAGTTTTCCTTCTGTTAATCCATTTTCTGGCAGGTTCTTCCTTTGTGGTGTTCATCTGGCCACCAGCAGTTGTCACTTGTGTGAAAAGAGACCACCTCTTTCCCATCAGCACCAGGAAAATACCAGAATTAACTATCATTGTCTAATTGTGCCTTGATAATGGATTAGTTTGTTTGTTTGTTGACCCTTCCAATATTGTGATGTTGAGGCTATTTCTCTTAAGGTGAAGAGAACTAGAGAACAAGGAATTGAAGGAATCTCCCCAAAGTCACAAAGCAAGTCACTGAAGAATTTAACTTAAGTCAAGATTCTTCTGTTTAATCAAAGTAGCGCATATAACTTGTCAAGCTTAGTAAATTTAATCTTTTATTCTCTATTCCTCACTTCCCTCCAATTTCTGAAAGAACATTCCTCCCAAAGAGCTAAAATCACCCTGAACAGAAGTATGAGCTTGAGAAATATAGGAGAATCAAGCTGGATATTAAAGCTGGGAGGGAAAAAGGAGGAGCAAGTCATTAAGAGAAAGTTGAGGAGATGTAGTAACAGCAAGTTGAACTGTGGGTGATTCAGTCTCTAAAAAGAGTTTGCAGTCTCCACCAGCAACATCAATTTCCTTTCTACCCTCTCTTAATTTCTTTATATAAGTATTGTATTGCAACAGGACACAATCAGTTCCTAATGTTAATTAGTATTTAAACCAGAATTTTATTCCATAGTACCACAGGAGGACCAACTTCCACGGAGAAGGTTCTGAAATGAGCCAGTGAAATACAATCTTAAGAACTGTCAGTTAAATGTTGAGGTTTTGTAACATCACACATTATATGCTTTACTGGAATTTTTACAAATTAATCCATACCATATGTCCCCAACCAAGAGAGTGACTGGATTTGTCTGTTGTCCTGGTTGCTTGGAGTATTTCATGGTTTGCTAACAGAGCTTCTTTATTTATTTTTAAAATTTTATTGAAGTACAGCTGATGTACAAAGTTGTGTTAGTTTCTGGTGTACAGCAAAATGATTCGGTCGTACGTATATATAAGAGTTTGCATTTGCTAATCCCAAACTCCTAATCCATCCCTCCCTCACCCTCCTCCCCCTTGGCAACCACAGGTCTGTTCTCTATGTCTGTGAGTCTGTTTCTGTTTTGTCGATAAGTTCATTTGCATCATATTTTAGATTCCACACATAAGTGATATCATAGGGTATTTGTCTTTCTCTTTCTGACTTACTTCACTTAATATGATAATCTCTAGGTCCATCCATGTTGCTGCAAGTGGCATTATTTCATTCTTTTTTATGGCTGAGTAGTACTCCATTGTATATATGTACCACATCTTCTTTATCCATTCATGTGTTGACGGACAATTTAGGTTACTTCCATGTCTTGGCTATTGTAAATAGTGCTGCTATGAACATAGGGGTGCATGTATCTTTTTTAAATTAGAGTTTTGTGTGGATATATGCCCAGGAGTGGGACTGCTGGATCACATGGTAATTCTATTTTTAGTTTTTCTGAGGAACCTCCATACTGTTTTTCATAGTGGCTGCACCAATTCACATTCCTACCAACAGTGTAGGAAGGTTCCCTTTTCTCCACACCCTCTCCAGCATTTGTTATTTGTAGACTTTTTGATGATGGCCATCTGACCATTGTGAGGTGGTACCTCATTGTAGTTTTGATTTGCATTTCTCTAATAATTAGCAATGTTGAGCATCTTTTCATGTGCCTATTTGTCATCTGTATGTCTTCTTTGGAGAAATGCGTACTTAGGTCTTCTGCCCATTTTTTGATTGAGTTGTTTGTTTTTTTCTCTTATTGAGTTGTATGAGCTGTTTGTATATTTTGGAAATTAAGCCCTTAGCAATGCTTATTTAAGCACTCATTTTTGAAAACCAGTAGAAATATGTTTTTGCTGCAGAAATTGTGATAATTTTCTAGCTGACTTCTGTAATGTGCAGGCACCTGGGCTTTTTGTATCTGTTTTCTAGGCTAGGAAACAAAAAAGTTTTATTTTTCCCCCCCTCTTCTTTTGTCTTCAAAAAGCAGCTGGTAATAAACATTATGTGTTGTATGAAGATCAGCAATAACCCTTTAACTTATTGTTTTCAGGTTAGTCAGACTTCTAGGTCCCCCCTCTCCCCAACAGCTTCAAAGGTGAATGATTATAGAATCATAGACTTTGCTTTTCTGGAAGGGACTATATTAGTTTCCTAGGGCTTTCGTAACAAAGTAGCACAAATTAAGTGGCTTTAACCACAGAAATTCATTGTCTCACAATTTTGGAGGTTGGAAGTCTGAGATCAAGCCAGATTGGTTTCCTTCTGAGGGCAGTGAGGAAGAATCTGGTCCATACTCTCACCTAACTTCTGGTGGTTGGCTTGCTGGCAATCTCTGGTGTTCCTTGGCTTGTAGAAACATCACCTCCATCTCTGCCTTCATCTTCCCATGGCATTCTCCCTGTATGCCTGTCTCTGTGTTCAAATTTCTGTTTGTGGTACTTTCTTACCTCAGCCCTAGCAAACTAATACATATACCATATAGGTAGATTATATGATAGTCTCTAGTAACAAAAATGAATTATGGCAGAAAGGTTAAATGTTTGATTTTTTTAAAACAAGTCTACCAGAACTTGTATGATTTAATATACATTGGTAGAAGACTTATTTGCACACAATAGATATGCACACTTGGGCACAAACAGTGGCTTCCCATGAGGTTACAGATCACAGGGCCAATGTGTAAGTGACGTTAAGAGCAGGGACCTTTGATCATTCCTATCATGCTCTTTGAATTTAATGAATTCAAGCACATCCCCGGAAATGCTGAAGGAGAGTTACACAGGGCTAATGCCTCCATGCCCTCTCCAACCCAACCCCCAAAAGCATGGTCAGAAAACAAGTTTAATTAAACATAAAAATTATTAAAAGCATGTATAAATATATTTTTAGTCAGCCAGTGTTAATGTTGGCTGTCTTAACTTTGCTGGGAGAATTTTCAGAGATACTGTTGCCCAGATCCTTCCCCAGACCAAATAAAACAGAATCTCTGGTGTGGGACCTTGGCCTTGGTGGTTTAAGAATCTCTTTGGATGATTTGAATATACGGCTATCTTGAGACCCACTGACTGAAGAAATGGAGTGTCCCGAGAATAAACACATCATTGTATCAAAGTAGCCATATGGAAGACCAGTATACATTGGGAGGCTTGAGCATTTTGCTGTTAATGAGAAAACGGGGTATCTCCCTGTCTCTCCCAGCATAGATAATTGGCTACAGTTAGAGAGCAATCACATTGGCCTGGAGTTCGGGCTAAGCAGGGATTAAAAAAGGGAAGAGGGCTTCCCTGGTGGCTTGGTGGTTGGGAGTCCGCCTGCCAGTGCAGGGGACACGGGTTTGAGCCCTGGTCTGGGAGGATCCCACGTGCCGCCAAGCGGCTGAGCCCGTGTGCCACAACCACTGAGCCTGCGCTCTAGAGCCCGCGAGCCACAACTGCCGAGCCCATGTGCCACAGCTGCTGGGGCCTGCGCGCCTGGAGCCCGTGCTCCGCAGCGGGGGAGGCCACCGCGGTGAGAGGCCTGCGCACTGCGGCGAAGGGTGGCCCCCGCTCGCTGCAACTGGAGAGGGCCCACGCATCGGCGGGGACCCAATGCAGCCAAAAGTAAATAAAATAAATTATAAAAAAAAAAAAAGGGAAGAAATGGATTGAATGCAGAAGAGGATTGAGACTAGCAAGACAACAGGTTTATTGGGTATGAAAGAAACTCAGTCCTTTGTAAGAGGGGAAAATACATTCAGCTCAGACAGGCACCTTCCGTGAGAGGTCAAGGCAGCGATTTAAACTTTTAGTCTTTTATATTATGACTCTTTTGGTTGCAAGAGACAGAAATCCAACTCAAACCAGATTAAGCACAAAGGGAAGTTTGCTGGCTCATTCAACTCAGAAGCACGCTAAAATATCTTACAGGAAAGGTGAAAGGACTGCAGGAATTAGAGTCTTTGAGATCAGAAAAAGGGGCTCACTGATTCTCGAATTTTCTCTCTCTCCATCTAACTCTTATCTCTCCATGTTGCATGATAGGTGGCCTCCAGCAGACACAAAATGGCATCTTCTCAGCTTAAAATCCACAACAGAAAGACAGCTGGCACATGCCATCCTTGGACCAGTCTTCATTGGGAGAGAGGGTTCCAGTATGGCCTAGGCCTGGGTACTGCACATGGGGAAGTGGTTCCCTGAGGAAGGGATGCAGGTAGACAAAAGCAACTGCTCTGTACTGCATCTTTGAGAGTGAATCAATAGCTCCTCTTTCAACCTTTCATAAAAGCCATTTCTGTGGGATAAGAATGCTCCCTAAATCAAGGAAAAAGCCTTCTTTGGAAATTCAAGGAAAAAAATGAAATGACAAGGGAAGACAATCATCAATGTCAAAAGTGAGAGTCAAATGGTTTTATGCCTAGCTGTTTCTCTTTTCTAGTTAGTGAAATTTAGGAGGATTGATCTGGACTTGTTTGTTCACGGACAGATACACCTGTGCAAACAATGACTTGACTTGCTGTCGGCACACTCTGCTCTGTAAAGCAGGTAATGCTTTTCTGTAACATGCATGACAACAGCTGTTACTTAGGTTACTTTCTCTTTAAAGAAAGAGCCTAGTGGTTTTGTTTTGCTTTTCTCTCCCAGTGGGACTCCAGGCTTCCCAAGAAAGGTCATCCATGAATTTGGAAGATAAGAAACAGACCCATGGGTGTGACCTCCACCTCCATCTTGAACCTGGGGGGCATGTGTTTTCAGCCTGTTGAAACTATCATAGGTGTTTCAGATTTCCAAGAACACCGATATGGTTTCAAGTATATAGATTTGTTTTTCTATGGAGTAAAATTGAAAAAGATGCTATTTTTTTTCTAGAAACCTGTATGCCTCTCCATGCCCCAGGTGTCTCATTTTTGCTAGTCGAAGGGTAGCATGAGTGTTGTTCTGAGTAAAAGTCTGGGTGGTACAATGCAGAATTTCAAAGTTGTGGGCTGTGCTAACCATCTATTATCTGTGTGTCTGAGAAGTAGAGAGCATAGAATAGAAGTTAGGGGTATGATGAGCTCTGGAGCCAGTGCCTTGGGTTTTATCTTGGTTCTTCCACTTACCAGCTGTGAGTTCTTGCACCAGTTACTTAACCCTCAGTGCCTTGGTTTGTCCATCTATAAAATGGGGATAATAATAGTGCCCGCTTGGCAGCATTGTTCTGAGGATGAAAGGAATTAATGCGTGGCACATAAACAGAGCTTGGCACACAGAAAACATTCGGTAAAGATTAGCTCTTATTGTCTGTATCATCACTGGATATAGTCAAGTGAAGTCTTTTGGGTGTATCTTAATCCCAAAGGGACAACTGCCCCGGAGAGGGAGCTGTGAAGCTTACGCTCCTCTGCTGGCCTCTCCCCAAGCCCCGTGAAGAGCACAGACCTTGGAACCAGCAGCCCCGAACCCAAATTTAGGCTCCATCACTTACTGGCTCTGAGACATGGGCAAGTTGTGTGACTGCAGGCAGATTTGGCATGCCTGTGAGTCCCATTGTCCTGGGTGGTGAAACCAGGATGGTCACACTACACTCACTGCTCTGCTGGGTGGACAGGTCAGGGACATGGTGTTTGCCAGCTGCCCCAGGCCTGAGGTCAGCAGTGGTGAGTGGCCAGCGGCTCAGATGCACTCCGTTCTCTCCTCTTCTCCCCACTGGTAATGTTTCAGGAAACGGAAGGCACCTACAATGCACTGTGACTTGTTTTTAACAGTCTCCCGTTTTGTCTCTGTCTTGCTCTCAAGATTTTGCTATTCCGGATTTCAGAAAATAGTTCAGTTGCCAAAACTGGTTGAATTAGCTACTTTTAAAATTAGTCAAGTGATACGAAGTATTGCTTTGCAGAGTGGTTCTAGCAATTTCCCTTCACAGAACCATCCGATAAGAGAGTGTTTTGACAAAAGGCGAGGATTTACAAAATTCACTTTATGAGCACGCCTCTTACCATCCACACCCGGGAAACTTCGTGTCGTAGAAATCTCTTCCCTTCCCTAACCAGAGCATCACGAGAAATCAAGACATGGATCATCATCAAGTAATCTCAGTGGAGGTATCCAAAGATAGACACTTTAAATTTATTATCATTATTCACTTCAACGGTGAGGTCCTTCTTGGGCTACTCGTTTGGTCCTATCTGGATGGCCTCAGGTTTTAACCTCAGCTATTTAATTTCAACTCAGTTCAGTAGCTCATGTTTATGGATAAATGAGCAAAACAGTAAAGATCAAAAGCAAAAAATAAAATTACTATGGAATTCAATATTTCAGAAGCCGGAGCCGGGTAAATGTTAGTGAAGTGTGGCGTTCAGAACGAAAGGCCCACACTTATGATAATATGCCTAACAAGGAAATGAGATTGACACGGCAATTCTCTGTTTTTGTTGTACCCTGAGGTTAGAGATTATGCAGTGCATGTTTCTGTTTTTAGCTTCTTTGGTAATTCCTATGGTGAGAGACTACTCTCTGTATGTTTGTCAAGGTTGCACTGCTGCAAGGTGATGGGTCTTTGAGGTAGTGCAGGAAACACTGTTCTTATCTGAGCCTTGAATTCTATCCTTCCCCACCCTGGTTACCCCGTGATCCAGGGCCCCCTTCCCGTGGCTGATTTCTTTATTTATGCTCAGTTGCCAGGGAATTCCAAAGAGGAAACATAAGTCTATCTTAACCACATTGTTGCTGTGAGAAATGTTGAAATGGGTGTCTGGAAGACAAAATGTGTATGTTCTTTATTTGATATCTCATTGTAATCCTGAGGCCTTTTAATACCAATTGAAGGTAGCCTAAGAACAGGAAACTATGGAACACCAGCATGGATTTGAATGAAAAATAAACTAGTTAGGTTTCTTTCATGACAAAGAAACGTGGGTTTGGATCCAGTGCCTCTTTGATAATAGTTACTGTAGCTGAGTCCTTGGGTTGAAGTGTCATCAGTAAATTCAACTCAGGCCAGCTGAAGGAGCGAAGGGCTGTATCAACTGACATAGCTGGTAAGGTTACGGGGGTAACAGATTCAATGCAGCAGTCAAGGCTGTAGTCACTGGCACCAGAGTGTCGGTGCTGGCAGAACTCCTCCCTCCTCATCCACTCCTCACCCCTGCTTGTCTTGGCTTTTTTGTGAGTCGCCCTTACTCTCTCCTATTGAAGATCTATCCTGTCCACATATCAGAGCACACAGCCACCCTCAGCCTCAGCTTAGTACCCAGGCAAAGGGAGGTCCTTTCATCCAGTGCTTGTATGTAAATCCCAGGCAAGGAAGCAGATTCCGTCTACTTTGGGACATAGGCCCACCCCTAGACCAGCCAATCTCTGTGGATGGTTATTATGATTGGTTGACCCGGGTCTGACGCATACTATTGTAGCCAGGGCAGAGAGTGAGTTCCCAGGAGAAGAGAGATGCAGTAGTTGTTGTTGGAGTCCAGGACAGTCCATCCCTTGGCTGTCTGACGTGCATATCTTACAGTCACGAGAATGTATTCATTTATCATAACTGTACCCATGTTCAACCAAAGCACACTCACAGACTCCCCTGAGAGAAACAATCTATTGTCACATCCAGTGATTACATCTACCTCCAAGGGTAGCATTTCTGGGCAATGCCTTTTCCTCTAGGTCAAGTTCAAGCGTGGCTCTTTATGGTCTGGCAGCCTGTGACTAACCGTCTCCAAATATCTAGCAGATAACAATGGAGGTAAAAGAAGATAAATGCAGTTAAAACTCCTGGTTAGAAAAAAGGGGAAAATGGAAAGCAAAATGCAGCAATCACTGGTCCTTAGCCTTTTTCCATATCCTGCTAGATTGACAAGGATAGCAAGCAGTCCTTTCCCTAGCAGCGAAGCCTCTCCAAAGATCCAGTCACTTGAATTGAAGTGGTTTTACTGGCAAGCTTATAGTCAAACAATAGGATGGGCATGGTACATTAGCTTAGGGAGATGCCGAAAACATACTCTGATCCCCAACATCCATATGCCATCCTGAAACCGGTCTGTTTATGGGTTGGGTGATGGGCCGGTCCTATATTCCAAAACCCAAACCGCGTTTCCTGGCCTGTGATTCAAGATTTAGATGACAAAACATTAGCTTTTCAGGTACTTTCTTTTTCATGTGAACCATTTGTATTGGAACCTTTCTACAACATAAAACATACTTCTCTCTGCCTCTTAGAAAAATACGAGCAATCTGTATTCATTGTGAAAGAGGAAAAAATACAGATGAACAACAGAAATATCACCTGTAATACCGCTATCCAGAGAGCGACTGTAAACACTTGACTTACATTCTTCCGGATGGTCTTTGTTAGTATGTGCATTGTGTTTGTGTGTATGTTTAGCAAAAATGGAATCATGTCGGACAACTTGTCTAAAGCCTGCCTTTCTCCTCCTGCTTTGCTAAAAGGTGAGAGGATGGCTCAGGAGAGGAGGGAAGAGGATTGGTTTTTGTAAGCCTGGGTATATGCACATTATCTCATTTAATCAGGACTGTTAACCCAGGAACATAGGAATGAATAGTGGTCCCAGCCCAGGGCTCAACCACTGTGCCCTGGACCTCCCTCTCTCCCCTTCCTCATCACTCCTAAGAGTTAGTTCCCCTTGGAAGAAGCTCTCTTCCTCCAGCCTTCCCTTCTCTTTCTTCTCTCTGTGACAGAGACCCTTGATGCTTTCTGCTTGCAGCTTTGTGGGAAGCTCTTCAGGAACATTTTAATGATTTGTGGAGCCAGTGGGATACAATATGTGGAACCATGACTGTCCTGGAATTTCTAGAACCAAAGGTAACTTACGCTGAAACATCAGAGTAAGTGCTTAGGTCCTGGTAGATAGGGCATACTTCAGTAATCCCTGGTTCTTTCATCAAGACTGAAGTTTAGGATTTGGGTCAGGTGCAGTCTTTTTGTTTTTTCCTTTCTTCTCCCCTCAGGTTCCCCTTGGTCACTGTACCCCCAAACACTTGCCTGGACCAAAACTGAGTTCTGAGTATGGGCCAGAGGCTGTAGACTCAGACACATGTGGAACCTTGACTTCCTGTGGAGAGGCAGCTCCATACTCCTCCCCGTTCTACCCTGTGCTTCTCTGTAGTATGTTTAAAAAGACAGAATGGCTGTTTTCTGCATCTTTGCAAAATGACCTCTCAACCCAGTTTCGAACATCTCAGTGGGAATATTGAAGTTGAATTGGTGGACAGGTCGGAACTCTGGAAGTTTATCTTCATCTTTTTTGGGAACTTCAGGTCAAATATACCCAGTGCCTGTACTGCTGCCGCCAGAGGAATTTTTTTTTTTTTTTTTTTTTTTGTGTTACGCGGGCCTCTCACTGTTGTGGCCTCTCCCGTTGTGGAGCACAGGCTCCGGACGCGCAGGCTCAGTGGCCATGGCTCACGGGCCCAGCCGCTCCGCAGCATGTGGGATCTTCCCGGACCGGGTCACGAACCTGTGTCCCCTGCATCGGCAGGCGGATTCTCAACCACTGCGCCACCAGGGAAGCCCTGGAGGAATGTTTTTTAAAGGGAAGTCGGGTCATGTCACCACTCTGCTCAGATCCAGAGCGGTTTCTCCTCTCACTCAGGCCAAAGCCCACACCATGCCTGCCAAGACCCTTATTATCTGCCCCTCTTGTTCCCCCTCTCTGTCCCCACCCTCCTGTGCTCACCGCACTCCATCCACACCAGCCTTGCTGTTTCTGGGGCACTTGAGGAGCTGCCCCAATGCAGTGCTGCCTGTTCCCTCTGCTAGAATTCCCTTCCCCTCACATCCACACGGCTTGCTTCTTCAGCTTTTTAAAGTCTTTGAACAAATTCTCCATGTGAGTAAGCGGGCCCTGAGTGAGAGCAAAACCTCACTTCTCACAGAGACCATCCCCAGCCTGTCTGCACACTCACTGACCTTCTGCCTGCTTCCTCTGCAGACTTTATAACTACTTTTTTCTGCTAGCTACCTTCGTTTGTGGTGTACCTGCCCTCACTAGAAAGGAAACTCTATGGAGGCAGAGAGTGTTGTTCATTGAGCTATCTCCAGCACCTAGAACACTGCCTGGCTCGATAAATATTTGTTTGAATGAATGAATTGAAGGCAGTTTCCTCAGAGGCTAAATGATCATCACCTAGAAACCCTTCCCCCACTTTAAAAAATAAATACAGATGTCCACTCATTAATGGAATAGATATCTTTTTGTAAGTTGGCTATAAAATCAAATCTGTTTGCCTCTTGATTTTCGTTATGAAATTAAAGATGCATTTCTATGAAAAAAAAAATCTCCCTGGAGATTAAACAAGGATTAGGAAAGCTTCCAAGCCTATGACATTCTGGGTATCATTGTCATGCCGTGTTTACTTGCTGCCTTGGCATTCACCAATCCGTTCCTTCCACTTGCAGCCCATAGTGGCAATTCTAATTAATGCTGCCTCTCTCTCTCCAAGGAGGGTTTTCTTTTTTTAATGCTAGGCTCTCCTCACTCCATGTCATGCAATGTTCTGAGCTTTCCTTTTGTTTCCTTCTCCTAAAGCCTAATGTATAACGGTATTGTCCAAGGTTATCAAGCATACCATCTTACAGTTACAAATGAACAATAGCATCCGTTTAGATTCCCTGTGCTTACCTTCATTTGCACTGCAGAGACCACCTCACCTAACCGATATTTCTTGGAGTCCTCAAAGGTGAGCCCCACAACTTGAATGTCAGCTATAGACACCATTTGGTGTCCACCATATCCTTTTTCTCTTGCTTTGGCTCTTCTTAGTTGATACGCAATGCCAAAGACATCTCTTGGAGGACTCTCAGCATCATCATCAGTGCAGGTGGTGTCCACTGGGGGCTGCTGCTTCCTGATGCTCCCAATCCTCTAGAGTTCTCACCGCTGAGAAGTGGAGGAATGACCCGGTGCCAAGGGTATTGCTGCATTTGGTCCTCTGGGCATTGTAAAGCACTGCTTGGGTTTTTCTTTTTGGTTGCTGTTTTTTGTTTTTTGTTTTTTTTTAGATGTTGGGGGTAAGAGTTTATTAATTAATTTATTGGCTGTGTTGGGTCTTCGTTTCTGTGCGAGGGCTTTCTCCAGTTGCGGCGAGGGGGGGCCACTCTTCATCGCGGTGCGCGGGCCTCTCACTCTCGCGGCCTCTCTTGTTGCGGAGCACAGGCTCCGGACGCGCAGGCTCAGTAGTTGTGGCTCACGGGCCTAGTTGCTCCGCGGCATGTGGGATCTTCTCAGACCAGGGCTCGAACCCGTGTCCCCTGCATTGGCAGGCAGATTCTCAACCACTGCACCACCAGGGAAGCCCAGGTTGCTGTTTGTTTATTGTCTGCTTGAAGCTTTGGAGTGATGGTTGACTTGACTTCTACCATTCCTACCAATGTTTCAAAAATCTTAAGGTCAACTTTTAATCAGAACTCAAGCCCAAGATTCCACGAGCTTCTTGATGCTGTAGGTGCTTGCAAGGATTTGAATTATCCCACTGGGGAGGTTTTGGGAATGAGAGCCTTGAGAAAATGATGCCCATCTTGCTCTAAGGATTGCTACTTTTTTCTTGTGTAGGAGAACATGTTACCCCAATGAAGCTGACTGTTGCAAATATCCATGGTAGTGTCAGCACATAGTTCACATTGTGTTCCATTCATTCCTTTATTCACCAGATCCACTGAGCATTTACTCCATGCTAGATGTTGGGGAGACAACAGTGAGTGATACAAACATGGCTCCTGCCCACCTGGGGCTCACCTGTGGTCCAGTAAGGGAGGCAGATCGATAGTACACAGGTCAGTGCACATTGATTGCAGATGAGTTAAGACCATTAAAGGAAAAGCCCAGGTTAACTGAGATTGTATGGGGAGGGGTTAGTGGGACAGCCTCCTGGGTTGTGGGAAAGGGGTTCTGGGACAGCCCCCCGAGGACTGACAGAGAGGGAATCCGAGACCTGAAACATGGGTCAGAGTTACATAGGAGTAAAGAGGAGAACAATTTTCCAGGCTGAGAAAAAAAAAAACAAAAACAACAAACAAAAAATTTCTTAAGATCAAGTTTTCAGGAATCTATAAAATATGTAAAACATTAAATCATCACTAGCAAAGTGGCTGACTGCAGCATATTAACTTCAATTTAAACATGGGTTGTAGTAATGTCCAAAATAACCCATCTTATTCCCAGTGACTCGGGACACATTTTCTTTGCACCTGCTTCCTGCTCTGGCAAAACCTGTGTTGAGTAAATATTAATGAGATTTCCAGGACTCTTTGGTTGAGCAATTTTTTGGTCTAGTTTTGTTTATTTAAATCATTTCCAGGGAATTCCCTGGCAGTCCAGTGGTTAGGACTCTCACTGCCGAGGGCCCGAGTTCAATCCCTGGTCGGGGAACTAAAATCCCACAAGCTGTGCTGCACGCATTCCCCAACCCCCCCAGAGAAAATCATTTCCAGAATCTAGTCCTTTGCTTAAGCCATGGAATTTTGTGGTATGTTTCTTAAAGTGGTCATCAGCTTTGTGCTTTGGTTGGCTGGATCAGCCCATGGAAAGTCCCTAAATGTACATATAAGGGAATCTCTGGATCTGACACACAAATGAAGAAAAAAAAGATGTTGCATAAGGAAGATGCAGCAAGAATTTCAGTATGGAGACCTTGGATATCAGACCATGGTGATGCAGCTTGATGATAAGCACATTTAATGCTCTGTACACGGGTATAAACTGTTTCTGGGAACTGACATGGCCTTTTTGGAAGAGGGTGACGTAGAAGCAAGAAGCCAGAGATCCCACTTTGTGTGGAGCCTTTGGACCTGGTGGGTTTTTCATGAATCATGGACCACAACCTTGGTGGATGCCAAGAAGAAACATTCAGCAGTAGCCTTTGCTTTTTTAAATTTATTTTGCTTTATTTTTTTTAATTTTTGGCTGCATTGGGTCTTCACTGCTGCGCGCAGCTTTCTCTAGTTGCGGCGAGCGGGGGCTACTCTTCGTTGTGGTGCACGGGCTTCTCATTGTGCTGGCTTCCCTTGTTGCAGAGCACGGGCTCTAGGTGCGCGGGCTTCAGTAGTTGTGGCACGTGGGCTCTAGAGCACAGGATCAGTAGTTGTGGCGCACGGGCTTACTTGGTCCGCGGCATGTGGGATCTTTCCGGACCAGGGCTCGAACCCATGTCCCCTGCATTGGCGGGTGGATTCTTAACTACTGCGTCACCAGGGAAGTCCCAGCCTTTGCTTTTTGATAGTTCCTGAGGCTTGTGAGTAAAAAAAAATTATCTGCATTGATGAGATTCATTTCCACCATTCACAAACCCATCTCTGTTTCTTCTGAATCTAAGCCTAAGACACAAAATTTGGATGTCCAAGCAACATGTACTCTTGGGTGTTATGTAAGTGATACCTTCCGTGTCGCTTTTTTATGCCAGTTTTGACAAAGTTCCCATATTTGTCTATAGAATAGTATTGACTTACACATCCCAGTTTAAAACTACCTCATGAACCATGCATAGGTGTCTCATTCATTCATTTAATCAACACATGTTTATTGAGCACCTCCTATGTGTCAGGTGCTGTTTTATGAGCTGGTGGTGAACAAAACAAATTTCTTATCCTAATGAGCTCACATTTAATTGATAGGTGCAGTCATTGAATAAATATATACATAAATAGAGAAATATGTCAATAATATAAGTGCTAAGGAGAAAAAATGATAGGGGATAGAGAGTGACGGGGGCGGAGGTGTACTGCTTGGTACAGGGCAGCCAAGAAGATCTCTCTGAAACGATAACATTTTAGCAGAGGCCTGAAAGAAATAAGGGAAGAAACCACGTGGTTTTGTGGGGGAAGAGCATTTTGCACAGAGGGAACAGCAAATGCAAAGGAGCTGAGGAACGAGTATGTTTCACTTGTTTAAGGAATAGTAAGCACAGTAGTGGGAGTGGGATGGGGCACCAAGGCCATGGTGGGTGGGAGCGAAGATGTGTTAGGACTTAAAAGTCTGAGAAGTAGTCAGAGGCCAGAACAAGTCGGCTGAGGTATGGACTTCGGGTTTTAACCTCTGTGTGAGGCAGCCGTTGGAGGGTCTTGAGCAAGGTCTGACATGATCCCACTTAGGTTCCATTCAAGGGATCCTGGGGGTGGCAGAGACTTTTGTTGTCAGGCTGGGAGTGGTTGTTCCTAGAAGGGCTCCAGGTCTCCCACATCTCTCTAACCAGGGCAACCTCGCTTTGATCTATTTCACATATTTGGCTTCTGGGTAGTTTTTTTTTTTTTTTTTAAAGAAAGGTTCTCATTGTTTCAAAAACTTCCAAAAATTATTGTTTTATATTGCCGGTGATATTTATAAAAATGGGTGGCAAGTGGAAAAATTAAAGTAGTAGGAAATGAGTATCTCATAAATTTTACTCTATTGAGAAGACAAAGATGGAACCTACTTTGAAGACAGGGGTGGTTCAGCTGAACCTCAGCTGGACCATCGACATTTAAAGCAGTTGAATTGTTCCTCTGTGTTAACTACAAAGGAAGAGAGCAAAATTAAAAGTGAAGATTATATAGGGTATTTATAATACTTTTTAGTAGGGTGGGAATACAAGTCTGTTCAAAACGAGTGGCTTCTTCACATCCATCTTTAAGAACACATGTGTAGTCAAGACGGATTCCTGGTGCAGTGCAAAACTGAGGTTTAAAAACATATGCTGTATATTTACAACATTTTAAATAGAACTTGTCATTTTTGCTTCTTTCCCTTTGTATTACACTGATGAATGGAAAAAATCTGTTTGAATTTTTAAAAATTGATATTTCAAGTTGATATTTATTTTCATGAATTTTAAAATTCATTATGTCAGAGAGGTGTTATTAAGTTGTTGCCTGACATTTATTGAGTGACAACAATATGATAGGGTCTGTGTTTTTAATGCGATTGATTTAAAAAGACATAAATTCTTTAAAACTCAAAACCTCAGTAAAAGTACGTCCTTATTTAAAGGAAGCCTGCTCTCTGCTAGCCTCTGTGTTGAACATTTTGCGTGCATTAAATGTTTTAATCCCGATAACTACCCAGATCCGGGCATTATTTTACCCACTCCACAGATAAGGAAACTGAATCACAGAAAGGAAAGCGATAGACCCTGAGTCATGAAGCAAAGGGGTGGTAGAGCTGAGCTTGGGAGGTGGATCTGTCAGCCTCACGGCCGGCCCTTCTGCTGCTGCAGGGAACCATTCTCCCAGGAAGGGAAAGGTGGTTTGTCTGGAATACCCTAGATGGGGTCTAGATCTAGGTGGCAGAGAAATTTCACATCCTCCGTGCCTTTGCGAAAACGTATCTTTACTTGAGCCCATGGTCCAGTGGCCACATAAATGCTGTTTCTAATGCTCTGGGTTGTGGAACCTTAACATATCAGCATTTTGGGGTTCTTTTGGGGATGGAAAATGAAATTTGAAATAGATTTTTAAAAAGTACATAATAAAACCTCAGAACTTTGATATCCATAAAATAATGCTAATGGTTCTTGCCAGCAAAGTGTGTCGCTGGATGTGAATCCCTGATATTGAGATACGTTTGTCAAAATCTTTCTCCTCAAGGAATCAAGACATCTAGGAATATCAGTCCTTAGGATGTTGATTGTTCTAATAAAGTTATTCCATGGTCCTGCAAACATAAATGCCTAGTCTATAGTCTTTGGATTTTAATGTGTAATAAAAATGGAAATGGATTAAAAGTTAGATATTAACACTAAAGGGGAAGGAACAGACATAACTGTGTGAATGCACTTAGGTCACAGTGTGTTCATTAAATGTTGATGGAAGCTGAAGTTCTTCAGATGGAGGAATCAGTCTGAGAAGGGACTAACATAGCCCCAGGGTCAGTTGCCTTCAGTGTCCTCTCTCTGCCTTCTCTGTCTCTGCTGTCTCTCTGTCTCTCTCTTTCTCTCTCTCTCTGTGGCTTTCCCTTCATCTTAAAGAAAAAGAGTACTAGGGTTACCAACAAAATTACAAGAAGTAGGATAAAAAGTGGGGACTTAGCCCAGTAATTTGAAAACATATTGTAAGATTACAAATAATAAAACAGTGCTTGGCCAGGAATTAGGCAGCAGATAACACATCAAACTAGAAGGTCAAGAATCAGATTTACTTCCAGGTGGGTAAAGGAAATCAGAATCAATCAGGAAGTGACTGGATGGATTTTTCAAAAAATAATTTTTTCTATCGTTTTCTAATTCCTTAGAAAAAAAATGACAAAGTATTTTCTCATTGCTTACATCAAAATAGATTCCATTTGGAGGAGATTTTAATGTAAAAACAAAACTCCATAAAATATTAGAAAGAAAATAAATATCTTAAGATGGTAAAGGGCTTTTAAAGCATAACTCTGAAGTAGAAACAGGAACAGGTTGATCGATTTTATTAAATTTTAATTAAGAACTTGTATATGATTAAAAATATAATACCCAATTGAAAGACGTGTAAACTTGGACCAAAATATGCAATCGTATAAAAGTTAGTACCTTTATTATATAGCGAGGCCTTATAAGTAGAAAAGATCATTACCCCAATATCATAGTTTAACAGCATGATGAACATAATGAACAGAAATTACTCTGAAAAAACAACTTTGTAGTAAGTGCTTAAGAAAATACTTTTAATGCCACAAGTAATCAAATAGATGCATGTTGAAATGAAGATTTTTTTTTTTTTTTTTTTTTTTTTTTTTGCTTATCAGACTCTCAGAGATTACAAAGCATAATATTTAGTCTTTTCTGGGGTATAGGAAAATTGACACCATGGATAAGAGCATTATATAATATTTCTGGTGAAAAATTTGGCAGTGTGCATCAAAAACTTTTAAAATGTTTATAGCTTTCAACCCCTTAATTTCACTCAAAGTATTTATCCTAAGGAAATAATTAGAAATGTGGACAAAACTTTGTACAAAATATTTATTATGGCATTAAAGATCATAAATATTGAATGCTGTAAGAAATTGCTCATGAGAAAATTATATGTAAAAAAGATGATCTCAATTTGATTAATTTTCTCCACAGGGATACTGGAAGAAAATATATCAAATTGTTAATAGTGATTATCTCTGGCATTTTAGAGGATTTTTGTTTCTATCTTTAAACTTCTGTGAGTTCTCTGAAATGTCTACAATACTCATGTATTTTCTCCACACTTAAAGGAGAAAAGATTAAATGTTAAAAAAAAAAATGTTCCTTCTCTTTGGCGTCAGACAGATTTTGAGCAAATCCTCCTTGGATGGCTACCAGTTAAATTATCAATCTTTCATGTTGCAGTGTGAATTAATTTATGTATCTTTTCCTTTGTAGCTAAGAGAAGGGTCCTTGACAAAGTAGTCAGAGAGGGGAGGCAGACTTAGGCAGGCTGCTTTATCCCCTAAGTGCTTTTGCTTTTATGGACCCCTTCTTCCATAAAAAAAATCAAAAATTGTATTTTAGAATTGGGTTGATATGTAGAGGAATATAATCCAGGGTAGATTATATTCATTTTTTTCTACTGATTTTAAAAGAAATTAAAACAATTTTGTGGGCTCCTGAAAGCATCATGGCCCTAAGTACTGTGCTAACTGGGCTTTAATAGAGAAGTCGGCCCTGGGCCCCGGTGTGAGGCTCAGGGGTGCAGGAACCTGGGGTGGGGAGGGGCGCACAGAGGATTCTAAAAGGCACATTCTACTCCACTGAGTGGCCTTGAGCATTTCCAATTTATTTTTTGTCTTTGTGAGAAGAATCCAAATTTCAGGCTACCAGGGAATGCTTTCTAAGCCCTGTAGTGAATTGTGCATGACATTTTCAAGGCCTTTAATGGGAAGGTGTGCTAGACTTCTATGTGACTTTCTGACTGGGGGTGAGAGTGGTTCACAAAAGGCAGGGCGACTCCCAGACTTCTGACCAGGACACCTGGCTCCATGGTGGTGCCACTCTTCAATGTAGAGGTCATGAAGGAGGAAGATTTCTATTTGGATTTGTTGAATTTTAGGTGACTTGGGACACAAGAAAGAGGTGGGAAGTAAAGTCGTTGGGATGTCCTAGAACTCAGAGGGGAGAGGTGTGCTAGATTCATGGGCTTATGACACCAAGGGACCGGAGGTGGATGATGACACGAGCATGGGTGAGTGACTGGGAGAGCAGTGAGAAGAGAGGTGACATAAGAACAGAGTTCCCAGAATGCTTCCAGAGGATTCGGTGGAGGGCACCTGGGGGCAGGAAAGAGGAAAAGCTCAGGCTAGTGATGTTGACACTGAGAAAGAATACAGTTCCCAAAGGAGGATGTGATTCACAGGTTTAAAAGCCACAAAGAGGTTTAGCAAGATAAGGATTAAAAAGTAAGACGTTTAAAGGTTAGGCAGTTGTTGGCGACCTCGCTCAAAACATTTGGTGCCAGGCCAGATTAAAGTGGGCTTAGGAATATACGGATGGAGAAATAGAAAGATGACTCTTTTGAGAAGCTGGCTGTGAAAGGGAAGAAAGAATTCAGGGCATAGTAGGGTTATTATTGTTCTTAAGCTTTATTTATAAGAAAGGAGATAGTAGAGCATGCTTATATAATGAGGGAGTAGGAGAACGTTATGGATTGAGTTGTTTTGCCTGAAATTCATATGTTGAAGTCCTAACCTCTAGTACCTTAGAATGTGACTTATTTGAGTAAAGCGTCTTTGAAGATGTAATTAGTTCATATGAGGTTATACTGGTGTAGGATGGGCCTCTAATCCAATATGACTGGTACCCTTATATGAAAGGAAAACTCGGACACAGGTCTGCAAACAGGGAGAACTCCATGTGAATACGAAGGCAGAGATTGGGGTGATGTGTCTACAGGCCTAGGACCACCAATGATTGTCGGCAAACCACCAGAAGTGAGGGGAGAGGCCTGGAACAGTTCTTTCTCTAGCACTTTCAGTGGGACCACGGCCCCGGCAACAATTTGATTTCCAACTTCTAGCCTCCAAATCTGTGAGACGATACATTTCTGTTGTTTCAACTAATCTGTTCATGGTACTTTGTTTTGGGAGCCTTGGGAAACAGAGAGAGAAAAGAGGAGGAGAGGGGAGGGAGGGGGAGAGGAGACCTAAATAAATCCTAACTCGAATGCTCTGGCTAGGTGGTATTGTCAGAGCAGCATTCTGCTTAGGGACCACCATAGGAAATATGTCAAAGAATACATGGAAATGCCTCCAAACCAACTAAGTGATGTGAAGAGGGCTACATCCGGTGTTTTGGTTGTATCTCTTCAGTTAAATGACCTAGAAGTCATTTCTACACACTGCTGCTGGAGACAAAAATCCTTGTGAGTTTTTTTTTCTAATCGATCATTTCTCTATTATATAAGTTCAATAAAATCTAGCATCACATAGCATAATTCATAGTGCTCTTAGAGATAATAGTTACAGGAACTTGGCAGTATAAATCTTGGTAGTATTGACAAAAAGTGTTTATGTAGATATTTCCAAATACCTCAACTTGAGCAGAAAAGTGGGAGTGAATAAGTAACAAATTGCACTCAAATTTTAACAAATTGATTTCCACTAAAATCAAAATGAAAAAAGATTCATATCTTGGCTGAATATTAATTCTTATGCTCTTTATAGAGGGCCAAATTAATCTTTAGGGTAAAATTCATAATTCAACCAAATAAAAACTACATACATCAAGAAAAAGAGCTAGAAATTTATTCAATGAAATGCAGCTGTTTCTCAACTCTAACTTGATCTTCATTTATTTACTTTTGGGGAACAAATGCATTATCAGACATTTGCTACCTTATTTACTTTGTAAATGACTTTTGATAATGTTGTTTGTGCTAAAAGGATATGAATACTATGCTGAGCAGGAGAAAGGCTGTTTCATGTTTATGGATTGCCTAGGAAAAGCTGCGTCTGAGAAGAGGGCATGTTCCATGCTGGAGTATGAGGTGAAGAGGGGGAGAAAGGAGCAGTAAACAGACAGGGTACAACTTGCTAAGCTTTGTGGCCTTGGGCAAGTCACTTCACTTCTCTGGGCCTCAGTTTCCTTATCTCTAACACAGAGTTAATCAGGCCTACTTCACTATTGTATGGGAAACATCTAGAGTGTCTGAGGCAGAATAAAAGTGCAGTTGATGTTAGTAGCATCTCTTTTATACCAGGATCTGTAATGGGAGACAGTGTGGTAGAGTGGGAAACAGGTGAGTTTTGGAATAGGCTGGCCTAGATACAAATTTTAGCTCAGCTTCTTACTAGTGTGTGGTTGACTGTTATCAAGTTACTGAACTTCTCTGAGTCTCTTTTTCTTCATCTTACCAGTCTTATTTTGTAAAGTTGTGTATTGATTAAATGAGACAACCTAAAAGAAAGCATTTGGCATAGTGACTCTCAGGGTCACGGCTGGCCTGTATGACATCTTTATGTGGACTGCAAAAATCAACCCCTTCCCCAAGTGATTTGACTTCTGCCTATTAGAAAGTCTTCCTAATATACTGATAATTAGAACAAAACACTTTACTGCTTACAGTAATTTTCTAGAGCCGTAGCAGAATACCACAAGCTGGGTGACTTAAACAACAGAGGTTTATTTCTCACAGTTCTGGAGCCTGGAAGGTCACGATTAAGGTGCCGACAGGGTTGGTTTCTCCTGAGCCCTCTCTCCTTGACTTGCAGACTGCCACCTTCTCACTCTGTCCTCACATGGCCTCTCTGTGTGCTCACATCATTGCTGTCTCTTCCTCCTCTTATAAGGACACTGGTCCTCTTGGATTAGGGTTCCATCCTTATGACTTTATTTAACTTTAATTACCTTGCTCAAGGCCCTATCTCCAAATACAGTTACATCGGGGGCGGGGGGGGGTTAGGTCTTCAATATATGCATTTGCAGGGGACACAGTTCATGCCATAACACTACGGTCTAGCAGAAAATTGTCAGAATAAATATGCAAATCTATGGTATCTACACATTGAATGTGGTGCCTTTGTGCAGAGTGCAGCTTGGGGAGCCTCCCACAAGGCTGGCACATAGGTGCTGATTTAACGCATATTTCCTCTTCTTCCCTCTGTCTCCTGTCTCGGTCTTCCTTTCTTCCTCCCAGGCATCTGCAGATCTTGCAGCCTTACCTGAGTACTCCTCATCCTGAATGGGGTTGTACGACCCCCTAATGAGGAGTCTCCGTTGGGGGCAAACGTCACTTGTGTTTTCCTGCCTCCACACATACCCAGAGCCAGAGTTGATATTTCTACCCTGTGTTTCTCTTTATCCCGCTGCCTCCTCATCTCCTCAAGCCAATCTGTGAGCATGAAGCTTGAGGAAATCAAAAAGGAGCCCCTTAGCAGGAAAAAGCAGGTGAGCTCTAGGGAGCAGTAGCTAAACAAGGAAGCAGTTGGTGAAGAGGAACTGATGCTGGACAGGTGCTAAAGAGTCTGCCCTTTCAGCTTAGTCCCACCATTCCTACTCACTCCTTGAAGACTTTTGTCCAACGGTCTTTCTAGTCACCTCTATGCTTGTCATCACTGATGACTTCCACTTCTAAAAGCTGATGCATCCAACACCTGAGCCAGTGACTTTCATCTCCCTTCCATTGCAGCTACCAGCCCAGAAACCTGGGAGTCATTCTTGATTTTTCTGTCTCCCTTACCTTCCATATCTAATCCATCACTAAGATTTTGGGCTTTATCTCCAAAGTATCTTTCCAGTTAGTCAACATCTCTCCATTTCTACTGCCATCAGCTAAGTGCAACCACTTAGCTGCACCTGGACCACTGCTCTTAACCTGTCTTCCCAATTATATTCTTGCAGCTCTCCAAACCACTTCCCACCCAGCAGCCACAGTGGATGTTATACAATGTGAATTTCATCCTTCCATTTCTCTGATGAAGACTGTCTAGAGACTTTCTGTTGCTTTTGGAATAAAAGCTGAATGCCATCCCATGTCCACACAAGCCTGCCCTGCACGGTTTAGCTCCTGCCATATTTATCACCCTCACTTCATGCCCCTTTCCCCTCACTCACTTACTCACATCACCTTTCACTTTTCTTCAACACGCGTCCTTTCTTTCTGAACCAGGAAGCAGGCTCTCACCTGCAGACACTGAATCTGCCAGTGCCTTGATCTTAGACTCCCCAGCCTCCAGAACTGTGAGAGAGAAATTTCTGTTGTTTATAAGCCACTGTGTTTATATGTTTCTGTTGTTTATAAACCATGATGACATTCTGTTATAGCAACCCAAACAGACTAAGACAGAAATTGGTGCTGAGAGAGAGGTTGCTGTTGTAATAGAGACCTAAAAGTGTGGAAGAAGCTTTGGAAGTGGGTAATGGAGAGAGGCTGGAAGAGTTTGGAGATGCACGCTAGAAATACATCTGATTCTGATGAGGATTCAGAAAGAAAAGAGGAGAGCTGTAGAGAAAGCATCCGTCCTCCTAGAGAATACCTAAGTAGTCATGAACAGAATGTTGATAGAAATATGGACAATAAAGGCCTTTTTGATGAGGCCTCAGATGGAAATGAGGAACATGTTATTGGAAACTGGAGGAAAGGCAATCCTTGTTGTAAAGTGGCAAAGAACTTGGCAGAATTGTGTTCCTGTTCTAGTGTTTTGTGGAAGGCTGAACTTGAAAGTGATGAAATTGGATATTTAGCTGAAGCAGTTTCTAAGCAACGTGTTGAAGGTGTGGCTCGACCCTTCCTGACTGCTGATAGTAAATGCCAGAAGAGACAAATAGTGGAAGATGGAATTGTTAAGCAAAAATGAACTAGACTTACAGATTTGGAAAATTCTCAGCCTATCCATATCACAAAAAGTGAGAAAGCATGTTCAGGAAAGAACACTGTGTGGCCAAGTGACCGCTCGATTAGTAAGTGTTGAACCACGGACCTAATCAGCCTTCTCGATAGAAGCCAGGTGTTATTCTTCAAGACGAGGGGGAAATGACCCCAAAGGCGACTCAGAGATCATTAGGACTGCTTCCTTGGTTTCAAAAGGGGGAACCATCGCCTTGCTTTCAACAGGCCAGGTGACCTCTTCCCAGAGCTATGGGGGCAGAGCCATCCTGAACCTGGGAGGCCCAACCCCTGCCTGACAAAGTTTCAGGGGCAGGATCACTACTCCAGTGGGTCCAGAAGGTGGGACTCCTGCCCCAGTGGGTTTGAAAGGCGGGACTTCTGTGCCAGTGGGCCTGGAGCACAGAGAATTGAGCTAAAGAGGATTATTCTTGAGCTTTAAGATCTCATGGAGTTTGCCTTGTAGTTTGGACTTATTAACCCTTTCTTCTTTCCTATTTCACCCTTTTGGAATGAAAATGCCTATTCTATGCCTGTCCCACCATTATATGGTGGAAGCACACAACTTGTTTGGTTTCACAGGTTAGCACATGAAGAGTAATTTGCCTCAGGATGAGTCATACCTCAAATCTCCCCCATATCTGACTTAGATGATATTTAGATGAGACTTTGAACTTTAGACTTTAGAGGTGATGCTGGAACGAGTTAGGACTTCGGGGGCTGCTGAGATGTAATGAATGTATTTTCATGTGAGAAGAACATGAATTTTGGGGGGCCAGAGGTGAACTGCTATAGTCTGAATATTTCTGTCCCTCCAGATTCATATGTTGAAACTCTAACCCCCCACTGTGATGGTACTAGGAGATGGGGCCTTTGGGAGGTGATTAGGTAATGAGATTAAAACGGACCCTCGGGAGCTCCCTCACCCTTTCTGCCATGTGAGGACACAGGGAGAAGACAGTCATCTGTGAGCCAGGAAGCAGGCTCTCACTAGACACCAAATCTGTCAGCACCTTGCTCTTGGACTTCGGCCTCCAGAACTGTGAGAAATAAATTTCTGTTGTTTATAAGCCACCCAGATATGGTATTCTGTAATAACAGGCGGAACGGACTAAGACACTTTCCTTGGGGTTTTGATACATGCTGTTCCTCCGTCTGGAATTATCTTCCCTTCAATCTTTGTTAGGCTGATTCCTTCCCAACTTGGAAGTCTCTTTGTAAATGTCCACCCTCTGGTGGACAAGAAGGCCTTGCCCACTCTTTGTCAAGCATGCCTCCACCTCTCTTACTCTCTCTCACAACGTGCTGTTCTTTGCCTTCACAGCATTGATCACGATGGTAATTTCATATTTATGTCTTTGTTCTTGTTTATGTCTGGCTCTCCCGCTAGACTGTCAGTCCTGTGAAGGCAGGAACCGTGTTGGGTCATCCTCCATAGTGAGCCCAACACTTAGCATAATGCTTAGCACCTAGGAGACACATTTGTTGAAGTTTTGAATGAATCAGCTGTTAGATTTTGGTTAAGTCAGTTATCGGTTCTGAACTTAAGCTTCTTCACCTGCATTCCCTAAAGTATCACCCTAAGATTTATAAAATGATTATGAGAAACTTTATGAGTCATTATGTTTTTAAAGCGACATGTTTCCATTTTAATTAGTAGCTATTAATTCCCTGCTAGGAAAGGTGAGGAAATTAGCACTCCCACTTCTTTCTTCTTTCCTCACCCACCTCCTGTTTTTGTTAGTTATATTATTTTATTATATATTGGCAAAGTTTGTAACATTTACACCTGCTTTGTGTCTCGAATTCCCTCAGTTACTTAATCTTAGCTCTCTGTTTAAATGGATTAATTGCTCACCATCTGTATCAATTTACATTCTTGGTTTCAAACAACAAAGCAGAAAAGGAATTGATCAGAAGGATGTTGGGTGACTCACAGGTGGGAAGGCTGGGGACTCCTGCTCAGAGTTGGGCAGGAACTAAGGGGGACCTGAGCAATGAGCAAACAAACTCAGCTGAGGCCCTGCCATGTGAGCATCGGGTTAGGATGCACCGCAGAACCCCCTCCCTCCCTGGACCATCCCTCCCTTCCTTCTTTCTTCCCTCTTCCTTCCTCCTTTTCTCCCTTCATCCCTCGCATTTCTCCCTCCTCCTTTGCTGTAGCGTGCATCGAAGCTTTCTTGTCATCTCTTTTCATTTTACTTATGCTTAATCTGAGAAGCTTTTCCAACCGGTATCTGCTCTCGTGTCATGTGGATGAATTCCCCTGGACCCTTTCCTTCTACTGTGTCTGAAACCTCATCATTTCCCATTCTGTGTTGTTTGAAGACTGGGTGTTTTGTTTTCTTTCCACCTTTTTTTTTTTTTTTTTAAGCCTTGGGAGTGGACAAAAAAAAAAAAAGAGGGCAGATGGGGCTGAAGATGTGGGAAATCTCCACCAGAAAACCCATGCTTTGTTTTGTATTCTCATTTTGTCAAGTGTACTTTATGAGAATTCACCCCAGTTAGTTGGGGTAGATCACATTCTCATGTGCTGGGGTCCCTAAGCTCCAGATTATTCCACCCGCACAGGTCCTAGATCCACTGAGTGGTCCTAAAGCCTTCATTTCTGGCAGAGAAAATGGGCCCTGGGTGTCTCTTCCTATTTCATTCATCCATCTATTTTCTTTTCTCTCCCATTTCTCTTGGGAGACATTTCTATTCCCTCCCAATAAGAAGAGGGAAAATATGAAGGTGTACCCTCAGTTCACTTCTCTCCTGATTGAGAATAAAGGAGTTGCAGTTTACAGTTTTTTTGATTCCCTGTTACTGCATCTGGTGGGCCAGGGGTGGGTGATGGTATGGCTGGAGGGGTTGGAGGCCAAAGGTCATATTTGGGAGCTATGCTAGGTCAGAAACTTCTGCTTCATTCATTAGCTGCCCTCCCCTTGTTTGGTTGATATTGGTGAAATTTCTGCTAATTGTTTGACTTTAAGGATTGAAGGGGGAAAGTCTGTCTATCTTCATTGGTTCCAGCACCCTGATAATATACCCCCTATTTGCTTAATCTGGTTCAAGTTGGATTTCTGTCACTTGTGAGCCAAACTCTACTAACACATGCAGTGCCATAGATGCAGGAGGCAGCCTTCTGGTCAACAATGAGAGACCCAACTTGTATCTTATCAACTCTCTACCCTTTTCTGCTCAGAGGTGTGGATCATAGGGAGCCTATGACCAGGAGCATCTCTTTCTCCAGGGGCAACATTGGGTTGTTTGCTTAAATACTCAGTTTGCAATCACATAAAACTATAATGTTAAGCATTAACAGACCCAGTTTAGACTGGATCATTTTAAGAGTAGCTTGACTATTAATTTTATGTGTCAACTTGCTTAGGCCATGATAGCCAAATATTTGGTGAAGTATCAGTCTTGATGTCTCTTTGAAGGTATTTTAGAAATGTGATTAACATTTAAATCAGTAGGCTTTGAGTAAAGCAAATCCTCCTCCTTGATGTGGGTGGGCCTTATCTAATCAGTTGAAGGCCTTAAGAGAAAAAAGACTGAGGTCCCATGGGAAAGAAGGAACTCTGCCTCCAGACAGTCTTCAGACTCAAGCTGCAGCATCAGCCATCCCCTATGTCTCCAGCCTGCTGTCCTGTCCTACAGATTTCACAATTTTGGGTTTGCCAGTCCCCACAATTGCTTAAGCCAATTTCTTAAAATTCCCCATATATATGTGTGCACACACACACACACACACACACCCTAATTCAAGTAGCAATTACTGAACACCTCAGGCACCACAGATTTTCAATGTATCTCCTAAGGGGCAACTAGTTTTGCTTGTTGCTGACTCCTGTAGGATTTGCCAAGATGAGTTTGCTGCAAAGGGAACAGGCAGGCTCTGGAGTCAGACCGCTTCAGGCAGGTTTCAATCCCCAGACCCACCACTTACTTGCTGTGTGACTTGACAGCTTCTCCACTCTCCCTGTGCCTCAATTTTCTCATTTGTAAAATAGGACAGATGTTTGGATGTACCTTGTAATGTTCTGTGAGGATTAACTGAGATAATAGGTGCAAAGCATTTATAACAGGTTCTGATACGTAGCAACTTCTTAATAAGTTTTGGCAATTATTACAGGTCCACTGTAGTCCCATATCTGAAGCCTACAGAATGTATACTGTGTGTTCCATAACACCACCAGCAGGGGCTGGGTGGCCCCTCATAATCAAATACACTCATATTTCTGCAGTGAAATCCACTAAGAGGAGTAAATAAAGACCACAACCTATTAGTTCGGGTCAGTTTTTGCCACCAAATGAGTTCAGGAAAAACTTGGTTTTCAGAGCTCTTTAGATTTTGGAATTGTGGCTAAGGAATTGCAGACCCACATCATACGATAATGTTTTCAAGATACCCCAAAACAAGTTGGCTTGCTGGGTGAGCTTGTTTAATATTTTCCACTTAAACACTGGAGCATGTCTATCATAAAAATAATTTTTGTTTGGGCATAATTGATAAAGAGCTATTTTTTAGGACTCAGCACTGATATGAGTTGCTTCTGGAGACTGCTCCTGGTTTGCCAGATGAAAGGTGTGCCCTCAGGGTAGAGAGGATGCTTGTCTCCATGCTGAGCTGTTTGTCATAGGGTGGAGGGTGTCCTTCCACTTCACACCAAGTCCTCCCTGTTCCTTACACAAGCTGCTAGACTGAGAGACCAGACCTGCCATGTGCTGGGAGGAAGCCAGGCTCTTGGTGGGATGTGGGAGAATTAGAATCATACTCCTTTATCCATTCAACATATATATTTTTGAGCACTTGCTCTGTGCCAAATATTAGAAGCTCTGTCTATATAGCATTTTATTATTTATCAAGGGCTTTCACATTCATTGCCTCTTTTAGTAATCTGATAAGGAAGATACAGTCAATGGGGTTATCCTCGTTTTATTAGTGAAGAAGCAGAGTCTTAGAATGTTTGTGTCACTTTAAGGCACAGATGTAGCTGATCCGAGACATGAAACCCGGTTCTTTTCTTTCTTCTTGCACTTTGTGAAAATAGGGGTGAATATATATTTTTGAACCCATAAAGAGTAAAATGCTTGGCAGCTGTTGGTGCCCACAGTCAAAATAGGATTTGAAGAGCTTTGGCAAAAACGTCTCATGGAACCTGTTTCAGCTTAAGGTGGATAATCAGATATTTCATGTTATATGGGGTTACCTTGTACTTTGGGTGGTGTGCTGCATCACCCAGATCCCCTCTTCAAGACGGAAGGACTTAGTCCCTTAGCTACTGAGAAGGTTGTTAGCTAATGTCTCTCTCTTGAAATTGCCATCAGGTGGGGAGAGAGTCCCACTCCCCCTTTGGGGGCAGCCTGCATCCCGTGATGCTGATATAAAAGCCCTGTCCCCTTCCCCTGACTGGGGACAGCTCTGAAGGGCCATTCCTGCTCTAGACTTCCTGTGGGGTTGGCTGAAACCTTGCTGTGAAAGGTCCTTATTGTATGAGAAAATACCCACTTCTGAGATTTCCTGTCTTTGTTCATTAAAAGCTAAAGAAAGAAAAAAAAAAAATGACCCCTCTTGAAATTTACCAGGTCTTTTGGTTGAACTAGACACTGCCGTTTGTTGTCTCTTTTTATTTATGAACATTCACTCTAGTTTTAATTTAACTCAAAATACAAATAGCCAAGCCTACTTGAACCAATTTCACCACTGAAATTTTTGCAGGACAGAGAATTACAAGAGGAACTTAAAGGACGAGGCATTAGTTGGAACAGGAAACACAGAACATAATAGCAGACTGGGATACTTTTGGTGATGATGCATGGGGTTGAAATGATGTGAAAGGGAAATCATTTAACCATGGAAATTGAACAAAGGAGAATTCCATGATAACGATTCCAGGCCTCAGTTTTCAGGAAAAGAAAATGGTAGGCATCAGAATAAGGTCACCCTGGCACATGTGGCATTTTGGATCCACTAGTCCGTGTGCGTTTGGCAACCTGGTTTATTCTCTGCCAGAGCATGAGTTAGTTTTGAGGGTAAAACACAGGCCCATTTTATAATATACTGCAAGATACCTCAGGGTAAGAGCTATCTTAGGGAAGGAGCATTTTCACAAACAAACTGGCGACTCAGTCTGAACTGGAGTTTCCAGGTTAAAACAGTTGCATTTGCTGGAGAAAAGGAAGAGGAGGCAGGGCTGTTCTTGTGATTGTTTTTTCTAATATTTCCTACCAAGCCACTGCTTTGGGATAATAACAAAATGATTTCACTATGGAAAAATGCAGGGAAAAGCAACTGGGGCTGTTTGATTGGCTAATAATGAACATAAAGGACTTCATGCTTGTTGAATGGCAGATTGAAATCCAGTGTGTATTCATGCAGATCTTATGGGGGTGGTATTGGATTGGACCACAAATTAGTGCTGGCATTAATGAGATGAAAGCTATAAAATACCGAGAGTTCCACTCACCATGATCTCTGATAGGGCCCAAGTGAAAGCACCCAGACCTTTCAGACAAGTCTTGTGTGAAAGCAGAGCAATCAACAGCAAAGAGACATTCAAAATGGGGGAAAACTGGGGATTATATAATGGACTGAAGTGGTGTTAGAAACCTTGGTTAAAAGAACAGAGTGCAGCTGAATGACAAACATAGCCTTGCCTAGAATAATGATTTTTAGAAACAGACACTGTTTAGATGCTACTCAAATGGTCAGGGAGAAAGATTATGCCCCTTCCTTGTAGAGAAGTTAGTCTAAACAGGAACCTCTCTGTGATAAGACCACTATTGCTACTACTACTACCTATACATCTTATATGTGATATGTATTGTGATTTAGTGTTTAGTGCACCCTTGATATTTGTCATCCTGTTTAATCCTCACTATATTTTCACATTGATAGTTGAATCCATGTCTGTGCACCCAGTCAGCGTTTGAATCCCACGACTGCAGGAACTGGGTCTTATTCATTTTACGAAAATCCTCCTCTTTCCGTTTAATTTTTCACATATAGGTAATTTGTTTCAAAGAACACTGCCATGGCTTCCCTGGTGGCGCAGTGGTTAAGAGTCCGCCTGCCGATGCAGGGGGCACGGCTTCGTGCCCCGGTCCGGGAAGATCCCACGTGCCGCGGAGCGGCTGGGCCCTTGAGCCATGGCCGCTGAGCCTGTGCGTCCGGAGCCTGTGCTCCGCGACGGGAGAGGCCGCAAGTGAGAGGCCCGCGTACCGCAAAAAAAAAAAAAAAAAAAAAAAAAAAATAGAACACTGCCAGGTGGAAAATCTCTCTTTCCCAGAATTTTTGGGATTATCTGGCATGTAGAACAAATAATGTTATGACAAAATTATGTCATATGATTAAATTAAGTTGATAAATGAGCAGAAAATACCATGTCACATTAACACGGGTGGATTGAATTTGCACACGGAATTCTTGGATGACCTCAGTCTGCAAAACTCATCCACAGCAACTGTCACTGTATTCCCTTTCTCAGTATGCTAACAAGGTCTTGGTGAACATGTGTGCATCTTTATTCAACCTCCTGGTGTCCTAGAACTCCATCAGTAAGTTTTCAGGAATTCTTCTCAGTTTTGTCTCAGGTGAACCAGGCGGGACCTCTCCTGTTGGTGCTACCCATGCCTATTTGTTGCCCATCATCCAGTGTTTTATATCCTGTCCCTCTAGGGAAGCCCTGGGTCATGAAGTAGCTATTGCCTGTCCAGCATGCTTTTTGTCCGAGGAACACATAGTGGTTGCTGTGTTGCTATGGGGGACAGGATTGGGTGGGAGAATTTATTTCATTTCCCCGATGGTCACCATCTTGGCTGTGTCCTTCCACATCATTTTCCCATATAGCTTGAGAGTTATTTCAGTGCCTGTAAGTCCTTCAAGGGTCTTACACCATCCTTTAACCTGCTTTCTGTAGTCTGTCCTTTCTACTAAAGTTTGATGTATTTGTGCCCAGCACAGGGCCTGACATACAATATATGTTTATTTAGTAAATGTTGAAATGAATGGAACTACTACTACCCTGTGAGAGAGAGACCCTTCCATATTCATTGTACATATGAGGAACAATTAAACCAAGAGAAGTTATATTAACAATCTTAGATAAAAATTTACAGCTGGGAAAACCCTTAGAAATGAACTAAGCCTCCCAATCTCACCTCCACTGTTTATATTGATAAGAAAATTAAATTAAAAGGGAGTTGACTTTCCCAGTATCTAGTAGTTAGGGGGTGGTTTAGTAAAGTCTAGAACCCTGAGCCATGATCAGTGTCTGTCTCCCCACATGTCTTTCTCAAGGGCAAAGACAGTAGACGTAGAGATGCTTCTGTGTGCATCATATCAATCTTATTTCAACATCTTTCTGCCAGGTATGGAATGCCGATGGATTTTAATTTACGTTCCTTGATGACTGCTTGTCTTTCCATACAGAGAACTTAAGAAATGTCAAGGAAGCAGAGGCTGGAAGGCTTCCTGAACTGGCTGGTACAGAATCATAGAATCTAAAGGTCAGAAGAGGCTTTACATGTTCCTCAGGCCAGTCATGCTATGAAGTTTGAATCTCCATCTATGACTTTCTGCCAACTGGTGAGCCAGATTCTGTAGGAGCATTCATGGCCTCTCTCTTTGGGCAGAGCTGACTCTTAAGATCTGACTGAAATTCATCTGCCTGGAGCCTTCACTTGAGGTACAAGTCTACCCCCCTGGGGACACTCAGAACAACTGAATTTTTGGCCCCCAGGGCTGCTCTTCTGATCTGGTGTATCCGTGATGTGTCTCTTATATGAGTGACTTTTTTCTACCAATGTTTCCTAGGCTTTTGAATTCCAAGGCAGATGTCGAAAATGATATTTGCATGACACCCTGGGGTGAACCCGAGGCAAATTAGGGACGTCTGTCTGGGGATTAATGAAAAATTCATTACATTTTCTTTATAGCAGTACATAATTATGATAAGAAAATAAAATATACAATATTAGGGAGGATGTTAAATATTGAATTTATACCTAGCTTCCAAATAAAATCTTTTTGAATGTTTGACAGCAAAACTTAGCTTAATTCCATGAATGTAACCTTCAATATCATGTTTTATGTTTGAAATGGCTACATGTAATTCCTGATCAAGACGTGTTAATGACGCTTGCTTCAAATTTTTGGTAGTCGTGATGGACAAGAAGCTGTGATTTAAAATTTAATACCCTTTTTACAACCTTCAAAAATGTGTAATAGTTGAAGTTATAGTTAAAGACTCTCATAGCTTTTCCTTTACTTTCATTGACAAATATAATGTTGAAGTTTCTAATGTTGGTGAGAAAGGACTTCTAATCCAATTGAACTTTTTAAGTATTTCAAAATATGCTGAAGCTCTACTTTGCAGAATGCAGGTGCATTGTTAGAGCGCCCACCCAGTGGTACGGATGTCTCCTTCAGGGGTACTTAAGCTACCCGGGGAGGGAAGAAGTTGTTGTATGTGAAGAAAGGCTCTGAACAGCACCAGAACCACATCCACAGGGCACCTGCCAGCCTCCCTCCCCCACCTCCAGCTGGCAGCACCTAGGGTCACACACTGTGCTCTTTGGGCATCTGGAATATGAACTACTTCAGCAGGAGGTCCTCGGTCCCTCTTTCAGGATGGGCAATAATGTGCTCTGCCTCTGTCTGCCGAGGTAGATGTCTCAGGTGGTACAGCACCTTCTTGTCTATGCTCAGTATATCCAGGCTGAGAGCCAGGGCCAAGAGTCACTTCTTGTGCTTTCCCCTGGGGGACTGTGAAATGCATCCTCAGGCCCACTGTGCTTGAACAATGCAGAGCCCTTACCAGGGCTGTCCTGGCCACAGCTGGCTGGCATGGGGTTTTTAGCTGTCCCAAGTCCTGCTCAAGGGCTGAGTGATTCATGTCCAGGTACAGCTTTAAACGATTCGGAGCACACACGGGGATGCCAAGGCACACGGATTGGGAAGATAGGCTTTCAGCCATTGATTCCATGATGTAGATTCAAGTTCTTTCACCATCATGGCCTCTCTCTGATGGTTATGTCAGGCTGATTTCCATCCTTTTCACAGCATGATGCCCAGACCTGAACTCCAGGTGCAGTCTAATCCACAGAGGAGACCCCCAGGGACCTTCACCTGTCTAGACAGAGATACTATTAAGACAACACATCTGGTGTCTTCATCATGCCATTGACTCCTATGAAGCTCCTTGTAGCCTTTAAATGAAACCTAAGCTTATTTTAGCCTTTAAGTGGCTTAACTTGTTTCAAACAAAGCCTGCTCCCCTGGCTACAAACGACTGGGCCAGTGATTATTGTGTGAGTCAAAGGCAGAAACCATGGTTGAATACAGGGAGAGCGGCTGTTTCTGAGGTGACAGAATTCTGCCACATAGATGGTAGCCTCTGTCTCCTTACCTTGATGGAGGACAGTGAGTACAAATGCTAGTTAGATGGAGAGAAGGCATGTTACTCCTTGCAAACTTAAAGGACCTTCTGATATTCCATGCTAAGGAGCTTAAACTTGATTCTGTGGGCAATGGGGACCATTACAAGTGTTTGAGAAGGCAAGCAACGCAATCCAGTTGTGCACTTTTATTTCGCTTTGGGTTAGGATTCTTTCTTGCAGATTCTCTTCTTTCTCAATGAGCCATTTATACTTGAAGTATGTATAAATAAAAGTGCACCGATAATAAATGTACACCTCAATGAATTATTACAAAATGAACACACAAGTCAATAAATAGACCATTACCAGGAATCTAGAAGATTTCTTACTTCCCTTTCCCAGTCACTTCCTCCTTCTCCCTGTCCAGAGGTAAACCACTCTCCTGACTTCAAATGCATAGATTAGTTTTGCCTCTTCTAGATTTTCTAAATGGAATCATACAATATATGATTGGCCCTGACAATATATTAAAAGTTTTAGAGCAACTCCAGATATTCCAAATTGGTTGCTCAGTGTTGACGATCCAGTTGAAGGATAGTATCAGCATCCAGAAGCACAAAATGAGTTAAACTAATAAAAACCACATAGCTAATGCTAATTTAATTTTTCTATTAGCCAGGCAATTCTATGTTTTGACATTTAGTAATTCATCTAATCCTAATAACAGTCTTGTAAGGTGTTATCATTTCCATTTTCAGGTGAGGAAATTAAGTCTCCAGCAGGTTAAGTACCTTACCTAAAGTTAACCAACTAGAAGGGCAAAACCAGGATGGGAACCCAGGCAGCCTGGTTGGAGAGCTTGTATTATAACCATTGCTTTACACTGTTTCTGCTGAGAGATTCATAGGAAAGAAATACCTGTTGGTTATTTTCAGTGGGGATTATTCCCACCTTGTGTCCTGTTAAGGAAAATTTCCCACGTAAATAGTTCTCTGGGTAAGTCCACACGTGTTCCTAATGGAAGCCTTGCATAGTAGTTGGGTGCAGAATCCTAACCCACGGTGGAGAGGTTGCGAGCATGGGTTCTGGAGACAGAGGCCATGGATTTGAAGCCTTGCTCTGCATCTTATTCCTTGCAACTTTAACAAGTTACATAACATCTCTGAGCCCTGGTTTCCTTATCTGTAAATTAGGGCTAGTCATTTTTACTTTTACAACATTTTGAAAGTGAAAAAATGTAGAGCACGGGGAGATCAGCTCGGTGCTCTGTGACCACCTAGAGGGGTGGGATAGGGAGGGTGGGACGGAGGGAGACGCAAGAGGGAAGAGATATGGGAACATATGTATATGTATAGCTGATTCACTTTGTTATAAAGCAGAAACTAACACACCATTGTAAAGTAATTATACTCCAATAAAGATGTTAAAAAAGTATATAAAATACTTAGTGTGGAAGAATAATAAATACTCAATAACTGGTAGTAATAGTAGTAGTAGTACTACTAGTGGTAGTATTAGCTGTGGCACCATGAAGTATCTTCTCTTTTTAGATATATTTCTTTTTTGAAAAACCGTTCATCTCTAGCCCTCTACAATCAGAACTTTTTCTCTTTTGGGCAGTCTTGAGAGAAAACAGCCTCCTTTTTCTCCAATACTTACTTTTTTTTTATTACAGTAAAATGTACAAAACATAAAATTTACCATTTTAATCATTTTAAAGTCTACAGTTCACTGGCATTATATACATTCACATTGTTATGGAACTATCACCACCATCCATCTCCAGAACACTTTTCATCTTCCCAAACAGAAACTCTGTACCTATTAGACAATAACTCCCCAGTCCTCTTTGCTCCTGGTTCCTGGCAACCACCATTTTGCTTTCTGTTGTTATGAATTTGACTACTGTAGGTATCTTATGTAATTGAAATCATACAATATTTGTCCTTTTGTGACTGACTTATTAGCATAATGCTTTCAAAATCTGTTCATGTGGTAGCATGTGTCAGAATTTTCTTCCCTTTTAAGGTTTAGTAATATTCCATTGTACGTATACACTACATTGTGTGTACCCATTCATCCATCAATGGGTTGCTCCCACCTTTTAGCTGTTGTGAATAATGCTTGCTAAGAACATGAGTGTAAAAATATCTGTTCGAGTCCCTGCTTTCAATTATTTTGGTATATACCCAGAAGTGGGATCCTTGAATCATATGTTAATCCTGTGTTTAATTTTTTTGAGGAACCACATACTGTTTTTCACAGTGGCCACACCCTTTTATATTCCCACCAGTAATGCACAAGGATTACCAATTTCTCCACACCGTTGTCAACACTTTTTAGTTTCTGGGTTTTTTTGTGTGTTGTTGTTGTTGTTGTTGTTGTTGTGATTGTTTTTAAATAACAGTCATCCTAATGGGTGTGAAGTGGTATCTCACTGGTTTTGATATTTGTTTCCCTAATTGTTGGAGACATTGAGCATCATTTCATATGCTTTTTAGCCATTTGTTCTCCAATGCCCATTTTTTTTTTTTTTTTTTTTTTTTTGTGGTATGCGGGCCTCCCTCTGCTGTGGCCTCTCCCGTTGCGGAGCACAGGCTCCGGACGCGCAGGCTCACACGGGCCCAGCCGCTCCGCGGCATGTGGGATCCTCCCAGACCGGGGCGCGAACCCGGTTCCCCTGCATCGGCAGGCGGACGCGCAACCACTGCGCCACCAGGGAAGCCCGCCCATTTTTTATTATTTATGAAAAGCACATGCTCCCACTCAACTCTAACATTTCATAAATTCATACTAGGCAAGTCACAATATAATATACCAGTAATTTCCTTTATATTTTCGTGACACGTCCATATCTTCCTAATCAGCACATTTCTGGACTTGTTACCTGTGAGTTACGTGTGATAGATGTCCAATCTCAAATACTAGATGTTGATCTTTTCTACCTTCAGTTTCAGAGGGTGCTTTTTCTTCCATCATGTTGCCATAGTCTGATGAGCAAGAAAGCTTCTGGTAGGGCTTACAGTGTGAAAGTAGACCCCACGTGTTGAATGAACTCATGATGCCTTCTCAAAAGAAATTTAATGAGTATACCTCGAGCAGCCCTTGACAGTGTTGACCACTTTGTTCTTTTTTTTTTTTTTAATATTTATTTATTTGGCTGCATAGGGTCTCAGTTGCAGCACACAGGATCTTAGTTGCGGCACGTGGGATCTTAGTTGCGGCGCGTGGACTTCTCTCTAGTTGTGGCGTGAGGGCTCTAGGGCACGCGGGCTTAGTTGCCCCGCGGCACGTGGGATCTTAGTTCCCTGACCAGAGATCGAATCCCCTGCATTGGAAGGTGGATTCTTAACCACTGGACCACCAGGGAAGTCCTGACCACTTTGTCCTTTTTGAACCTTTCTTCTACTTTGGCTGTCCTGACACCATTCTCCCTGGTTCTCATCCTACCTCTCCAACATTCTTTCTGAGTCTCATTCTTTCCTCATCCTTTGTCCATCCATTACAAATGGTGTTTTCCATTTCTGCTTTGGTGCTCTTTTCATCTTCATCATCTTTCTCCCACACCCACCATTTTAACCTCCATTTATATATGGAGAATTCTCAAACCTGTCTCCTGCCTAAAACTCTGAGCTCCAGGTTCATGTATCCCATTGTCCATTTCTACTTGGAGGTTCCCTAAGCACTTCAAACTCAACATGTCTAAAATTGAACTCATGATATTTCCCCCAATAGTATTTCTTCTCAAGTCTTCCCTAAATTGATGAAAGACACTGTCATCTAAAGTCACAAAACGGGGGTATCATCCTGCCTTCTCTCTATCCCTCACCTCCCCACATCTGGTAAGTCACTGTTGATCCTGTCTCCTGTATATCCTGCAGTTCTCCCCTCTGGTCTTGCCCTCTGTCTCTGAATTCAGTAAGATAAGGCTTGCAGTGTGTTGGCTCCATTCCTGGCCGTCTGTAGCATGTCATACACGGTAGCTATTCCTGTTTGTAGGAGTTGCTTCAAACCCTTGTTACCATTTATGTGGACTGTGGCAATCATCTCCTGTTCTCTTGCATCCAGTCTGGTTCCCATCAAATCCATTCCTTAAATACTTTCCATCAGTATGGGTTTTTCTCACAGCACAATCTTATCATCTCACTCCTCTGCCCAAAACACCTTAGTGGCTCCCTATTGCCCATTGATTACGTTTCTAAGCTCAGCACACAAGGTCCTCCAGGATCTGGCTCCTGGCTCAGTTGAATCCATCTTTGGCTGCTTCCTCACTGAGCCCCATGTTCCAGAGCAAATGCCTTTGGTCCTCTGAACATACCACTCAGGTGCGTGAGTCTATGGCTTTGCACACACTCCTCCCTATATATAAAACGTGTTCTTACCCCTTGTCCTATGACCACAGTTCATCCTTTGAGACTCACCAGGTGACTTCTACCCGTTGCCTTCCCTGACCTCAGGTTTTCCAGAATGGTTGATCATCCCCTCATTTGTGCTACTGTAACTTGCACATTATCACAGGCAATTCAGGTCTCCAATCAATAAGGCAGTAACTGCTGACAGCATTTTAGATGGACGTTTTTCCAGCATTGAAAATAACATAAAATTGTAAGGTCCAGTCCTTACTGGCAGTTCTGTCACAGTACCATTTTTTTTTCCAGATTGCTTTATAATTGTCTTTTTAAATGTCTGCCTGCTGACTAATGAGAAATACGGGGAAAGGCCTGGGTCAGAGTCTTCTTTGCCTTTGCAGTGCCTGGCATGGCACCTGATAGCAGGTATTTATTGAGCACCATCTGTATGCCAAGCACTGCTCTAGGGGCTGGGGGGTATCATAAGGAACAAAATTCCTGCCCTCCCTGAGGGGAGCCTAGACATTGCTCATCATTTTCCAGTCTCTTTCCTACCCAAAAGGTGATGTTATTCCCTGAGTTTTCTGTGATTAGTAATATAAAGGGGGAAAAAAAATCACTCAGAGAGAAAATATGAACTGTCAGATGAGAATGAAATTATAAGTGGTAAGAGGAGAATTAAATTAAGAGCAGTAAACGTCATGGATTTATAAAAACAAGTCATGTCAGACAAACTTAATTGCTTTTCCTGATGGAATTGCCAAATTAGGGGATGGCGGTGTACAATATCCTGAGAGCAGTTTCCTTCAACGACCAGGTAATGAATATTATTTTTGAAGTTAGCAGAGCCCTTTGAAATAGTATCTGTTGAAATTGTACAAAATGAATTCAAACTGACTTTGATGTGAGTCTGGTTCTCTGACTTGATGGCAGATTAAAGAGGAGAAGAGCTAATGCAACTACAAGCAATAGGGCAATAAGCTTAAAGATATTGCCTATAGCAGGAGCTTGGGGGCCTTTATGCAGATGTGTTTATCGTGATCATTGTCAGGGTCAAAGTATGATTTTATGGCATTTAAAAGACAACAAGAGGGTTTCCCTGGTGGCGCAGTGGTTGAGAGTCCGCCTGCCGATGCAGGGGACACGGGTTCGTGCCCCGGTCCGGGAGGGTCCCGCGTGCCGTGGAGCGGCTGGGCCCGTGGGCCGTGGCCGCTGGGCCTGTGCGTCCGGAGCCTGTGCTCCGCAACGGGAGAGGCCGCAGCGGTGAGAGGCCTGGGGAAACCATTGCGTGAAGCACAGAAATGAGATGGTTCTATGTCATCATTATAATGGTATGGCCCTTGGAGTGATAACACTCAATATTTTGCGTAGTGCTTCAAAACCTCGCTACTCAGAGTGTGGTGTGCAGACATCAGGAGCCTGGGGAGCATCTGGGAGCTTGTGAGAAATGTAGAATCTCAGTCTCCACCCCAGCGAATCTGAACCCGCATTTTAACAAAATCCCCACGTGATTTGTGTGCACGTTAAGGTTTGAGAAGCACTGCTGGGTTTATTTCATACTATACTACATCTGTGACTTGACTTTTAGACCCTTCTCAGAGGTACAAGACATTAGGTTGTCCCCTTAACCAGGATTAAGCCCCAGTCTCAGTTAATTCCACTATTTGCCCCTTTTAATTTCCTTAGGATCAAGCATATGAAGCTGACGAAGTTGCACCCTCAGGGAAGTTATTTCAGCTCAGCGGGCCACCCTGTCTTCCTTTGTAAAGAGGGACTGACAGCCTCTCCCTCCTCATATAGCATTTTTATGCGCCGCAGTGCTCCTCATCTGAGAAATATATTATTATTCCCATTTCATAGATGGGGACATTAATGTTTGGAATGTTAATGTAGTTGTGGCCTAAATTCATTGTTTTAATAAGTGGCAGAGCCAGGATTTAAACCTAGGTTCTGTGTGACTCCCCCAGGCTATTTCATATCTAACTGTGACGAGGGCTCTAATACACTATGTGAAAGGAATTTCAGAAGCTGGGACCAAGAAGGGGATTCAGTTAAGAAATTTTTATTGAGCACCTATGACGTTTTAGGAACTACAGAGACTATTCATTAGGGAATAAAATAGACCTGAGACCTGCCTTTGTGAGGTTTATAGCAGGGATGGGAAAGTGTGTGTGTGTGTGTGTGTGTGGTGTGTGTGTGTGTGTGTGTTTTGAAGTGGGGAGAGTATGGGGACATTGCTGTGTGTGTGTGTTTGTGTTTTTTTTTTTTTTTTTTTTTTTTTGTGGTACGCGGGCCTCTCACTGTTGTGGCCTCTCCTGTTGCGGAGCACAGGCTCCGGACGCGCAGGCTCAGCGGCCGTGGCTCACGGGGCCAGCCGCTCCGCGGCATGTGGGATCTTCCCGGACCGGGGCACGAACCGGCGTCCCCTGCATCGGCAGGTGGATTCTCAACCGCTGCGCCACCAGGGAAGCCCTGTTTGTGTTTTTTGAAGTGGGGAGAGTATGGGGACATTGCTTACAGACTTGTACCATTTGTTGGTATAATGCAGATATCAAAGGTGTTGGAAAATTGCTCTAAATCTAAGGTCAACTGGATGATCGGAAGACATGAGAGTATGGAGACATATGTTAAGATATGTAACATACTATTGAGCTATTAATGATAAACTTTTAGCCAAACATTTTGCCTTTTTAGGAGCTATTCCAACCTTGTAAAGAACCTTATTGGGCCCTTAGAGAATTCTGTTATTCAGTGTATGTCGATGAGAGCTTTGGAAAGGAAAGGTGAAAGAGGAGATTAAAATGCCATCTCTGTTATCACTGACCTTGGCCTAGTGTCTAGGTCCCACTCTCTTTTGGTATTTGACTCTGAACTAAGAGAAAGATACTTGTTTTCGGTGTGAATCTGGTCTCCAGAAAAATGCTGGGTGACAAGTATTACAGAAAAATCCAGAGCCCAAGGGTCCTTAGTGGGGAGATGGTACACTGAGAAATGTGGGGTCAAGCATCCCTCGGATGTTTTTCTCCTATGAACTCTCCTTCATTCCTCAAGTTTCGCTAAACGTCTCTTCCTCAGTCAGGAAAGGCTTTTCTGTTCCTGCAGTCCAGGTCAGGGGGATGGTGTCCGCCAAATGGTCCTGCACAGCTTTCAGTTTTCCTTCAAAGTCCTCATCAGTCTCTCCCCACTAGCTCTCAGCTCCATGGGCACGGAGCACGTGTCTCTCACAGTAAATACTGTATTCCCAGGACCTAGCAGAGTACAAGGCATAGAGTAGGTGTTAAATCAATGACTCAGTAGTTGTTCTATTAGAATTTGGAAATACGATATTTTTGAAGTCTTTACAGAATTTGTTACAGTACTGCTTCTGTTTTCTGTTTTGGTTCTTTGGCTGCGAGGCATGTAGGATCTTAGCTCCCTAACCAGGGATCGAACTCACACCCCCTGCATTGGAAGGCGAAGTCTCAACCACTGGACCACCAGGGAAGTCCCTAAATATGATATTTTTTAAAGTTCTTTTTACTTTAAAAAATGTGGCTCAATAAATATCTTTTATTATTTTTTGTGGTAAAATACACATAACATAAAATATACCATCTTAACCATTTTAAGCGTACAGATCAGTGGCATTAAGTACATTCACAATCTTGTCCTACCACACAACATCCATCCACAGAACTCCTATCTTGCAAAACTGAATCTCTGTACCTATTAAACAGTAACTCCTCATTTTCTCCTCCTTCCAGCTCCTGGCATCCACCATTGTGCTTTTTGCCTCGAGGAATACAAGATACTCTAGGTACCTCATACAAGTGGACTCTTCCAGTATTTGTCCTTTGAAAACCTTTTTACTTTTATCATCCTGAGTTAGCAAAAGGGACACAAACTATGTGGTCGTGTTTGTGGGAGTGAGTCTTTTTCCATCAAATTTAAAGAGAAATATGCTTATTCTTGGCCTGCTTATATTGCTAGAGTCAGAGAATAATAGAGAGGAAGAGTCTTCTTCAGGCTCCTGGCTTTTCAACCTCAGGCATAAGGTTTGTTGCTGGACTAAAATTCGAGTGGTGCAGGAATAGACCAAGTATTTCCTCCCTGAATGTCAACCTACTGAATGTGAAAATCCAAGGCAGTGTAATTAAAACAGTGTTTCCCCTACACTGCTTATTTTCACATCTTACTCAGAGGTCCGGCATAGTATTGGAGGGAGAGCACAGTCAGCCTAAGAAATGCAAATAAGAAATAAAGACAGAATGAATATGGCAGAGATCCTTGGGCGGTTGTTTCATACCTGAATCTGGGGGACAATGAAGGTACGGGCTCTAGTCTCTTTGCTCGAACAAGGCCGGGCAAGTTACACGATTCCAGTTTATGCTTTGACTGGAATATACTTACCGGAAAAATCTTGACGGTTTGGAGATGGCAGAAAGGGTTTGCCAAAGGTCAGATCTACACACGCAACATCTCTTGACAGGACAGTGAATTGAGACCCATGTTTAGGTTAGCTGTCTGTATTACTCAAATTGCCCTTTCTGTGGTACTGGGAGGAGGAGGGAGAGAGGGAGTGGTTGGTGGTCTCAGTGCTCCATGGGCTGGGGCTGGAAACAGGAGTCTTCTCTGCGGCTTTGAACATCATGAGATTCTCAGGGACACATGGAACAAAGAGCCAAATAAGACACCAAAGTCCAGTAAGCCGGTTTAGGAGGTCTGAAGGGTTGCAAAATGCAAAGGGGGTCGGAGATCATTGTCGGAACCAAGAACTTGAAAGGTGAGGGTTTATAAGCAACAGTTAAAGCACAAGTGAGCTGAGGTCTGGGACAACATCGAGGGTGGGGTGATTTCTGTGACCATGGCCCATGATGAGGGTAATCCAGGCCAGCGTAAAGGGCTAGGAAAAGTACAGGCCTATAGTGCCCAAATTGCTAAACAGATTGCGTTTATCTTACTTGTTATTTATTTTATTATTGTCCAAGGTGCCACGTCACCGTGTCCTTTCCCTGAAACCTGCCTCCTCCACATCTGAAACCTTAGCCACAGTTTTGTGGCCAGCCTCACACCCCTGTTATGGATCAACCACCCAGACGCCAAACAGTGTACTAGTTTAATGGGGGAGGGGTGTTCTAGCAAGATAGGTTCTCTACCTGCCATGATTCTGCCTGGAATTATAAATGTGCATCCCACTTCGAGAGTCCTGCAGTTGTCTGAGAAGCTTTGGGTCTTATACAAAACCATCTTCATGTCTTTAACACACACATTTAGCTCTTACTTGTGCAGAAGTGATAATGGGCTCCTGTTTATTCTTTCAACTTCCTTTGACTATTGAAAGAAGTAGTTATAGAGTTTGCTGAGAATCTTTGCAGCCCAAGTGCAAGTAAAAATACATATATCATGAATAATATATATATATATATATATATATATATATTACATTTATGTTATCCATAATAAGATGGCTTCAGAAATCAGCAGACAAATGTATCTTAGCTTTTGCAACCTCAGGTCCTACTTCCGGACCAGGTGATGCTTTTCTTCTTGGGTCATATGATATGTGCTTCAGTCTGAATAACATTAAAAATATTTCTCTTAGCAGGATGTGGTGGGTTGTTTTCTTTTTTAATTTCAAATAACACCACTCCTTGAACTGGGAACAAACAATTCACTTGCAGCTCAGCTCTGCATTTATTTGTAATTTTCACATAAATCAACTTATATGAAAATGTATTCATAATTTGAGCTTTCTCTATAGCGATAAAATGTTTCTGCTTCTGTGGTAGAAAATAGCTTATTATGCAAACAACATTGCCACTCTTACATTATGCATGGGATTTACCTGGAGAACATCACAAAAGCTTCAAAAAATGAAAAAGAAAAGAAAGGCCAGGGGAGGGTGAAGAGTGCTTCATTTACTGCACCATTTACCTATAATATTAGCTACAAATGAGCTAATATCTGTATTTAGCAACTTATTTAATATTGCTTTGGTTAATTCAGTGAAACAATGGAAGGAAAAGAAAAAAATACAAGGGAGGTCTCCTGACAAATGGTGCCTTTCAGGGTGTCAGCCCAATGAAAAATGAGATCTGGTGGTCTCAAACTTAGGCCAGTGGTGGAGAGGAATTAATGGCCAACTCATTTGAACCTGGGTGCTTGATCTAATTTGGGATATTGAGAGTTCACACTGATTTGCCTTTAAAAAGAATGTCACTGTCAAATAAGGTGATTGTATAAGATTGATATGGAGAGCTCTGACTTGGATGTATAGCACATTTTATATATAGAAAGGCAGCAGCAAACAGTATTCTTCCTAACTGTGTGTGCAGTGGGACCACCATTTCTGGTGGGAAAGCTGGTGTCCTTTCTATGTAGGATCCAAGCAGGGATCACTCCGGGTATAAATGGTGTATGGAATTTATTTTTTCAGTCACATAACAAACATATTTTGAATGTCTTTTCACTGTGTTCAGGCCTGTGGATAAAATAATACAATATGGCCTCTTCTCTTATGTTACCTCCATTGTAATTGGGGAAGGCAGTGGGTAGGGAAAGAACTAGTAGCACAAATAAATAAAATAATTGCAATAAGAGTGATAAATGCTATGAAGGAAACATACAAAGAGCATGATTTAAGGAGTATGGGGTGTTCCATCACCTTTAAGATATAGAGTATAATCTTTGACAAATGATTAACCTCTTTAAACTTAGTCTTTGTAAATTATTAAAGATGTGTACATGAATTATCATTACTTTACATAGTTATATGCAACCCTACACAGTTACCCCTCATGGATCTGCCATCTTGAATCACTGTTCGCGTGGTCCATTTGCTCCATCTGGATGATCCCATTTCAAAGGACCAAACACCAAGGAGATCATTCTGTGGTTGTGGCTTCCCAGCAATTCATAGCTCTTCTTTGTAAGGCTTGTGACTGTTCCATTGGGTGTTCTCCAAAGGGTGACTCTCTTTTGTTGGTCCTGCTGTAGGATTTCTGCTCTCTTTTGTTTAGGTCAGGATTTCAGGCTCATCCCTCGAGAGATGATGTGGTACATGGTAGACCAAGGTCCAGGCCTGGAATCAGAAGACTGGTGTTCCATTCCCAGCTTCGTACCATAATAGTTACTTGACTTTAGTCAAACTGTATACTTTTCTGAACATCTACTCCTTGCCATGTTTAAAAGTTGTATAACAATAATACCCTCCCTCCAAAAAGCAAACAAACAAACAAAAAATACCCTCTATCATAATATCTAACAATACCTTTCTTAGTTTATAGAGTAAAATTATGAAGTAAAATGAAAATTCCTATGATATTTAAATAATTTCAGGCCATAGGAAAAAAAATGGGCAGTTCCTGAGTTCATTTTATAAACTAATGTAAACTGATAATAATATATTGATTTCACTTATAAATATGGATGCAAAAAGTCTAACTAAAACATTGGTTTACCAAATCTAGCCCTGTATAAAATGAATTACACACCATGACGAAGTAGGGTTTAAAGGTGTTTTAGTATCAGAAAATCTACATGAAAGTTCTTTAAATCAACAAACTAAAAGAGGAAAAAAATCATAGGATTAAATCATTAGATACTATAATATAATTTTATAAAATTAAATAATTATTCTTGACAAAACTATAAGCAAAATAGGAATATAAGGATATTTACTTAAACATGAAAAGACTATCAAATCATTTTAGCAAATATAATAAGCAGTCCAATGTTGCAGTTATTTTGTTTCAAATCAGGAGCAAAATAGGGCTCCCCTCTATGAACACAATTATTTACATCGATTGGAGGTACTAGCTAATGTAATAAGATGAGAAAAGTAAATAATGGATATAAATATTAGGAGAGATAAAATTGTTGTATTTGGAGGTGATATGATTGGTTAACAAACCCAGGAGACTAAAAAAATACTAGATTTGATAAGAGCTTTTGATAAGGTGTTTGGATATTTGATAAATATACAAAATCTGTAATTTTTCTTTTTACTAGTGTCAGTGAGCTAGAAACAGACTTTGAAAAACACCCCATTTGTAAGAGCAACAAAATTTAAAATACATAGGAGTAATTTTATAAGATTTGGACCCCCCCCCATTAAAAAAACCTAAAACAACTATTTAAATAAATGGAGAGATGTACAATCATCTATATGGAATACTTAACGCTGTACAATTTTCTGTTCTTTCAAATTCAATAAACACATGTTTGCAATTTCATTCAGAACTTTAATGGGTTTTTTTGAATAAAATAATTTAACTTTAAATGGAAGAATAGTTATCTTAAAATACAAAATGCAAAAGAATAATAAGACATACTTACCTCGCTAGATATTCAAACTAACTTTAGAGCCGTTGTAATCAAAATGGCTTGTTATTGGCATCAAATCAGATGAATAGATTAGTGAAACAGAGTAGAAATTCCAGAAAAAGATCCAGGTGTTTATGAGAACTTCCAATATGTCAAAAGTGGCATTGCAACCTATGAAAAGGGTGGTTTATTTAATAAATGATGCTGGAAAAATTGGCTAAACAGGTGGCAGAAAGCAGAATTTGTAATCCCTACCTCCTCATACAAAAGGTAAAATCCAGATAGATTAAAGAAAGTAATATGTCAATATCTATTGAAATGAGTAATGTACCTAAGCTCTGACCTTGCAGAGTGAGTGGGATTCTAGCCAATAGAATTAAAGCACCAGTATGTAAGGACATGTGTACTAATATTTATTACAGCAGTGCTTTTATTGGCAAACAAACAAAAAACTGGAAACAACCTCACTTTCCATCAACAGAGCTATTGAATAAGAAAATCCATACATTGGATTTTGATGCAGTCATTTAAAAGAATGAGTTCCACTTCTAACTGTTGGCTTGGAGGGATGTCTACAATGTAATTAAAGCAGAAAAGCAAACTGCAAAATTATGTGAAGGGTATGATTCAATTTTTGTATCTATATATTATATAGATACAAAAAGGTTTAAAAGTGTATAGCTGGCTGCTAATATTGGTTTTCTCTAGGAAGAGAGTGAGAATGGAAGAGAATGTAAAGAGAGAGGCATAATTTTTTCTTTATATGTTGTTAGATTGTATCATTTGTTACAATGAGCACATGTTCATTTCGAAATTTAAAAACTGATTTAAAGTATTTAAATGACCAAATGAGATAGTGGATGCGAAGTGCCCTGTCTGACTGGCATTATTTCTTGCCTCTGCCTAATTTTTTTCCCCCAAGAATAGAAAATCAACCTATTGAGAATGGGCCAATTCTCCTCTAATTAGGTTATATTTTTCCAAACACACTCTATGAATTAAGACTTCCCAAAGAGTCCTAAAATCTCAGATCCTCAAATCCCAATTACTTCCCTTCAGACTCAAATTACTAATGTTAAAAAAAAGTACACTGGACAGTAAGAACAATTTATAAAAGCCCTTTGGTTGGAAAATGATGTGGGGTCAGTCTCCAAAGGGATGAGTCCTAGGGCCTGCGAAGTTCTGAAAGGACGCTGGTGTCCCAGGCCATAATGCTGGCCCCCCTCACGCCTGACTTAGAATATGGTGTTCTTTCCACAGCTCCACGCTGCCTCTCAGTCTGCACAAAGGGCACCAAACCTATTCCAAATGGAAATGTTTTTATCTCCCACCAATTTTAGAAGACCTTTGAACCGTAAGTATCACGCAGCTCTGAGAATGGTCGGCTTTTTTGAACTCTTTGGTTTTTGAGACACTAAGTAAACAGAAATTTTCACAGGCTGGCCCTGACCATTTCCTTCCAGACCTGGCATGACAGCTACAGTCAAATCGATGCCAACTTCTGCCTGTCTTGTTCATTTTACTGCCGACCCAGGGAAAGTTAGAGACGGTTTGCAACCTGGTGAGAACTGAGAGCCTCTTGGTGCAACACCACAATTCCCTAGGTTTCTGACGTGGGCCAAGTTAGCCAGGAGAGGCAAGCTGGTGGAATGGATGAAACACATGCCCGGGAATTAGAGAGCACGGCAGCCCAGGCTTTTGTGTGTGTGTGTGTGTTTGCAAGGCTTAGAATTGCCTCGATAATGATCACAAGCACTTCCTGATGTTTGCAACCTGTGAACAGATGCCAACAATTGACTGGCTGAGCTAGATGAGTGTCCCAAAGGATGGGCCGCTGGCAGCTGTTCTTGGTGTACCTTCAAGCGTAGTTACTTGTGAGAAAAGAAATAAAATTGGATCAAGAGAACAGCTTGGCTTCGTTCCTTTAGCGGTGGGAGAGGGTGGTGACTCAAACTCATCTGCCTGTATCCTGATGTTAAGAGTAGCTCAGATGTAAATTTCAAATTAAATAAGAAAGTCTGAGAGAATGCCTTATGAGCTCAGTGCTCAATGAACAAAATAGAAAAACTCCCTTGGCCAAGGGAGTTAATTTTATTCTGGGGATGAGTTTCTATTTTTCCTCTTTAAGCAGGCTTGGAATTCAGTCCTGAGGGTCAAATATTGGCATTTACAAGATGACTTCTTGTATTATACAGCATTGGGAATGAATAACTGTAAGTACAGTCATCCCTCTGTATCCACGGGGGATTGGTTCCAGGAGCCCCCTGCCCTCGCCCCAGCTACATGCAATATTATGAACAAACCGCACAAACATAATGTCAGCCACAAGAAGCCAGACACAAACGAGTGCACTCTATGATTCCATTTAAATAAAATTCAAAAACAGGCAAAACTCATCAGTGGTGTTGGAAGTCAGGAATGTGGCTGTCCCTGGGGGCAGGAATGACAGGAAGGGGCGTGAGGGGCGTGCTGGTCCCAATTTCTCCATATGAGTGTGTTCAGTTTCTAAAAATTTCATCGCCCTGTATACTTTTTTTTTTTTTTCTTTTTTTTGCGGTACGCGGGCCTCTCACTGCTGCGGCCTCTCCCGTTGCGGAGCACAGGCTCCGGACGCGCAGGCTCAGCGGCCGTGGCTCACGGGCCCATCCGCTCCGCGGCATGTGGGATCTTCCCGGACCGGGGCACGAACCCGTGTCGCCTGCATTGGCAGGCGGACTCTCAACCACTGCGCCACCAGGGAAGCCCTGACCTGTATACTTCTGATGAGTATATTTTTCTTATATGTATGTCAATAAAGAGTAAAAAGAAAAATCAATTTCATGTGCCTTTCTTACCTGCCCTTCCTTGAGTTGGCCTACTCAGTGTCCTTGGTAGATGGCAGCTGTTCTTCTTTCCCCATGACACTCCCATCCTATGGGTAAATCTTTAATAAGGGCTATGATTGACTAGTATTACAGTCGGCCTTCTGTATCCTCTGCATCCGAGGAGTCAACCAATGTCGGAGTAAATACATTTGGGAAAAAAATTCCAGAAAGTTCCAAAAAGCAAAACTTGAATTTGCCCCACACCAGCAACTATTTACATAATCAGCTATTTACATAGCATTTACATTGCATTAGGTATTATAAGTAATCTAGAGATGATTTAAAGTATTCGGGGTTCAGGGGGACTTCCCTGGTGGCACAGTGGTTAAGAATCCACCTGCCAATGCAGGGGACACGGGTTCCATCCCTGGTCCGGGAAGAACCCACATGCTGCGGAGCAGCTAAGCCCTTGTGCCACAACTACTGAGCCTGCGCTCTAGGGCCCGCGAGCCACGGCTACTGAGCCCATGTGCCACAACTACGGAAGCCCGTGCACCTAGAGCCTGTGCTCCACAACAAGAGAAGCCACTTCAATGAGAAGCCCGCCCACCGCAAGGAAGAGGAGCCTCTGCTCGCGCAACTAGAGAAAGCTCCCGCGCAGCAACGAAGACCCAATGCAGCCAAAAATAAAATTAATTAATTAATTAATTTAAAAAATGAAGTGTTCGGGATGTGCACAGGTTCTATGCAAATTCTTACACCATTTTATGTACCGGGACTTGAGCATCTTTCGCTTTTGGTATCCGTAGGAGTCCTGGAACCAATCCCCTGTGGATACCGAGGGATGACTTATAAACTGTTTTGAGTCGTTGACTACTTAGAATGAGTTCATTTATGACAATCTTTTCCACCTTATATTTTACTGAGGGGGCAGCCTAATAATAGTGAGAACAGGTGCAGACAGCTTGAAATAAATGTTAGGCATGAGGAAAATAAGACCCATTAGCTTCACACAGTGAAGGGTGCTGGAATTGTAGATAGAAAGGCAGCTTTCATCCTGTTCACAAATTGCCTAGGGCCTGGTCACCTAACGAAGCTCTTAATCTTTGTTCTGGGTAGTTTGTTCATTTATTCTCTGTAGAGGCGCGGCATTGACTGGGAACCCTCTGAAGATCTTTTCTGCTTTTTCTTTCAGATAATTACTCATCAGGGGCAATAATCATGAATGGTAAAGCTGTAGAATCTTTCAAGCAAGGTTAGGAGATGAGGATAACCCTCTCATAAAAGTAAGACCTCCAGCATCCCAGGGCCGTGAGTGGACCGCTTCTGCTGTGGGTGGTCCCAGGCAGGAACCACATAGGAGTGAATGAAGGCGGTGATGAAATCTGGTTGGCTGCTAGGTCAGGACATCTTGCCTTCAGCTCATAGCGTCGCTTCAGCGCCTACCCGAGCCCTTTCCTCCTGAGTCCACCCAAGCTGCCTTGGCCACACTCACCTTTGGTTTGTTTGCAAATCTTATTTAACCCCTACTTCTGTTGAGATCTCCTGGTACTCACTCTGCACGAATCCATCTCTCACCACTGAATTATGTCCCAGGCATCATTTTGAGTGGCTCCTGTCTGTGAGGGATGGACATCCACTTAGCACTTGCCTAACATTATGCTCACATCTTTTCTCCAAGAGGACTCCACCCCAGCTTACCTTGGAATGTTTCTTCACTGGCGGCTTGTACTGTCCCTTCCTCATCTATCAATGACCCTTAGCTGGCACTAAACAGACAAAAAGGAGAAGGAGGAGTGGGGGGAGAAGAAGGAGAAACTGATATAGGGTGCTAGTCTGTCTTGAGGGTGCTTTAGTTCAAATGTTACTTTCTTACTGAAACATTCTCTAACCTCCCTTTCTAAAGTGACTCCATCATTTTCTATTATATTAGTCTCTTTTGTTTTCTTTGTTACTACCGAAATTATCTTGTTCATTTGTTTACTTGTTTGCTGTCTAATTCTCTACTTCCCGATGACTGTGATCTCTGTAAAGAGATACTTACCTTTCTTGTTCACTGTGATATTCTAATGTGAACAGGTAGGACTTAACTAATAATATTCAATTTTGAATGAATAGATGAATCACCAGATTCACTCACCCAGAAACACTCTAAAACATGAAGAAAGTTTGAGTTACTCTCACTCTGAGTATAATATATAAAAATTTAAATAGCCTCGATCAGTGAGATAGTCTTAGTGATTTTGTCTTGCAATATCCAACTGGCCAAAGACTGTAGAACACTCACTTGGGTTAGTTACACTATGATGCTGATGTAGAATTTCTTGGGATAAATTGTAGATTATTGGCCTATGGTGGAGAGGTTGCTTCTGACTTTGGAGAAGAGTATGGCTTTTAGTTACCGAGTTGGGAAGGCATGCAAGGTGAATTCTGAGTTAACTTTAGGATTTGACTCCCTAGGGAGACCTAGAAATGGCTAAGATCTTACATTAATATGTAACCAAAATTTAAACTCGTATTTCAGCAAGAAGGAATAGTAAATAATGCATTGCTTCATGAAGATTTGCTTAGTTTATTTACTTACATTATTTATAGGTTATGTTGGGAATAGACTTGGCCTGCTCTGCTTTGTTCACAGTAACATTCCATAAATATAACAGCAAGCAATAAAATAGCATTGATTCAGAAGTGAGCTCATAGCTTCATATAACATCAAACATAAAAGTTGTGTTACAATGATAAATACTAAATCTTTAAAATAGCTTTAAATTATCATTGGCTTTTTACTGCCATTACTTATGCAGTGTGTATTTCAGATTTTCATATTCAGTATTGTATATGAAATGTACAATACTATGAGTTATATCCTGAGCTTTTGGTGCAGCCTGTACAAAATAGGCATTTTGAAGTTGTGGATGGGTGGCAGAACTTGATTCAGGTTCAAAAGACCATCCTAAATTGTCCAGGAAAATCTCAGGAAGAGAACAAATGGCAATAAAATATGTTGGCTTTTTTTCCCCCCTCTGAGTGTGAAGTTTAGATTCAGGCAAAAAAAGAGCGAGAGTTAATAGAAGTCTTTCATTCTTCCTGTGGTAGGAGATGTCCTTGTTTTCCTATTTGGTGTCTCCTTGAGTTTTCTCAATATTCTGGAGTCTCCGCGTGGGCTCCTGTTGGTCTGAGGTAAGCCAGGATGTTGCTTTGCAGACCATGGGAGATGGGTTTGTAGTAGTGCTAAGATCTGGACCTTGCAGTCAGGTAGATCTGGTGCTGGCTCTGCTATTAACACTCTGTGTGTTCTTGGGCAAATGACCATTTGAGCCTCAATTTTCTTCCCTGTGAAATAGAGAAAATACCGTATTCCTAATAACGAGATTATCCAATAAGGTAATGTTTGTAGAGCATAGTGGCTGACACATAGTGAGGGTCTGTAAATACTGCACTGCCTTGCAGATGTGCTCATGGAGAGGAGATGAAGGTATTGCGGCTGTGTAACCAAACTAGAATTTGCAAATTACCTGGTATTTATGACAGAAATGAATTATATGAAATGGTCATAATTATACACTGAAACCTCACCTTAACGCTGTTTGGCATAAGGCATGTCTGTCTTGGACCCTTTTTAAGGGAATTTTTTAAAACTGGTATAACAAAAAGGCCTGTCATGCAGTGGATTTGTGCATGTCTATTTCCGTGGCAAAGGCCTGAGGGCAGTGTGAATGTATTTTAAAAACACAATGTGTGGTATAGCTGAATCTGAGTGTTGCATAATTTTGTGATTTTTTTTCAAAGCCCTTATGAAGGTGCAGCTGTGTTTTTGATATAGTGAAAGACTGAAATGGGGATGGAGAGGATGGAGTGGAGCAAGCCCAGGGAGGGACGAAAGGTGAGGAGGGCTGACAAATGGCCCCCAAATGGAACCAGTCAGAGCAAGCCTCAGTATTTATGGGGCACCCCTTTATACCCTGCAGTCGCATAGGTCTGTTTTTGACATGCAGATTGGAGAACAGTGGCTCCGGTGGTTAGATCCCCTTGTGAGGTGATCTGAATTATAGCTTCTGTACACTGAGACATGAGGGATTTATTACAAAATTATCTTCTATCTCTTATGGAATCCTCAAGATTTACTTAATCCCCTCTCAAAGTTTGAAGAATACATAAGAATTGTGATATCTTGTTGGGAATATCTTTGTAAAAAAAATTTCACCTTTTAATTTGCAAAGTTTCCTCTACTGCAAAGTTCAGGAGTGATGCAGTGAACTGCCACATGTCTTCACCTGGGTCAACCTGTTGTTATTATTGTCCCACATTTGCTCTGTCTATGCATATCTATATGATATATGATATGTAATTTTTTTTTTTTTTTTTTTTTTTTTTGCGGTACACGGGCCTCTCACTGTTGTGGCCTCTCCCGTTGCGGAGCACAGGCTCCGGACGCGCAGGCTCAGCGGCCGTGGCTCACAGGCCCAGCCGCTCCACGGCATGTGGGATCTTCCCGGACTGAGGCACGAACCCGTGTCCCTTGCATCAGCAGGCGGATTCTCAACCACTGCGCCACCAGGGAAGCCTGATACGTAATTTATTTTATATATTTGTTTCTTGCTGAACCCTTCGAGAGTAATTTGCAGAGGTCATGATGGTGGCAGCAAATGTTTCCTAAGAACATTAAGTGCATCAGTATCATGAACCCATCATCTAGGGGATTTCACATTGATCCAAGGCTATTATCTATTGCACTGTCCATATTCACATTTTTCTACTTGTCCTAAAAGTGTCCTTTCTAGCAACTGTTTTTCCGCTCCAGGGTCACACATTGCATTTAGGCATCATGTTTTTTTAGCCTCTGTTAATGGGCAACTTTCCTTGGACTTGCTTTTTTATTTCCTGACATGGACATTTTTTGAAATGTACTGGCTCCTCATTTTGTAAAATATCCCCCAATGTGGGTTTGTCTGATTGTTTCTTTTTTAAAAAAATATTTTTTTATTTATTTGGTTGCGCCGGGTCTTAGTTGTGGCAGGCGGACTCCTTAGTTGCGGCTCGTGGGCTCCTTCGTTGCGGCTCACCGGCTCCTTAGTTGTGGCATGCAAACTCTTAGTTGTGACGTGCATGTGGGATCTAGTTCCCTGACCAGGGATCGAAGCCGGGCCCCTTGCATAGGGAGCACAGAGCCTTAACCACTGGACCACCAGGGAAGTCCTCGTCTGATTGTTTCTATATGATCTGTTTCATTTTTGTCGGGAATACTCCTGAAGGGAGGCTGTGTCCTTGTCAGTGCCTCATCACAGGGGATATGCAGTGTCAGTTTGAAAATTTTCATTGGCATTAAAAAATATTTTTAATAGTTTTACTTCTTATTCGTTCAAATGAAGACTCCGGAGTATTTCTTAGTTGGAAAAATCTCCTTGAAAATCTTAATACATGAAACATTAGAGCCATAAGACTTGCCACCGTTTCTTGGAAAAATGGTTGTAGAGTCATCCTTCTGGTCTTTATCACTAGAAATAATGCTGATGCATTTGAATGCTTAAATATCTTAGGGACTTCGCCAAGATGCCTTGTTATCAGGAGAATTTCATTGTGTTGGAAGTCTGAGGGTGCTAATTAATCCCCCTCCCCCTCCTACAGGTCCTTAACACAAGGAGTAAAATGCTGATCAGCTTGTTTACTAGTAAAGCTGGAGGATGTGGCATAGCCTCTCTACCTCCCTCTCCAAAGCAGAATCTTGGATACTATCCCAGCCCTGACCTATTCATGCTCAGCTCCTATTGGAGAGGTTGAGACCTGGCTAGGCTCAATTTGTCCACCGACTAGTTCGGAGAGGAAGGAGCTATCCATCTTGCTGAGCACGTGCAGGTCCGAGAGGCCGAGTGCAAGTGAGAAGGGTAGGCCAAAGCTAGCCCCACTCCCGGGAATGGCCCCGGCTCCTGGATAGTGTGGCCCATGAGCGTTCTGAGGAGTCAGTAACAGAGGAGAGAATGATGAGATGTGCCTCAGTTCACACTGATGGGGCAGGAGGTCATGACCGGACTCACTTTGGCAGGTCTGTGCCCTCTGGATGCTGGGCAGTGCTGGGCAGCTGGGAGCCTGCCTCTTCCAACCCTCCTGCGGAAGCCCCGGTCAAGGTGCTGCCGTGCACTTACCTCCTCGGCTTGGAGAGATACACCTCGATCGGGTGTGGGAGGGGATTGATTTGGGACTGAGGCCAGTCTCTGAGAGGAGAGGCTGGGGTCTCCAGGAAGATGGGTACTTTAATAGAAATGTGCAAACCTGAGGGTGCGGTTCCCGGGAAGGACTTAACTCATCATATTATCCTCTGGAGGTGGCACCTGAAACCCCTTAGCTGCCTTTTGTGCAGCCCTTCTTGCTTCAAGTCAGAAGAGAGAGTATCAACATTAAAACTCTTTTTCTTAAGAAGAGATGCCAAGGATCATGGCGTATGCGCTTGTATTAAGGAAGAATAAATGACATAAGTGGATTTGTTATTAGGAATTCTCCTCTCTTGATGCCTCTTAGTATCATTAGTGAGAGACTTATTCCTTTGTTTAAGATCTAATGGGATTTTACCTGGCCAAGCTTTGTCAGCGGCAGAAGCCTAATGGGATTAGGCCTTGGGGAAAGAAAGGTTCCCTGTGGGTCTCTCAGTTTTTGTATCAGGAGAGGTTGGGGGGTAGGAGAAAGAGAGAGAGAGGGAGAGGGGGAGATTGGGAAAAGGAGAGGCAGTGGTAGATGTAACAGCCTGTTTTTTTATTGGAGTATAGTTGATGTACAATATTATGTAAGTTACAGGTGTACAATATAGTGACTCATAATTTTTAAGGGTTAGAGTTGTTATATAATATCGGCTCTATTCCTTCTGTTGTGGAACAGCCTTTTTAAGAAGGGGAGATACATTTTACTGTCTTCTTTGTGAAACACATTTTAATGTCTTCTTTGTGACATTTCACATACATGATCTTATTTATTCCTAATGACAATCTTATGATGTCAGCAGTATGATTGTTTCTTTTCTATAGAGAGATAAACAAATTAACCAAGAGAATAAGTAAATCTCCAAAGTCACATAGCTGGGCAGTTGTGGAAACAGTCCCCTGCCTTTAGTCTTGTACCTCGCAAGTCCATTCTTTCTACCGCTAGAGAGAATTAGAATGGAAGGTTGCTGGGAACTCACTTGTGACATGGAGGAGTTCTCCTTTTCTTCGTATTTGTCTTGGCGTTTCTCTGACACAGTAGACTCTGTTCTGAATGAGCTACCGGGTGAGAACGAAGGATTGAGGGGGCCACTGAGCCCAAAAGGGGTGGGAGGAAAGGAGTTGGTTCATTTGTGTTTCACACTCTCATATGGTGAACACAAAATCCGTTTTGGTTTAAGAAAAAAATCTCCCTTAGGAAATAAGAGAGAGTGAGTTTGTGTGAAAAACATCTTCCTAACCTAATAATGTCAACAATGATTAGAAAGCAATATGGATAATGCACGGGTGGGTAATCAAGAGTGAATATTGCACAAGTCAGTGTAATGATCATCATTTTTTTAAAAAATAAATTTATTTATTTTTATTTATTTATTTTTGGCTGCGTTGGGTCTTCGTTGCTGCACGCAGGCTTTCTCTAGTTGCAGCGAGTGGGGGCTACTCTTCGTTGCGGTGCGCAGGCTTTTCATTGCAGTGGCTTCTCTTGTTGTGGAGCACGGGCTCTAGGCGTGCGGGCTTCAGTAGTTGTGGCATGTGGGCTCAGTAGTTGTGGCTCACAGGCTTAGTTGCTCTGTGGCATGTGGGATCTTCCCAGACCAGGGCTTGAACCCGTGTCCCCTGAATTGCTAGGCAGATTCTTAACCGATGTGCCACCAGGGAAGCCCTGATCATCATTTCTTGAATTTCAAGGAGAGAGTACTTTCTTGGAAAACATGGGAATATTGGCTCAAAGGGTTCTCCCTACTGCATGCTGTTTTTGCAGTCAGAGAATACCCTCTGTGTAAAGGAAATTTGGGGTTGGGGAAGGAGAGGACTATGCTAACCCAAGGTCTTTCTTTATTACTGGGTAAAAATAAGAAAGAGAGCATGAGAGGAATAATTGTTGACAGAAAAGTTTGTTCAGGAAGAAACACGAAGCCACCCCTAGCTCTGTCTGGACCATATCATGCTGAAGATGTTTAACCTTCAGACTGACAGGACATGGGGCAAGACAAGCTAGCCCGTGTATAATAAGACTCTTGTCCCATGCTCAATCACATTTTGAGGTCTTTGAGGTTTAGAGAAGATTCCACTGCCCTGGTAACAAACTAAAACAGCACTATACTTACTAGTAGACTTCACTAATGCCTACTGATATTTCCAGTTTCCTCCCCTCCTTGGACATAGGGAAGACTATGTTTTCCTGCCCCTCCATAAGTTGGGTGGAACAGTGTGACTAGTTCTAGCCAATAGGCTAGGAATAAAAATGACGTTTGTCCCTTCTGGGAAAAGCATTAAACCCTGGTGTGTTATTTTCCACCTTCCTTCTCCTAGCATGGTGAACCAGGAAGCATCATGTGGAGATGGAGGTGCCCAAGATTGAAGCCTGAAATGGTGAGCCACTACGTGGAGGACAAATGTGCTGAAGAGACACCTGGGTCTGCAGTGGATTTAGTGTGAACCAAAAGTAAACTTTTGTTGTGTTAATGCCTGGAGATTTGGGGTGATGCTTGTTACCACAGCCTAACCTAGCCTATCCTGACTAACATACACACACACAGAAGTCAAGAAGAATAAAATACACCATTGGTTCTGTGTCTAATTATATCTTCTAATTCAGACAAATTGCACAGATGATGGGGTTTCAGGTGTGAATCCTCTCCTCTGCCTTTTGCCATCCACTACTCAGCTGGGGTACCTGTAACCTCAGCTCTTAGGGCCACCTCCTGTGCTTACTTCTCAGGTGATCATTGCTTGCACCCAAACTCTTTGTTCTAACTCCCCTCACCCAACGTCTGGCAGCTTCTCCTTCTCGCCTCTGGTGTGCATTTCAGTCATTCCATTTTGTCCTGCGGATAAGACAGAAGGTACTTAGGATTCTTGTGTAAGGGTCATCTTTTTCTTTTTTTTTTAATAAATTTATTTATTTATTAATTATTTATTTTTGGCTGCATTGGGTCTTTGTTGCTGCTCACGGGCTTTCTCTAGTTATGGAGAGGGGGCTACTCTTCGTTGTGGTGTGCAGGCTTCTCATTGCGGTGGCTTCTCTTGTTGCGGAGCACAGGCTCTAGATGCACATGCTTCAGGAGTTGTGGCACGCGGGCTCAGTAGTTGTGGCTCGTGGGCTCAGTAGTTGTGGTTCACGGCTTCTCCTTCTCGCCTCTGGTGTGCATTTCAGTCATTCCATTTTGTCCTGAGGATAAGACAGAAGGTACTTAGGATTCTTGTGTAAGGGTCATCTTTTTCTTTTTTTTTAGATAAATTTATTTATTTATTTATTAGGGGGCTACTCTTCGTTGTGGTGTGCAGGCTTCTCATTGCGGTGGCTTCTCTTGTTGCGGAGCACAGGCTCTAGATGCACATGCTTCAGGAGTTGTGGCACGCGGGCTCAGTAGTTGTGGCTCGTGGGCTCAGTAGTTGTGGTTCACGGGCCTAGAGCACAGGCTCAGTAGTTGTGGTGCAGGGGCTTAGTTGCTCCACGGCATGTGGGATCTTCACGGACCAGGGCTCGAACCCGTGTCCCCTGCATTGGCAGGTGGATTCTTAACCACTGCGCCACCAGGGAAGCCCAGGATCATCTTTAGGACAGTCAGAATTTTCCCATCAGGATGTCGCCTCTTAGCAGCGATTCTAAGAGTTCTGAGGCTGAAAGAATCCAGTATCTGGATAGTCTGTACGTTGGTCTGTACTGTGTCTCAGGAAGAGGTGTTTGTGTGTGTGAGGAGAGATGGCAAGAGCAGGGAAACAGACCACCTTTCCTGCCACACTGAGAGACAAGAAAATGAGGCTCATCTCTGCTATGATTCTATGGATGCCCAGAAAATGCTGATAATGATGACACCCGGCTTTTCGTATATAAATGATTTTTATTCATTTTCTCTTTTTGTTTCTGCTCTAACCTGAATGTGGTGTCAAGGGAACTATTAATGACTGCTCTTCAGGGACATGTGACTTGGTATTTATATATTACCTGCCCACTTCATAAAGTGCTAATGAATGTTTGCAAAGCTCTTTGAAATCCTCTGGTGAAAGGTGCAACGTTAAGTGAAAAATATTATTATTATTATTAGAAGGTAATAGACAGCTTTGAATGATTGGTCATAAGAATAATTGACATAGCATTAGAAGAAACGCCAGAAATCATCCAGACCATTTCAGCTCCTCCAGCCCCATCAGCCTCCACATTACATATATTACACTGTTTCCCTGACACCCATCCTAATAACCATATAATTCACACATTAAATCATCACTTCCAGGGAAAGGTTGAGCTCACTCATAGCTCTATGGATAGTGACACTGAGAGGGTATTAAGTGTTGAAATGTCTAAAATGGAGAAGTGCTTCTTAGATGGAGAGGCCAGATCTAGCCACTGAATGGCTACCACATTTAAGAAGAGATGAGAACAGAATGAGTCACAAATATCTTGGAAATGGAGAGGAAACTTTAAAATAGGTGTGAGATTGGAAAGCCATGAAAGCAATAAAAATCTAAAGCAAGATTGCCTATTCATAGCAATATTCTTTATTGTATGCACTCTCTGGTTTGAAAAATAGTGGCAGCACAAACTGATTTTGGTTTCCTAATTTCTTTAACTTGGAGTTTTTTAGAATTCCTGTCTTCTGAATAAAATGCAGTCTTGGTCAGAGTTGGCGAGTTGGGTACAACTTACTTGCTAGCTCTGGTTGGAGGGCAGTAGCTGCCTGAAGTACAGTGTTGAGAAGAATGATGGGGGTGCATGGCTGGAAAGCGTGCTATGATCCATTAGCAATGTCTGCCCCTGGAGAGGGAGGAGGAGTGGTGGCACATATGTGGGCCAGGCATGACCAGGTGTGAGGATGGCTAAAAAGGACAGCTTGGATGTAGTTCAAGGTTGCTTTTATTCTGACTTTTAACCAAAGGTATTAAAAAGCAGTCTAAGGGCTTTACTCTTGGTCAGGGTATAAGTGGGAGGAAATGGCTTCTCTCTGCCACCCTTGTCTTTCTCATAGAGCACTACTTCAGTTTGGTGGCCTTGGCAGCCATGTGGAGGAAGACAACCCCAGGTCACTCAGAATAACCCGTTGTCTTTTATGCCCAGAAACAACTTATGCTACCTCCTAAGGCTGTAATTCTGCCAGTCAGGAAGCTCGTCTCCCGGGCCTGGTGTCTGGGTTCTGGGGCCTCGGCTGCAGGGTCTGAGCATTTTCCACTTACGTCCACTACCTGTGGGGGGCAGGCTTGACTGTGGTCCTCCCCACTTTGCACCACAGAGTGTCTGTGTCACAGAGTGGCTTCCAGAGTAGCCTCCGGGAGATCTGCGAGCCTCCTTTGGATGACAACCTGCTTCTTGAGGACTTATTATTCATCATGAAGGGGTGTATAGTGCAAACAACTTTTTTTTTAGAAGATTAGAATTCTCTGATTTCCATCTGATTTAGAAAAATGGATGGCTGCAACAATGTTTCATCAGTAGAGAAAGGAGCAGGGGAGCAGGTGGCCTTTGGGGATCATTTGCTCAATAACCTTTATAATAATAGTAACAGTTAACATTTATTGAGCACCTAACTGTGCATGAAGCATCATTTTTCTAAATATTTGTTTATATTACCTCACTTAATCCTCTCAACGGCTGGACTGTCCATTTTACAGACAGGAGCACTGAGGCTTGGACTTTCTCAAGCTGCATAAGCAGGGAGTTATGGTTGGTTTTGAACTCAGGTCAGGTGAACTGTCACTCACTGCAGTGCACCCCTCCCGTGTGCTGACCTGAATCCTGTTGCAGCAGATAAGGCTACCTCCTTTGACCCACCCCCAGTGGTTATTAAACAGTCTCCATAGAGAATTAAAATAAAATATTTTAGTTGTCTGTTCTCTTCCTTTAGAAACTTCAGTCTCACATGTAACCTTTGGATAATGTGACTACTGAAAATGTCACATTTACAGCTCATCCCAAAGGGCTTTGGTTTAAAATAGTGGATAACATTTCCCTCTGTTTTCCATTATTTGGTTTAGAAAAAATCATAACGAGACAAAAAAAAATTGGTAACCTCTATCATCAATAAACTTTTACTTGATAGCAGGCATCTCTTTTATTTAAGTTAATACATAGAAACAATATAGATGTTAATTCTCTTCCTTCTTTAGGTGACATATTGCCATTTAAACCAGCATGTAGTTCCATATCCTTTCTTATTAGCATCTTAGATTCTTGTCAACCAACTTTGTTGCTTCAGTGAGCAGACTCTGGGTTTTGGGGTTTTATAGCTAGGAAAGCACTGAGTACTTTTACAGTTTTACTATGCATTCTCCTCAAGGCAAAACTGTTATGCCTATACTGACATGCACTGACTATGGGACATATCATTAAAAATCACTAGTCACAGAGGAGCTGAATCTCAGAATAGAGTTGCTAATTTATCAAAATTCTAGTGAGGATCATGGAATTGCCTTAAGGGATTTCATAGGTGGGTTATGGATGCCTTTTGACTGTGAAAGGTTAAAATGGTTGAAATGTTTTTTCTTTAATTTTATTTATATTAGGCTGCATTGGGTCTTCGTTGCTGCACGCGGGCTTTCTCTAGTTGCGGCGAGCGGGGGCTACTCTTCGTTGTGGTGCGCGGCTTCTCATTGCGGTGGCTTCTCTTGTTGCAGAGCACAGGCTCTAGGCGTGCGGGCTTCAGTAGTTGTGGCGCACGGGCTTAGTTGCTCCACGGCATGTGGGATCTTCCCAGGCCAGGGATCAAACCCGCGTCCCCTGCATTGGCAGGCAGATTCTTAACCACTGTGCCACCAGGGAAGTCCCCAAATGGTTGAAATTTGATAGCATGAAAAGTCATTGGCTTACTGAAAATTGGCCTTTTCTTGGATTCTCTCAGGTTCCCTTGAGCCAATTCCACTAGAAAATCATTAGCATGTTTACGTGAATAATTTCAAACCGCCAGCAGGTAATGTGGAGATCTCAATCCAGTTTTTTTTTTAAGTGGAACTTAAAATGTATGTCTAGATACATTCTTGTCTTATTTTCTCCCATCCTGATGCCTGCCCTGTTTGTCTCTACCGGACAGATAGCAGGAAGAGAAACAAAGACGGAGGGAAAGAAAGGGAGCCAGTTCATTCTTAAAAACCTTGCGGGGCTGCAAAGAAGCTGTAACTCACAATGTACAGAATATAGTTGGAAAGCCTCTTTGATTTAACTGTCGTTACTGAAATCTGTGGCATCAAATAATGTAGAGCAGGAAGTGACCTTAGAATTCTAGAAAGATTCAAGTGATTAGACAGTTGGAGAGTGAGGGTTCACACTGGACCATTCACTTCAGGTGAGGTCCGGGGAGTCACTTAAGTCCCTGCCAAGAGCTTTAACAGTCTCGTTTGGGCTCCTTGAAGACAGGAACCAGGTCCTAATCTTTTCTGCATCTACAGCGAATCGAGTACTACAGTAGTAGGTGCTCCATAAATATCTGTTGGATGATTGAACTGTTGGCTCCTAATGTCACCAAAGGATGAGCGTCACGGTTCCCACACAGCTGTGGTGCCCATGGAATCAGTGATAGCTGTTCAATTATCCAGTTCACTCTAAACCTGGCTCATTGGATGCTCTCAACTGTGTATTTGGAACCTCCTTTTCCTGTTCAGTAGTGTCTCCCATAGGACTTCTCGGCCTGATTCCATAACTTATGAGCCACGTTTGGTTACTAGAATAGTTCCTAGCGTATTATTCAAGACTCAGGGCTCCTCGTTTAAAAAAGTCAGGTTTGCATGTGATTCAGATCTTATGCCCTCCCCTCTCTCCAGCATAGCCTAGAGCTCTGGCTAGTGACTTGGAGTATAGGTAAGGGTGCACGTGTGCACGACTGTGTAAACTTGTGTAAGTTTGTATAAGTGTGTGAGTGTGTAAAGGTGTGAGTGTGTATGGATGTGATAAGCGTGTTGTGTGTGTGTGTATTTATGGAGGGGAGTTGGTCTTTGCTCTTGGACATCTCTTCATCCAAGAACTCACTTTTCCAAGGTGCTGGGGGCAAGGGAAGGAAAAGGCCAAACATCTTCCTGCCATCCCGGGCAAGTTTCATCCTCTACTGACCACGGGCTCACTCCCAAGCTGTTCCCTAAGAATTAGCAAATCCTTTCAAGACACAGCTGCATCTTACAGCAGACCCCTGGCTCGTGGCATTCCATTGCATTTCCCTGATGTATGCACCTCACTGTCCTTCATGCTGTGACAGTCCCCAGTCTCTGCTACCAGAGCCAGCTCTTTAGCAGTGCAAGTTCTACCCTCCGTACCTTCCTCCTCCAGGGTCTCAAGGGGGTGGTCCTGGCTTCCTCTCTCCTGGCAGTCTCATGCCTGCCTCTCCCTCCCTGCCATGTTGCATTTCCATAATTCTCTTTCTCATGGTCACAAACACTGGGGTCAAATCACAAGTCCCCTAGCTAAGCAGTCATCTAACTAGGAAATGAAAGCTTGGTCTCCACTTCCTTTAGGAGCCCTTTTCTCGGCCTTTTCTCGGCCTCAGTGAGGCCCCTGTTAGGACGAATAGGGGGAACGGTGTCAAATACTTCCCTCTCCCTAATGCCACCTCCTCACTCTTAAAATCCTCCCTTAATATGGACTGGGGTGATGTGAAGGGAGGCAGTCGGGGGTGGGGCCAGTCCAAAGATACTTCTTGGCAATTCTTGTAAGCCCTGAAGAGAGGAGACCATCCCTAAATAACGGCATATGGACAATGTGGTGTATTGGGCCTTAGCTCCAGTTCTAGGACACTTAAGAAAAGTTCCAGTGTATTTTTAAAAATTAACTAATTAATTAACTTTTGGCTGTGTTGGGCCTTTTGTTGCTTTCTCTAGTTGCAGCGAGCGGGGGCTACTCTTTGTTGCGGTGCGCAGGCTTCTCATTGCAGTGGCTTCCCTTGTTGTGGAGCATGGGCTCTAGGCGCGCGGGCTTCCGTAGTTGTGGCACGTGGGCCCAGTAGTTGTGGCTCGCGGGCTCTAGAGTGCAGGCTCAGTAGTTGTGGTGCACGGGCTTAGTTGCTCCACGGCATGTGGGATCTTCCCGGACCAGGGCTTGAACCCGTGTCCCTTGCATTGGCAGGCAGATTCTTAACCACTGCGCCACCAGCGAAGCCCAAGAAAACTTCTAGTGTATTTTTGCATAGGCTTCAGATGAGCATTCTAACTCTTTATTTACAGCCAAACTACACTTACCTTTAAACTTAACAAAGAGCACAAGCTAAGAAATAAAATAAGAGGCAAAAGGTAAATAAAGAATAAAATGAAACAAATTCAAAGTGTAAAGCAAAATGTTTAGTACAAATATAACTTCTTTTAATAATAATAATAATAATAATAATGGCTTACTATGTGTCAAGCACTGTTCTAAATTGACATGTATCATCTCATTTAACCCTTGCAACAATGCTATAAGTTATTTTATTATTAGCATTTTATAGATAAGAAAATGGAGGCATAGAGAGATGATCTGTACTTGGACACAAGTGAGTGCACCAGCAGCAAGTGTATTAAAAAGTTATTGAGCTGGGGACTTCCCTGGTGGTGCAGTGGTTAAGACATTGCACTCCCAATGCAGGGGGCCCAGGTTTGATCCCTGGTCACGGAACTGATCCCACATGCATGCTGCAACTAAGAGTTCGCATGCCACAACTAAGGAGCTGGTGAGCCACAACTAACGAGCCCGTGGGCCACAACTAAGACCTGGAGCAACCAAATAAGTAAATTAATTAACTTTAAAAAAGATACTGAGCTGATTTTTGTAATTAGCATTCCATGTGTGCCAATTACAAAAACAGTTTTTAGGGCACTGTCGCAAAATCTAGAAATTTAAGGTGTTTAGCATCATATCCTCCCAAGAGGCAGCACAAGTGTAGTGGTTAAGCACACAGATTCTACAACCAGATTATATAAGTTCAAATCTTGGCTGTCCTTTTTACTAGCTCGGTGGCCATTTACAGCTGGGGTCCCTGTGTCTCAGTTTCCAGTAAGTGGTATTTAGCCTAAAAGGTTACTGACAGAGTTAAGAGAGTTGGTATGTCTAGAGCAGCACTGTCAAATAGAATAGCATGTGAGCCATCTGTTTAATTTTAAATTCTTTAGTAGCCTCATTAAAAAGGGGGGAGAAGGAACAGGTGAAGTTAATTGGAATAATATATTTTACTTAACCTGATATGTCCCAAACGTTATCATTTCAATGTGTAATTAAAATAAAATTATTAATGAGATATTTTACATTTGTTATTTTTTGTTCAGAGTCTTTGGAATCTGATGTATATTTTACACCTATAGCACGTTCAGTTTGGACCAGCCTCATTCCACGTGCTTAACGCCCATGTGTGACCAGTGGCTCCCGGAAGGGGCAGTGCAGCTGCAGAGCACTTAGAACAGTGCCAGGCACATAGTAAGTGTTATTCAAAGGTTACTGATTATTTTACCTTCCACATATTTTTCAAGTCAATCACTTCTCTCCTTCTCCACTGACATGCCTTAGACCAACTTATCATCATCTTTGCCAAAAAAGATGGATTAGCTTCCTAACTTGGCCTCCCCGTATTCACTAGCCACAGCCCTCGGCCATCTATTCTTCATGCTGAAGACCAAGAAATCCTTTCAAAATATGTATCTGATCATTTCCTCGCTCCATTACCCCTGAGCCTTCCCTGTACCATATTCCTGCCTCTCTGTGCTTCAGCCACTAACCTTTGTTCTGTTCCTTGGACTGTCTGGTTACTTGCTGAGCCCATGGACATGAAGCCCTTCCCTCCGGAACCCCCATTCGTACATCCTCTGGCATCCCTGTTTGTACTTCCTCCCTCCTTTATATCTTCCTCAGGAAGCCTTTTCTGGTGGCTTCCAGTCTCTGTCAGATGAGTTTATTAAAATGCCATCATAGAATCATGTTGCTTTTTTTTTTTTTCCAAAGCTCTTATCTCTGTAATTTTGCTTTCATAGTGCAATAAATTAATTAACCTGTCTACTGCCCCAACTAGACTGTAAATTCTTTCAGGGCAGACACTGCATTTGTTTTTGTTCACCATTTTGTCCCCTATACCAAGCCCAATGCCTGCCACCTTGCTGACCGTCATGAAATATTTTTTAATAAATAACTGAAGTAAGTAAATATGCAGTTATTGCTCTATGAGACCCTAAAAAATCAGAATGAAGGGAATTTAAAACCAGGAAGAAAGTGCCACCAGGCCAGCTTTTAGTTTAATTTAAATTCTTTTTTAAAAAATGTCTTTATTAGAGTATAATTGCTTTACAGTGGTGTGTTAGTTTCTGCTTTATAACAAAGTGAATCAGCTATACATATACATATATTCCCCATATCTCCTCCCTCTTGCGTCTCCCTCCCACCCTCCCTATCCCACCCCTCTAGGTGGTCACAAAGTACCGCGCTGATCTCTCTGTGCTATGCGGCTGCTTCCCACTAGCTATCTATTTTACATTTGGTAGTGTATATATGTCCATGCCACTCTCTCACTTCGTCCCAGCTTACCCGTCCCCCTCCCCGTGTCCTCAAGTACATTCTCTATGTCTGCATCTTTATTCCTTCCCTGCCCCTAGGTTCTTTGTTTTTCTCTTTCTGACTTTCTTCACTCGGTATGACAGTCTCCAGGTCCATCCACCTCACTACAAATAACTCAGTTTTGTTTCTTTTTATGGCTGAGTAATATTCCATTGTATATATGTGCCACATCTTCTTTATCCATTCATCTGTCAATGGACACTTAGGTTGCTTCCATGTCCTGGCTATTGTAAATAGAGCTGCAATGAACATTGTGGTACATGACTCTTTTTGAATTATGGTTTTCTCAGGGTATATGCCCAGTAGTGGTATTGCTGGGTCGTATGGTAGTTCTATTTGTAGTTTTTTAAGGAACCTCTATACTGTTCTCCATAGTGGCTGTAACAATTTACATTCCCACCAACAGTGCAAGAGGGTTCCCTTTTCTCCACTAAATTCTTAAAGGATAAGAGCAGAGGAATTCTAGACTAGAGTAACTCCCCATGTAATAAGATTCAGAAAATTTCACAAATATGGAAATAACAACGTTTAGACTGACATAAGACAAAGACAAGCATGGATTGTGCCCTTAACCACCCCAAGCATGGAAAACCAGCCTTAAAAAGTGTAAAAAGGAGATGGGGAACAGGAAGGAATATTGTGAGCCATGTTCTACTTCTCATGTGCCTGAAAAATTAAGTATGAGTTGAGCATGGAGAAGCATTGATGGTAAAGGAGGCCTGGGAGCCAGCTTTTATGTGATGGTCCTGTACTATTTTCTTGCAAATAGTTGAAATATCATGGAAATTCTACTATCTCAGCAAATAGCAATTAAATGAAGTTGGTCGATGAATCAACAAGTATTTGTCTTCCATATTCTATGTGCTGAGAATACAGAGGAAAACAAGGCAGCTGTGGTCTCTGTATTACAGATTTAGGGATGCCATCAGTTCTTCCTTCCTTCCCTCTCAGTCCTACGTCAACTGAGCCCAGAACGGAGAACTAGATTAGGATTAAAGTACAGTGTCAGGACATGTAAAATAAGTGACAGTAATGGTGGTTCAGTGAATCTCATGAATAAGGTAGGTAACTCATTCTTACAACTCACCTTCTAGGAGATGGTGGAGAAACTGAGTTGAAGTGTTCTCCAGCACTGCTCCCTCCTGGAGTGTACAGTGCATGACTCCTCCTCTCTAAGAAAACATGAAAAATAGATGAGCATATCTACTCATTGCTAACACTGAGTTTCTAGCCTTATCAGTTGAGTGCAGAGAGAACACTAGAAAGAGGAGCAGGTTGGAAACGGGAGGAGGAAGAGAGATCAGATGACTTCCATTCTGGATGAGCTAAGTTATTCTCCGATAATAAATTAGTCACAAAAGTCTCAGCGGCTCACCTCAGCAAAGTTTTAGTTTGTGCTCACACCATGTCTGCTGTGCATTTGGCAGCTTGCTAGAGCAACTCCCCTCCAAGCACTGAAAGAAAGCCGTGCTGTGGTCTCCCCATGACTTCCAGATTTCCAGGTGATTTCTAGATTGCAGTGGAAGAGAGAGCAGGCATTCACTGCCTCAGCCCGGAAGTAACATTCACGTGTGTTCACAGTCCATTATGCAGAGATAGTCACATGACTTTCCCTAACTGCAAAGAGGGCTGTAAGGTGTTGTCTTCTATGTGCCCAGGAAGGAGGACAACTAAACGTTCACATACATTAAGAATGTCCAGGGCTTCCCTGGTGGCACAGTGGTTGGGAGTCCGCCTGCTGATGCAGGGGACACGGGTTCGTGCCCCGGTCCGGGAGGATCGCACATGCCGCGGAGCGGCTGGGCCCGTGAGCCATGGCCGCTGAGCCTGCATGTCCGGAGCCTGTGTGCTCCGCAACGGGAGAGGCCACAACAGAGGGAGGCCCGCGTACCGCAAAAAAAAAAAAAAAAAAAAAAAAAAAAAAAAAGAATGTCCATCACACAGTTGATGCATTTAAGGTACCCCTGAAATGTTCAAGTAGAAATATCCTATAGGCAGTTGAATACATGGGTCTGGAACTGTCTCAGACTTGACTGTGCATAAGGGTCATCTGAAAAAGATTGTTAAAAATTCAGATTCTTGGGTCCTGCTCTCAGAGGTTCTGCTTTGGTAGGTCTGGAGTTAGACTATGGAATATGAACTTTAAAGGCGCTGCAGAGACCATAATTTGATAAACACTAGTCTAGAACTTAAAAATTCAGCAGCATAGGGATGGTACTAGCTGCCACTGGGGGAGATGAGATCACCTTGAGAAAGAATCTTCAGAAGAAGGTAGGGTGAGAAAAAGAGAAAAAGATCCAGCCTAAAACCCCAGGAAATTTCAAGGGTAGAGACTGTTTTGAGAAAGCGAGGAGCGGGTGGGGCACCCGTTTATGGAAAACACTGCTGAGAGATTGTGAGGGATGAGGACTGAAAAGATTCGTTGCGTTTAGTGACAAGAAGGTGATTGATACTCTTAGCAAGACCTGGAGGCTGACACCAAGTCTGTGTTCACTGAGAATAGAGGAACAATGTGGACCAGTTTTTGAGGCAGTTTGGCTGCAAAGAGGAGAGAGGTTGGTAACCTTCTGAAGGGGGGGGAGGGAGAATTTAAAAAGTAAAGGTGAGACTGAACATGATTAAATGCTAACTGGAAGGAGCCAATAGTGAGGGTTAAGTTGAATAAAGAAGAGACAAGAGGTCATCAGTAGATTTCCTGAGAAAGTGGGAAGGGATGGAATATTGAAGAACAGTTAGGAAGGCTTTGCTTTCGCTAGGCGGAGGGAACAGTACTTCAGGAAAGATGGGTATAGACTGGTTGTCAACTTTGGGTGTTCACTGGAGTCACCTAAGAAGCTCAAAAATATATACTGTTGCCCTGTCCCAACCCTGATATTCTGTTTTAATTGGTCTGCTGTGCAGGCCAGGCATTGGGATTTTTGTGTGTGTGTGTGTGTGGTATGCGGGCCCCTCACTGTTGTGGCCTCTCCCGTTGCAAAGCACAGGCTCCGGAAGCGCAGGCCCAGCGGCCATGGCTCACGGGCCCAGCCGCTCCGCGGCACGCGGGATCTTCCCGGACCGGGGCATGAACCCGTGTCCCCTGCATCGGCAGGCGGACTCTCAACCACTGCGCCACCAGGGAAGCCCCAGGCATTGGGATTTTAAACACACTCTCCCAGATGATTCTAATGCATGACCAAGGAGGCCGAGGTTTTCACTGGATTAGGAACAGGTTTGCTTATAGTTCTTGTAGATTCTTAGGTCACAGCTTAGACAGCACTTTTTAGAGAAGACTTCCAGGACGCCCACTAAGTTAGGATCCTGGATGTATGTTCCTATAGCACTGTACTTATATTCGCGTCTTTCACTTAAAAAGATATTTTATGGGAATATAGTTGATTTACAACGTTATGTTAGTTTCAGATGTACAGCATAGTGATTCAGTTGTACATATACATATATTCATTCTTTTTCAGATTCTTTTCCCATATAGGTTATTACAGAATACTGAGTAGAGTTCCCTGTGCTATATGTAGGTTCTTGTTGGTTACCTATTTTATATATAGTAGTGTGTGTATGTTCATCCCAAGCAAGACGAATGGAGAAAGAAGATGTGGTGCATATATACAATGGAATATTACTCAGCCATAAAAGAGAACGAACATCATTTGCAGCAACATGGATTGACCTAGAGATTATCATACTAAGTGAAGTAAGTCAGAAAGAGAAAGACAAATGTCATCTATCACTCCTAATGTGGAATCTAATTTAAAAAACGATGTAAGGGCTTCCCTGGTGGCGCAGTGGTTGAGAGTCCGCCTGCTGATGCAGGGGACAGGGGTTCGTGCCCCGGTCCGGGAAGATCCCACAGGCCGCGGAGCGGCTGGGCCCGTGGGCCATGGCCGCTGAGCCTGCGCGTCCGGAGCCTGTGCTCCGCAGCGGGAGAGGCCACAACAGTGAGAGGCCCACATACCGCAAAAAACAAAACAAAACAAAAAAACGATATAAATGAACTTATTTACAAAACAGAAACAGACTCACAGATTTTGAAAACAAACTTATGGTTACCAAAGGGGAAGCATGGGAGTGAGGGATAAATTAGGAGCTTCTTTCACTTTTCATTTCTAACTTAATGCATATCTCCCTCACTAGACTGTAAGCACGTAGCAGCGGCCCCTCTGTCCTATTTCCTGCGGAACCCTCAGCTGGCAGAGAGCGAACATCCCATAATGTTTTCTGAACAGAAGCGTCAATCCGACCACAAGACGGCAGGAGAGGGCACAGGTAGAAGAAGCAGTGCGGTGACTCGGGTAACTGGGCCCAGGTGGGCTCTGACTGTGTCTGGTCATGGCTGTGTGGGAGCTGCTGTGTTGGTGCTCGGCGCCTCTCGATGTAGAACTCACCCAAACAGCGTTAATGTAAAAGCCCGTGGAGTTGTAGCTGCCGGGCAAAGTTGATTGCAATATAAGGTGATAACAATATTGAGCATTTCTTGTAAAATCAAGCATAGTTATTTTGTCTGTAATTAAAGTTGTTTGAGGTTCAAGATTACTTAATTATAAAATTCTGGTTTGTTTCCAGAGGAGTACGGGGACTAGGAGAAAAAGGAGCCGTTTCGTGAGACTATTCGAAAGAATACAACTCCCCGAGGAAGCGTCAGAATCCACATGTAAGTTTCTGTACCTAAATTGGTAAAGATAAACTGCTTATAGCCACACATCTCTTATTTCTTCCGCCTTCATCCAGCAGTGTGCATCCACAGCCCCACCCCTTTTATCTAGTTGCGGGGTGGTTGGGGTGTGTGATGCTGGGTCATAATTATATAACCCAGGGATTTGCACATTTTATTTATAAATACTTAATGTTTTGTGGGCGATACAGTCTCTGTCGTAACTACTCAACTCCACTGCTGTAGCCCCAAAGCAGCCATGGACAATACTTCAAAAATGAGCATGGCTGTTGTATTGCTTTTATTGCTGTGTAGTAAATTACCACAAACTTAGTGGCTTAAAACGGCAGACATTCATTATCTTACAGTTTCCATAGGTCAGGGTTCAGCTTAGCTGGGTCCTGTGCTCAGGGTCTCACAAGGTTACAATCAAGGTGTTGGTAAGGACTGCAGTCTCATCTGAGGCTTGGGATCCCCTTCCAAGTTCAAGTGTTTGTTGGCAGAATTCATTTACTTGCAGCTGTCTAATTCATGGCAGCTTACTAATGATAGACAAGCTATCTATCTCATCTAACTCATCTCAGCAGGAGGCTTAGGAAAGGCCTATGCCATCTTTTAAGTGCTCACCTGATTAGGACAGGCCCACCCAGGGTGGTCTTTCCTTGGTTACCTTGAAATCAACTGATTAAAGGCCTTAGTTACATCTGCAAAATCCCTTTACCTTTGCTATCTAAAGTAACATAATCCTAGGAATGATACCTCATTGTATCCACAGGTCCCACCCACACTTGAGGGGAGGAGAGATTTCACAAGGCATGTATAGGATAGGGGGTTGGGAATATTGGGGGCCATCCTAGAATTCTGTCTACCACATCTGTGATCAAATAAAACAGCCAATGGACACTGAAATGTGAATATCAGAAAATAGTGTTTCTGATATTCTGTCACAAAAATAATATTTTTTGATTATTTTTTTCGACCCTTAAAAACAGTAAAAACCATTTTTGTGGGCTGGAAAAAATAAAAACCAAGAAACAGGCAGCTGGCTGGATTTGGCCTGTGGGCTATAGTTTGCCATCCTCTGATACTAATCTGTAAAATGGAGTAAGACAGCCCTGGTAGCTTGGTTAAGAAATGGTTTCCAGTACCAGATGCTAGATCTAGAGAGTATGGCTTTGCAATGTGTGGGAGCAATGCTGGAGTTTAAGGGTGACCTGCTGGGTTAAAAAATGCTAGATCCCTTCTCTCAGAGGCTGTTCTTCCTGTGACTGGGAAAGATCTATGCCTGAAGAGACCAAAGACCAGAGCCACTGCCCTAAGTGCACATCCCATATGAGGACATGGGGAAACCTGAGAAGCTGGGCTACCAAACACCCCGAAGCCCCGTATCTCCCAGTTGCTTTATGAAGGTGTCTCCTTTGTGCTTATCCATGCAATCTATAGCTTCTTTGCATTTTTCTGTTCAAGTGCCCATTCAAATCCTCTATGGGGCTACTACAGCTTCACACAGTCAGTCGAAGAGCAGCATGCTTTTTAGTGTTACTGAAAATGTAATTCTGCTGAAATGGAATTTATGGCATAGGAAACAATCTTTTGCTTTTCATATCACAAGACACAATTATAGTTTCAGATAGTTGGGTTGTACATCTAGGCTAATTTTCATATTGTTCAAATCCAAATTTTCATCTGCACAAACCAAAAGATTAAGGATGTGAAAAACATTCTTGCTGCAGAAGCTCAAGAAAACTATAATGGTACTGTGTGAAACATTACATCTTAGAATCATGATATCCTGGTGTAACCACAAATGTACTTATCAAATGTTTATATGGTGCTTACTGTGTGCCAGGCACTGTTCTAAGCATGGCACAAATATTACTTTATTTAACCCTCACACTAACCCTCTGAAGACAGAATTATTATTGTCATTATCCTTGATAAGGAAACAGAGGCACAGAGCACAGTTAAGTAGTAACTTGACCAATATCTCCTGCTTAGTAAGTGGCTGCCCTGGGATTTGAACCCCAGCAATTTCATTCCAGAGTCTGTTCTCTCAACTACTATCCTATGCTACTTCTCCAGCATATAATAATAATTTTAAAATGTTTCTGGAATATGCTGATGTAATTCGTGGTGTACAAATAATTAATAAGATATTTTAATGAAAATACTGAAATTAGTGTGAAAGTTCTTGAAGGTGACATCCTGCCAGGTGACTGAAGTGGCCAATTAAATGACCATCTTCCCTCTAGTCTAAGCCTCAGCAGGCTTGTTGATTAGCTTGTCAGCATGTCATCCAATATTTCTAACACCAGCTTTGAGATTCTTTTCCAATAATGCCAATATCAGAATCTCAGTAAGGATCAGTTGCATGGCACACATTTGCAACAATTGTATTAATAATTCATCAGAGTTTTTCAATTGATGTAGAAGTTTTTATTGTAAAATTATTCAAAATTTGTTACATTTCTATAATACGAGTGAAGATACTGAAATAACCATGTGATTTTATCAAAGACAAATTTGGTTCTATTCAAACATAAGATTTCTGATAGAGATGCCTGTTCTCAGAAGAATACTAATAATGTTTCAACTACCAGAGGCTTAGTTTTTATCAGTTGAAAGAGTTCCATTATCAAGACATTTTCCAAAGACCCTAAATCAAAACAATGCCATTGCAATTTTCCGTGACACTTTTTTCAAAATGAAGGGGCAGAATATTTCTCCATGTGAATGTTTGCATTTTAATCAGAACTGAAAAGAAAGATAAAAAGTGAATGGTTTAATTCTAAAAATAAAAAATATTTTAAAGAAAATTACTAGTAATGTTCAATATACATCGTGATGTGGATTTAGTGAGACTGATAAGGGAACAGGAATTAAATTACCTACCTTTAGAGGAGATATATTGAAAAGCCTTTAACAATTTTGTATTATTTGGAGAAAACAACAAAAACTTGTTAAAAAAAATGATCTGAAGAAAACATGGAATGTTCAATATACATCGTGATGTGGATTTAGTGAGACTGATAAGGGAACAGGAATTAAATTACCTACCTTTAGAGGAGATATATTGAAAAGCCTTTAACAATTTTGTATTATTTGGAGAAAACAACAAAAACTTGTTAAAAAAAATGATCTGAAGAAAGCATGGAATAATTTCTAGAATATTTTATTTTCTATTATGAAGACTTTTCAAAATGAGATCCTTGCCTTTAAATTATTGCTTGAATACGTGTTTGCTGAGTAGAAGCAGAAGAAAACAAAATTCCTCAGGAACATTTTCATGGAAAAACATATTAATAAATACTTCAAGATTTCACACTTCCTGGTACGACTGCAGTTCATCAGATCATTCTTGCTAACAACTTTTGGGAATTACTAAAGTAATTGATAATCCAAGTGAATGACTCAGACTTTCCAAGAGACGTTTGAAAAGGTAAAGAATAAATTCTCACTTCACAAGTTGAATTCTACAAATGAGCGTAAAAATGGAAAACTCCATCAATCAGCTTCAACAGGGATGATGAAAATGACAAAAATTGTATTAACCCAACTGTAATTTTTGGCAGAATTTTGTATTCAGTCTCATGTACATTTACTCTTGTCAGTAAAAAAAAAGGTGATTGGTTAAATGTATAACTTACAAAATTTAACTTTTCTAATGTTTGAGACTTTCTAAAATTAAATTCACAAATAAAAAACATGATTTGTCAGAACATGAATTCAAACTTGGGGCTTGTTGTAAATATGGTCACCATATGAGTGTTCTGGACCAGAAAGAAGGAAGCCAAGAAGGAGTCACAGTGAATGGAAATGAAAGAAAAATGAAGTGTGGGTGATTTGAAGGTTAATGGGGCCTTTTTTTCTGTCCAGAAGAAAAACATTGCAGACGTAAGACGATTCTTGATAAGGTAATAATCACTTACTATAATCAAACTCTAAGTACTTCAGCTAGAAACTACTGAGCACTAGGAAAGAGCTATTAGGCATTGTTAAAGCAATTGATCACTTCCATCATTGTTTGTATGGCTGGAACTTCACAATCAGAACGTATCATACTGCATAATGAGGCCTGCTGAAATTCACAAATTTGGAGGGACAAATTGGCTGGATGTTTACAAAACTGTAAGGCTGTCATTTCCAAACTGAATATCGACAGAGACTAAAAAAACATCATAATGTACATACATTATCTAGGCACCCCGTGTCGGGATAACGCTTATAAATCTGACATTAGGCATGAAGAAAAGAAGCAAATAGTCTTAAAGATCTGGTAGTTAGTGTTTTGGAACAAGCAAAGGTTTCTGGCTGGGGCGGTGGAAAACACGCCTATTTCCTGAATAGAAAGTTATGAAATGGTTCATTCATTTGTCCAACAAATATTTATTGAGTGCGTGTATGTGCCAGGCACCATTCCAGGCGTGAGAAATACACTAGTGAAAAAGATGAATCATAGGGCTAAGGGTCCAGCAAAGCCACAGAGAGTGAGATAAAAATATTGTTGTGTGAAAGCTGGATTGACTTTGTAAAAAAGCAACACAGACTTTATTTACCCTATGTATTGCCACTATTAAGTGCTACTGGATGTCATATAAATACAGTCAAACTTCTAATTAAAATTTCTTTTGCATGGAAGTTATTTTTGACTAATACAGGTTATGCCACGGAATTGCACGTGCTTCTTTTTAAAAATGTACTATTTAACTATCGCACAATCCCAGAATTCTGTTCATCTCCTTTTTCAAGAGAATTGTAGGCTGTTATACAAGATCAACCAAATTAAAACTGATCTGCAAAAAAGCAGATTTAGCATATATGACCTAGGAAAATTCCAACTTTGAAGAAAACACAAACTTCATACAGCTCCACTTTATACTTTCCTATAGTTAAAAGTGTTTCCAAGGAATCCACACATTTGAAAAATATTTCCAATGTACTAAATTTAAGATGTTTGCATTATTTCTCACATGTACCAGGAAAATATTCTGATAGTTTTCTATAGACTAGTCCTGAAAAGCAAATAAAAATTTCCAAGTATTTCACACAGTGCTTGGCACATAATAAGAACTCATTTAATATGTATAGACAAGAGCAAGCAAATTGGGTATGACAAGTTAGCATCACAATAATTAAGTAGTGGTCAGATCCAGTTTTATGGAATCTGAAGCTTGTCCAATTAGGGGGTCCCTCTTTAAAAGAAAGAATACAAAATCATACATATAAAATTAGCCATGAGAGTGAATATCTATTTAGAATAAGAAAATAAATTACTACAAATTATAATATTTAAAATGATAGACAATTACAATGAATTTCTAAAATATGTTTTTGGCTCCCACCAGAATGTTTCATTTCATCATATTTATCAATAATCTATGAAATATAAAAAATGAATCTGAAATGAAGGCACACAAAACCGGAACACAAATGCATTTTTTAGAAGGCTGCTATGTTGTTTTGAGCTACATAATTGTGTAACCAAATTATTCCTGTTACATGTAGTAATTTAAGAATTTTGTCACTGGAACACTTGTTCTGCCTTTTTGCTGTGCTAGAGGCAGATTTGTGCACCACTTCATATGGAGCTGCCAGACCTCATGGGGACAAGATGTATCAGATATGGTAAGGTCTGATCCGGTAGACACCGGGGTACGTACAACATGTGACTTCACGCACAGGTGTACTCACTGCTTATCGTACCACTATAAGCTTGTACCCTATGAACACGGGAATTCTATTAAATTCTGTTTAATGAGATCCCATCAAAAGATAGAACTATGTATGTTGTGTTTATAATTGCATATACTGCATTATTGAGCATATGTCTAACAGAATGGGACTCCCATTTTGACTAGGCACTGTTGAGAACTGAATCCCCCGCTTAAATTAGACATGTCTGACAATTAGAAAGCTTTTCCACAGACTAGCTATATTTTAAATCTTGTTTTTCCTGCACTAGCCACAATCTACCAGGTCTGGATGCTCTAGGACAGGTTTCTCTCTCTCTCTCTCTCTCTCTCTCTTTTTAAATATTTATTTATTTATTTGGCTGTGCTGGATCTTAGTTGCCACAGGCGGGCTCCTTAGTTGTGGCTCACAGGCTCCTTAGCTGTGGCATGCGAACTCTTCATTGCGGCACGCACGTGGGACCTAGTTCCCTGACCAGGGATCGAACCTGGGCCCCCTGCATTGGGAGCGTGGAGTCTTAACCACTGCACCACCAGGGAAGTCCTGGACAGGTTTCTCTTAAAATTCTACCCCTGAACCTGGACTTTGTGTCTGACAGTAAGTGAGCCAGCACAGTGCAGGTGGAGTTGGAAAAGGGTCAAGTGGCCTTCTAATTTTAGGTGGACCTGTTTATTCATTTGTTTCCGGACTTGGGGCCAAGTACCAATGTTTGGGTTTCATAGCATTCGGCTGGCTGCTTGTGAATGGTACCAGCCGCTGTTAAGACTAGCTCCCTTCCCCAGACCTGCTCACTGGCCAAGAGATCTTTACCAATGGGTTGGCACCTAACGTTGACACCAATTTGCACAATGGTGCAATAAAAGGCATCCTTCAAGTCCTTTTTCTTTGTAGCTTATCAATAAAGGGGAAATCAGAGCTTGTGGCAACTTGGAGATGGAGACAGCCTGTCAACAGGGATTGTACCTGGGACCTTGGTGCAGACTCATGCAAGAGAGGGAAGCTGTCAGGAGGGCTCTCATGCTGAATCATCTCCCACCCCTGATACTACTGTTATGCCCTGAACCCTTTGGCCCAGACCTGCCAATTCTCTCCCTGTCAGGGCTGGGTCCTACTACCCATTTTCCAGTCCCTGACTGGGGTCCTGTTCCATCCTGAATGCACAGCCTGGACTTTAGAAAACCATCACCCTCTTGTGCAGCAACTCTTTTAGCTCGCCCTAACCTCCAGATCCTTCCAGAACAGATGGAGCCCGAGGTCTCTGCACCCTTGGGCACTAAGATCAAGTGGCGCCTTTTGCCTCCCTATAGAAAGCAGAACTACAACTGAGCTTGCCTCCAAGCTCGGGCCCTGCCCTTCTCTTCCTCACCGCGCACTGTTGAGGTCGCAGGATCCCTGGTGTCAGGATTGAGTGGGTTGTCATGGGATTCCTGGCGGATTCCCTAACTGCTCTCCTCACACACAGCCCGGGGGCTGCGCACTGAGAAAGATGATGCAAGACCACCTAGACCCAGGCTTTACCTTCCTGAGGTCTACGTGGACAAGAACAGGCACGTGCGCGGGCACAGGAGGACAGAGGCCGGGGAGGAGCCACCTGCCCAGGGTGCCATGGGTGATGCCCCCTGGGGGCTGGTGAGCCGTAATGGTGGTGATGGCACTTTCCTGGTCCCCAAGTGGTTCAGGTAGGAGGGACAGAAACAAAAAACTCTGGGAATATCCAGCACTCCTGTTTTCGTGGTTCCTGTGATAACACGTGGTGTGTGCACCTGTCTTATAGTTCAAAACCGGACTTTTTAATATACCTATTATAGTTACACACTGTTTAATAAAAAGTGCCGAGAGGCAGTGTGAGTCTTTCGGGTCCTGGCTTCTTCTCCTGACAATAAGCAACAGGTGCCACTCGCTTGAGACTTTCCCTATCACTCTGCCTGGATTCCAGGGGCAAAAGCGTGTCCTCATACAGCACACTAGCTTTCTCTCCTGTGTCTTTCTCCTCTGCCTGGGGTACACTTTGTCCCCTTCTTCATCTAGCTCATTCTTTATCCTTCAGAACACTCCTCGTCTATCACCTCTTCAAGAAAGCCTCTTCTGACACCCCTGAAGTCTGGATTTGGTCCCAGCCTGCATGCTCCTGTGACAGCCCTGCCTGCCTCTGCCGTGACGCTCAACCCACTGCCTTTCTAGGCTGACTGCCCACCCATCTGAGTTCCCAATAACTATGACATCTTGAAAAGAGGAATTACATCTTTTATCTTTATATTTCGATTCCTAGTGTCCAGTAAATATGCAGTAGGTGTTTGTTGAATGAATGAATGAGATTTATTGACTTTTGGAGGCATCAAACCATTCCAGACCCTAGTGATCTCAAATCCATCATATTCTGCAGAAACTGATTGAATATCGATCCCTTGCCATTGCTTCATATTTTAAGGAAAGGTCTTTTGAAAATATGATATGCAGCTGTAAAACAACAAAACTGATTCTACAAGCCACACATAAATATCAGTCTCATTATTTTATAATCGTCCTTTGTAAGTGACTAAGAAAATTTGAAATGATTGAGTTGCACTCAGATTTGAACACATGCTTCAAGAATCATAACTTTGCTTAGTATAAAACTTAATAGTTTCAATTAAAATTGTTGGGAAGAATCAGGCTGGCAAAGATTTGCAAATAGGATTTAATTTCATTTCTATCATAACTACCTGGTTTATTCCTATGTCCTAACTTTCAAATTCTGTTTCTCAGTGAAATCTACACCCATGTCCTTGGAGACCCTCATCATTGACATAAACCTGCTGCACACAGAAGACTCTATGCAACTTATTCAGTTCCACAAAGTGTATTGAATACTTGCTACTCACACTGTGCCATTACTGAGATAAGGTCACGGAGTCTGGATATCTGTATACAATATTTTTTGTTTTTGAATCCTTCATTTTTTTTTTTTTTTTTTTTTTTTTTGCGGTACGCGGGCCTCTCACTGTTTTGGCCTCTCCCGTTGCGGAGCACAGGCTCCGGACAGACGCGCAGGCTCAGCAGCCATGGCTCACGGGCCCAGCCGTTTCGCGGCATGTGGGATCTTCCCGGACCGGGGCACGAACCCGCGTCCCCTGCTTCGGCAGGCGGACTCTCAACCACTGCGCCACCAGGGAAGCCCTGAATCCTTCATTTCTTAATTCCACAAACATTGTCACACTTTCACATGAGTTCATCAGGCGCTGCTATAAATGCCATGGTGGTAGGGACAGAGGACATCAATACGTTCCTGATTTCAGAAAAATTACCGTTTAGCTTGGGAGATAAAATACACAGATGTAACATGTTTAACATCAACACTGAAGTTTAATAGCAACAGGAGCTGACAACATAACAAACATCCTACGATTAAGTCCCATCTGTCCTGGCTCTCCCTGGCTTTCGGGGTTCACCCTCACAGCAAGCCAGGCCGTGCTAGAGAGACAGGGTTTTCAGACCTAAGCTGGTGTTTGAAAACAGGGGCAAGTTACTGGCTTCAGTTGCTTCCCTTGTATCTAGTGTGCATAGAATTATTGGGAAGAGTACACGTGGAAAAGCAGGTAAAAGTGGTGGTAGAAAACTCTCAATTCCTGTTCTCTTTCTTCTTCTAGTTTCTAGACGAACTAAGTACAGCCTGTGCTAAAGCAAGTTCCCAACAATCCAGGTGCCTGCCGCGCCTTCCCCAGGGTTACAGGTGACACCAGCACCAGCCCCGACACAGTCAGCCGAAGACAGCACGGGTTGGGGGTGAGAGAAAGAGTGGCCAGATTCTTCAGTCTGTAGAGGGTGGTGTTGGCGACAAGAAGATTTCCTCTCTTCTCTGTGGAAGAAGGAAAGGGGGGCCTTTGCCCACCCCTAAGCCTAATTGGAGGGCAGGGGCCTTTGAGAAACTCTTGTTTAGATTGGGGGTGTCTGCACCACAGGTAGGAAGGCATCTCGCTGCCCAGCTGAGCCGTCATTGCCTGCCCTGGAGCTACTACTGGGGCAGAATGGGGTGAGGACTCCTTCAAACAGGAGTCCTCAGGGGAACCTCAAAGTGAGGGTTGTAGTCAAACATGGAAATTAATGCCACTCTATTCACGAAGTAGGAAGAGTCGTGAGTAAACCTGGGAGGGAAAGGATGAAGGCAAGCCCACTCGCGTTCCCAGAGGCCTCTAGAGGGTTTGGAGGAGATGGGGCAGGACCACACTGCTGCCCACGGCCCCCAGGAAGGGGCGGGAAGTAGAGGAGGGGCCCCGGTGGCTTCTGGGGCCAGCCAGGCAGTGTCTTTACTCAGAGAACTGGCTGAAGGCGTGGATTCCTGGCTGGGCCGGGTCATGACTGCCTCTTTGAGATAGTCCTGGGGACAGAGGAGCTGGGGTGAAACTGAGCAGCACCCCAAGAAATCTACTTCCATCGTCTATAAGGAAACTACCATATAAAATCAAACCAAATCAGAATGAGGTCTGAGAGCCGCCCCACAATGGTACCACTCTCCCAGCAGAGAAAACAGCTTTGAGGGGGAGGAGGCTGGAAATGTTTCAGAATGACACCAGGCCAGCACCCTGATGCTCTTCCCCTGCCAGCGCTGGAAGAAAGGGCAAGAACTGGAATTTAAAGCACCTTTCAGATAAGCCCGAAACTGAGCTGGGCTTTTATAATCAAAAAGGATGGCAAGTTATAAAAATCTGCCCAGGACGTCACTGAGGAACAAGGAAGGTGATTTGACACAGCACAGCTGGAGTAATGACGGGAAGAAATGAAATGGATTCCTGTTTATCCCACTACTAAGAGTCCTTAACAAACTCCAGGCCCACGCAGGGACACACATGAGCAGAGATGCTCGTCTCCAGGCAGTTAGACAGGAAGCTCGTCTTCAGGGACAGTGCTGGTGCCCCCCCTATGCTCACCCCCTTTCCACGTCTGCTCAGAATATGACTCCCTACAACTCAGGCAGGAGGAACGGGAACCTCCAGCTTAGGAGGATGAGGGCTTAGATCAAATTAGATTGAGCTAAAAAGGGCTGCCTGCATAGTGTCTGGAGCCAGAATCCTGTGTCCTCTTGGTTAATTTTTTCAACCTCAGCTTCTCCACCTATAAAACGAGGATGAATAAAAAACCTGCCTTTGAAGGTTGTTTGGGGTTCTTTTGAAAAGAAAATGAGTTTATGATTATAAGGCACTTAAAACAGTATCCTGCATGTAGTAAGCATTAAATATATGGATATATATTTTTGAGATGTTTCTTGCCTGTGCAGATTTTTTTTTTTTTAATTTTCCGGTACGTGGGCCTCTCACTGTTGTGGCCTCTCCCGTTGCGGAGCACAGGCTCCGGACGCGCAGGCTCAGCGGCCATGGCTCACGGGCCCAGCCGCTCCGTGGCATGTGGGATCTTCCCGGACCGGGGCACGAACCCGCGTCCCCTGCATCGGCAGGCGGACTCCCAACCACTGCACCACCAGGGAAGCCAGCCTGTGCAGATTAATGAAGTAAAAATTATGCCTCCAACTTCCAGTTTCCTGTTTGGCGTGGAGGAGCTTAGAAGTTATCACTCCATCCTAACAAGTAAAAAACTAAACAAACTGGAAATTAACAACTCTTCTTAGGTCTGTCAGAGAAGTGAGGTCACAGGGCAAGCCGCAGTCCCCAAAATTGGAGAGATAGGCAGATGCGGAGAATCACAACTTACCAGAGCAGGAACCCACAAACAGAAACTTCTGCAGGAAATTAAATAACATGAATTTAGTAAGCAGCACAGGTTCATTCTGAACCCAGACTGTCTCTCCGCATAGCATGCTTTTTTCACGCAATGAACATTTATTATGTGCATAAGTGCCAAGCTCTGATACAAAATAGGTTAAGATGGTTATGCTCTGACCTTACCTGTGTGGTTGGTGACCTTGATGTCTCTCTGGGGAGATCCTAGAGAGGCTGTGTTTAGGAAGACAAATTCCCTGGAGAAACAAGAAAAGCAACTGGAGATACTGGCCATGTGCTCCCACTACTCTTACAGGTGAAATCTGTCTGATTCCCAGGGCTGCAGGTACACAAGCTGATGTCCTCGTACGAGAGTCTTCCTCCTTCCACTTGTGTCACCTAACCTAAAAGGCATGGCTATGATGGAGAAAATGAGCATCTGCCCTGAAGGAGCCGAGATAACCTTGAAGGGAATAAATGATCGTGCATATTGATGGACCAATTTGAGTACTTATTGATTCCTGGTAGCTGGTGCCTGGATTCTTAGCTCATATAATAGGTGGGAAGGGTTACTTATAATTAAGGCTACAGAATACTTTTTTCTAAACCCAATAAACCCTTGGGGGATCTTTTTATTTTTGTTTATAAATACTCAATTGATGGAGAATGCAGCGTGGCCTGTGGCTTTGTGGTTATTGATTTACAGGCCTAATTAACAGAGCCTCAAAACCGGTAGGTGGGGCTTCCCTGGTGGCGCAGTGGTTGGGAGTCCGCCTGCTGATGCAGGGGACGCAGGTTCGTGGCCCGGTCCGGGAAGATCCCACATGCCGCGGAGCGGCTGGGCCCGTGAGCCATGGCCGCTGAGCCTGTGCGTCCGGAGCCTGTGCTCTGCAACGGGAGAGGCCACAGCAGTGAGAGGCCCGCGTACCACAAAAAAAACACAAAAAACACCGATGGGTGGCTACAGAGGCAATCCTGAGCAGAGAGCAAACATGATTCCCTTTTGGGAAATTGATAATGCAAAAAGGAATTCTCCTAATGGGAGTGCCTATTGGAAAGGAGCCCTATTGATTTTTTTCTTCCTGAAGGAGGGGGATTCTTCCTGGAAGAATCTACCTCACTCTAAACTGGATCAAGTGCAAAAACCAGGATCAAGAGTGAATGTGATATGTCTGGGATTCTGCTTCTCTTTCTACTCAATCACACACAATTGTTAAGTCACTTGCATTTATTTAATGTCTGGCACTCTCAAAATAGCCTTCCAAGATCTTCCTTCTTTTTTTCCATCACCATCATGCCATGAGGCAGACAGAAAAATCATATTCTTGGCTACGTAAGAGCAGAATGAGGCTGAGAGTCCATCGGTGGATTCCAAGGGAATGGACACTTAGTAATACTGCAGATGGAACATCCATTTATCTGTCCGTCCATCCATCCATTCATCCATCTATGCATCCATTATACATTTACCAGACATTGTGTTTATATCTGGAGATACATAGATAAACAAAACACAAATCCCTGGCTTGGGAGCTCACACTCTCGTAGGGAAGAAGGGAAGAAAACTGTGCAAGCAAATGTAGACATCCTCCTTATCCAAACTTAATTTTTTTTAAAAGTGTTGGATTGCATATTTTCAGATAAGGTATATTTCAATATACTCTATTGTTTTAAATTGGAAAAATGATGTGTCCCCATCCCATTCAAAAACCCCAATTAATTTCTCCAAAAATCTCTTAAAACACTTGCAAACACCTATACAACTATCCACTAAAGATTTCTGATTTAATATGAAACATCTAAACACCCATCATCTAATTTTTTAGTACTTAATGAACTCCTTATGGTTTTGTGTAGTATACAGTGATATGGAAGAGCACTGGATAGGAATCATGTTTTACTTCTATTGCAAAGGATAAATCCTCAGTGCATCCCATTCTGATTGTGGCCATCAGTCCATTGTATGTGGTCTTTCTCTAGATTTTTTTTTTTTTTTTTTTTTTTTTTTGTGGTACGCGGGCCTCTCACTGTTGTGGCCTCTCCTGTTGCAGAGCACAGGCTCCGGACGCGCAGGCTCAGCGGCCATGGCTCACGGGCCTAGTCGCTCCGCGGCATGTGGGATCTTCCCGGACCGGGGCACGAACCCGTGTTCACTGCATCGGCAGGCGGACTCTCAACCACTGCGCCACCAGGGAAGCCCTTTCTCTAGATTTAAAAGAATCTTGCCATGTCCAGTGAAGCATTCCAGAAACAACAACACTTGTAAAATTTTTCTGCCTTGGTCGGGATTATGATGGTGGAGTAGAAAGATTCTGAGCTCCCCTCTTCGCATGGACACACCAAAGCTACAACTAGGTATAGAACAACTATCTGTGAGAACAACCTGAAGACTAGCAGAACAGATCTTCTACAACTAAGGATATAAAGAAAAGACCACACTGAGATGGGTAGGAGGGGCTGAGACTCAGTCTCATTAGAACCCACATTCCCAGTGCAGCGGCCCATAAGCAGGAGGGCTATCACAACCTTGGAGGTGCCCCCTGAGGCGTGAGTTGTCTGAGCCCCACGTTGGGGGTCCCCATCCTGGGGGACCTGCACTGGGAAGATGAACCCCCATTATGTCTGGCTTTATAAAACCATTAGGGCTTATATCTGGGAGAGTCGAGGGCTGTGGGAAACTGAGATTCCACTCTTGAAGGACTCATACACAAACTCACTCACTCCAAGTCCCATCACAGAGGCAGTAGCTTGAAAAGTACCTGGGTCGTACCAAAAGGAAATTCATTAGTTAATTTTAGTGCATGTGCTGGAGGGGCAGGGATCTGGAGGAACTTTCTCCAGGGATAGAAGTGCTGGCAGTCACCATTTTCTTTCCACTCTCCTTCCACCTACTTGTCCTGGTGCTGGTGAATGCCATTTCTGACACTCTCCATCAACCTAGATAACACTGTGTGCCCCATCCCAGTGTTCCCCTGAGGACCCACCCTGTCCAACCTGCCCACCCTAGCTGGCCCCTACAAACACTCCTGCCCTACTTCACATGGTGGGCTGCTCTGGCTGACAATGGTGCCCCTCCAAAGTCGGCACTCTGGGGGCCTAGCCCCACATATGAGCACACCCTCAACAGTTGCAGCTGGGCCTTGTAATTAGTCATGTTGAGGGCCAGTCATGCACATCCACACACCTGCAGCAATTGCAGCCCAACCACAACAGGAGGGTACACATAGCCCACACAGGGGATACCCCCAGAACACCTGGCTCTGGTGACCAGGGGTGTTGTACCCTTGAGCCCCACATGATGCCTCTACACAAGACCATTTTTTCAAACCAAAGACATCACTGATATACCTAATACATAGAAACAAACACAGAAAGGCAAAATGAGGAGACAAAGGAATACTTTCCAAACAAAAGAACCAGACAAAACCTCAGGAAAAAAACTAAATGAAATAGAGATAAGTAATTTACCAGATAAAGAGTTCAAAGTAATAGTCATAAAGATGCTAACTGAACTTGGGAGAAGAATGGATGAGCTCAGTGAGAACTTCAACAAAAAGACAGAAAACATACAAAAGAACCAACCAGAAGTGAAGAAACAATAATTGAAATGAAAAATACACTAGAGGGAATCAACAGCAGATTAGAGGATGCAGAAGAATGGTTCAGTGATCTGGAAGTCAGGGTAGCAGAAATCACCTAACTGGAACAGCAAAAAGAAAGAAGAATTTTTAAAAATGAGGATAGTTTAAGGGACCTCTGAGACAACATCAAGTGCTCTAATATTCATGCTTTGGGGGTCCCAGAAGGAGAAGAGAAAGAGAAAGGGACGGAAAGCCTATTTGAAGAAATAATGGATGAAAACTTCCCTAACTTTGACCAAGAAAACAGATATTCAAGTCAAGGAAGCACAGAGAGTCCCAAACAAGATGAGCCCAAAGAGACCCACACCAACACACATTGTAATTAAAGTGTCAAAAGTTAAAGAGAAAACCTTAAAAGCAGTAAGAGAAAAACAACTATTTATGACAAGGGAATTCCCATAAGACTATCAGCTTATTTTTCAGCAGAAACTTTACAGACTGGAAGGGACTGGCATGATATATTCAAACTGCTGAAAGAGAAGAACTTACAGCCAAGAATATTCTACCTGGCAAGGTTAACACTCAGAATTGAAGGAGAGAGAAAGAGTTTAATAGATGAGCAACAGTTAAAGGAGTTCATCATCACTAAACTGGCCTTACAAGAAATGTTAAAGGGACTTTAAATGGAAAAGAAGAAGCCATCACTAGAAACAAGAAAATTATGAAAGAAAACATTCTCACTTTGTAAAGGCAAATATATAGTAAAGGTAGAGGACCAGCTGAGGTCAGGAAAATCCTGGGCTGAAAATCAGGGGACCCCACTTCAAGACTAGTCTGGCTTTGGGACTATAAGGGAATAGAGGCTGTAGGATCATGATACCCCTAAAGACTCCACCAAAAAACTATTAGAACTAATAAATGAATTCAGTAAAGTTACAGGATACAATATCAATATACAGAAATCTTTGGCATTTCTGTACACTAATAACAAACTACCAGAAAGAGAAGTTAAGAAAGCAATCTCATTTACAGTTGCATCAACAAGAATAAAATAACTAGGAATAAATTTAACCAAGTAAGTAAAAGACCTATACTCTGAAAACTGTAAGATATTGATGAAAGAAATTGAAGACTACATAAATAAGTGGAAAGATAGGCTATGACCATGGATTGGAAAAATTAATATTGTTTAAATGTCCATACTACCCAAACTAATCTACAGATTCAGTGCAATCCTTATCAAAATAACAATGGCACTTTTCACAGAACTGGAACAAATAATCTTAAAATTTGTATGGAACCACAAAAGACCCCATATAGCCAAAGCTTAAGCAAATCTGAAGAAAGATTAACAAAGCTGGAGGTATCATGCACACTTATTTTAAACTATACTACAAAGCTATTGTAATCAAAACTGTATGGTACTGGCACAAATACAGACTCATAGATCAGTGGAACAGAATAGAGAGCACAGAAATAAACCCATGCTTATATGGTCAATTAATTTATGACAAAGGAGCCAAAAGTATACAGTGGAAAAAAGACAGCATCTTCAATAAATTGTGTTGGGAAAACTGGACAACTACATGCAAAAGAATGAAACTAGACCACTTTCTTACACCATATACAAAAACAAACTCAAAATAGATTAAAGACTTAAATATAAGACCTGAAACTATAAAACTTCTAGAAGAAAACATAGGCAGTATGCTCTTTGACATTGGTCTTAGGAATATTCTGGCGGGATCTGTCTCCTCAGGCCAGGGAAACAAAACCAAAAATAAACAAATGGGACAACATAAAGATAAAAACTTTGGCACAGTGAAGGAAACCATCAACAAAAAGACAACCTACCAAATGAGAGAAGATATTTGCAAATAATATATGCAATAACGGGTTAATATCCAAAATATATAAAGAACTAACAACAACAACAAAAAGAACTCACACAAGTCAATATAAAAAGAATCTGATTAAACAATGGTCAGAGGACATGAATAGACATTTTTCCAAAGAAAACATACAGATGGCCAACAGACACATGAAAAGATGTTCAACATTACTCATCATCAGGGAAATGCAAATCAAAACCACAATGAGATATCACCTCACACCTGTCCGAATGGCTATTGTCAAAAAGACAACAAATAACAAGTGTTGGTGAGGATGTGGAAAAAAGGGAACACTTGTGCACTGTTGATGAAAATGTTAATTAGTGCAGTTACTATAGAAAATAGTATAGAGGTTCCTAAAAAAATAAAAAATAGAATTACCATAAGATCCAGCAATTCCACCTCTGGGTATGTGTCTGAAGAAAATGAAAACACTAACTGGAAAAGATATATGCACCGCTATGTTCACCACAACATTACTTACAATAGCCAACACATGGAAGCAATCTACGTTTTCATCTATAGATAAATGGATAAAGAAGATGCTGTATATGTAGACAATGAAATATTACTCAGCCATAAAAAAAGAAATCTTGCCATTTGCAACAACATAGATGGACCAAGAGGGTATTATGCTAAGTGAAATAAGTCAGAGAAAAACACAAATACCATATGGTTTCTGTCATATGTAGAATCTAAAAACAAAAAAACCCAAGCAAACAAACAAAAAAGCTAAAAACAAGCAAACAAAATCCAAGCAAACAAAACAGAAACAGACTCATAAATACATACAAGCAGGTTGTTGCCAGAGGGGAGAAGGGTGGGGAGATTGGATGAAATAGGTGACGGGATGAAGATGTACAAAATTCCAGCTATAGAATAAATAAGTCACCACGGGGATATAACGTACAGCATAGGGAATATAGTCAGTAATATTGTAATATCTTTGTATGGTATCATTGCATATCAAGTATACTTCAATAAAAAAATAAAAGGGAAAAATTTTTTTCTGTATTTTTCATGCATAGAAAAAATAGTATGCATAGTAGATGGGGATGTATGCATGGCCAAACCTGGGTCCTTTGTGTGTTTACCTCTCTCAATGTTCTTTGTCACTTCTAATGTATGGACTTTTCCAGGCATCTTACATTTATCTGCTCTCTCTGATACGTCTTTGGTGACATTTTCACTTAAGATTGGGGGATACCTGAGAACAATAATGCATAGTACAGAACAATGGAAGGTCGTGATAAGGTTGTTTTGGGAGAACAGTTGACATATGACCGTAGGGCACTTGTGTTCCCTGTTGCCTGCATCTCCATGCAAGCTAAATATGCAGATTTATTGTGATGGGTTTCTGATTTGGATAGAGACCGATGGGTGAACATTTTTGCAAGTCATTACAGCAAATGTTCATATGATGAGTCCTCAGATAACAAGGGATACCTGTAATTTCAAGAGGGGTGAGTATAAGGTAACATGGTCACGTAGAGGAGAGTGATGAGCTCTGCCTGGGAGGGTCAGGGAGGGCTGCTCCAAAGGGAAGCAGGGCCAAGGAAGAGCTGCAGGATGGCAGTTCAGCACATAGGCCAGGTGGAGGGCATTTTAGGCAGAGAGAAAAACATGAACAAAGTCAGAAAGGTTAAAAAAAAAAAAAAAAAAAAACCAAACCCCAAACCCATCATATTGTGTTCAGGGAACTGAAAATATTTCCATATTGCTGAAGGGTAAGGAAAAAGGAAAATGAGACTGGAAAAAGTGGCATCAATCTGAACGGAAAGGGCTTTGTTTGGACTTTATTCTGGAAGACACGGACCGTAACTGAAGGCCTTTAAGCAAGAGAGTGTTGGCATCACTTTTGAAGTTTAGAAAAATACTCTAGAAACAAAACAGAAACAGAATCTGAGGACCGAGACCTGTAGCTAGAGATGACAAGGATCTGAGCAAGGGTCATTGCAGAGACGATGATAAAGAGGATGGGGTGGACCGCTGAGGAGGCTGGAGAGGCGAGGTTGATAGGAATTAGTGATCTCTGTGATGGAGAGGACAGCCCTTTTTATCTCAGTGTCATAGATTAAGAAATTAAGATCAGGGGGTTGTGTCTTTTACATTAAGTATCTCCCAAACCTAACACAGTTCCTGGCAGATACCCAATACATGGTAAATGGATAAATTCCATTGTTTAACCAACACATCCTCAGCAAGGTACTGAGAGGATGAGTCAAATAATGAATCAGTGAGTGAGTTAATAAACGAAAGTCTGCTTTCTTGGTAAGGTCTGATGGTCTCCCATAGCATTCTGGCTTCTCTTTTAAATTTCCACCACCATTCCCGTCACATGGGAGAGCAGAAGTCTCAGTGCAATATTGCTATATCCTCCGAACTGATCCTACAGACTCTATTCCCTTACACTCCCAAAGCCAGACTGGTCTTGAAGTGGGGTCCCCTGATTTTCAGCCCAGGATTTTCCTGACCTCAGGTGGTCCTCCCCCACTCAACTTTTCCCCTCATTTCTCCCTTCCTGATAGAAATAATGATCCTTATTCATCCACCTCAAACAAATGTTGGACAGATTGATTAGTTAATGTGCAAAAATTGCTTTGAGGATGAAAAGTGCCGATTATTATTATTATTATTATGTTGTCTAAGAGAAATTCTCTGCCTTTTAAAGGGAGCTGCAGAATGGTCACTGACGTTTCATTTGAATGCTCTGCATCTCACATGTGGAATATTTATTTATCAATGGAGAAAAATATCTCCACATAGAATAGCTCCCTGAAGCTTGTTCATCTGTTTTTAAAAGACGTGACCAAATTGCCATTGTGGAATGTAATTGGGGCGACTTGGTTAAGGTCAACGTCTAAGCTGTTGTCAGCAAGGGGTTTGCCATCTTATCCAGAGGCACTGATGCTTTGCCTTTTGTCAGCTACCTGTCACCTCAAATGCTACTGACATCAACCTAAATCATATATAGGGTCTCAGAGATGTATATATAATTTTCTCCCTTCCAGAACACTTTGAACTTACAACCTTTCACCTTGGCCAGGAGTGAATAGTGGTTTCTCAGGGACATCTTTTTTCTTTTCTTTTTAAAAATTTTATTACATTTTATTTTTATTTGCTTTATGTTTAAGAGCTATCATGTAATAGTTTAGTTAGATGTAGAGGTGACTATTTACAAATATTGAGATGATGAAAACAGAAATTGCAAACTTGAGTTTTAAAATTTTTTACCTCTCAGAGATGATAACATTATTTCTATGAACCACTAAACGTGTTTTTTTCCTCTCGATGTTTCTTGATCCTTACGCCAATTCCTGCGGCACCTAGATTCCCTGGCATCATGAACATTCATGATCTCAGGAGAGGGTTCACCCAGAAATAATGCTTCACTAGCTTTCTGGGCATCCGCTAGCCCAATCAAGTTGACACATAAAATCAACCGTCACAGCTGGGGTGGGGAGAACAGGAGAAGAAGGGAAAGTGAAGATGTGGGTGCCTGAGAAAGGAAGGAGGACCTTATGCCTCATCCTCCAGGTGGGCTGGGGGTGAGGATGAGAGGAAAACAAGAGCCCCTCTAGTTTTGGGGGGGGGCAGTGTCCAAGTGCAGAGCGATCTGTGATCCTCTTTCCAGATAGGGGTGAGACCCCCAGGAGCATGGCTGTGGTGTGCCTTGGCAGCTGGGCCTGGGGCAGCCTCGCTGGATTCCTCAGCAGCAGAGTGACCTCCCGGGCTCAGGAGAGGCACGGGTCCTGCAGGGGAGGACCGGACCGGAAGGAGTCTCCGAGAACACAGAGGACGTTCAGCAGTGACTGTGTAGTGACGCAGCTGAACACCGGACGGGAAGAGGAAGGCTCAGTGGATGTGCCAGAGGGCAGAGGTAACGATCAAGACCAGCCACCAGCTTGCCATGCTGTGACACCACACAATCCTCTTTCCGTCCCCATCAGGTGCCAACGTGGAGGAGCTGTAATTTACTCAGGTCACGTTTCTGCCCCCTGGTGGAACAGGAGCTCATTACAGAAATTAAGCTAAATTAGAGCAACTAAAAAGTTCGTTTCCTGTTTGTGGACTGGGATCTGTACCCTCAAGCAGCATCGAATCCAGGGTTTTCTGGCTCCGAGAACGGGTCATTTCAAGCAGGAAGCAGCATTGACAGATCCAGGATTTGACATAATCAGAAACAACTGCTCTCTCTGAATTATCTAGATGCCTAATATTATTTTTAAAATATTCCACAGTTCAAACTAAGTCAATCCAAGGTTCATTTTCCCCACATCATTTCCATTCAACTTAATTTTTGTTTATTTATTTATTAATTTTTGGCCGCACCGTGGGGCATGTGGGATTTTATTTCCCCAACCAGGGATTGAACCCCACGTCCCTGGCAATGGAAGCTCAGAGTCTTAACCACTGAACCGCCAGGGAAGTCCACATTTCTATTCAACTTAATGAGATTTTACTCAGTATTTTATAGAGGCAAATCACCAGGAATCTCTCTTAAAATATTTCTAGTGTGTTATACAAAAAGAGGTACTCTCTATGAGTAAAAAATATTTTTTTTTCCGTGAAGACATGAATAACTTCAAGATAACACATAGTTTCCAATCACACCATACATCAGGGCTTCTCACATAAGAATGATTCATCTATTTGAAGTGAATTTTCACACTTTAGTGTCATTCAATTGTTCTCAAAATTCAGCATCATATTCAAGCAAAAGGAAGAGTTCAAAAGGCATTCATAACAGGATTTTATTGGCTTATGCCCCCCTAACCCCCAAGCTGCTGGTGCAACATTTCCAGGATATCCTCAGCCTTCATTTAAAAGAGTTACCTGACTTGCCCAGGGTCCTGAGGGTTGCTGGTGGCATTGATCCTAAATGGCATTGCTTGGTCCTCTGCCATGGTTTGTGCAACCTCGGAGTAAGGGGAGTGAGGAGGTCTTGTAGGGGTTACAGAGATTCACCTTTTGGGCAATAATGGTTCTTACCAACACGGAAGTGAGGACCAGCCACACCGTGGGTTTGCAAGGCTTTTTCCTAGTTGAATTCCACCGCAGGGGCTGAGCTGTCCTCTGCTCTGGGGTCGTCCCAGGAGAGAGAAGCATCTTCACAATGGTTATTAATGCTCATTAAACTTCATACAGCCCAGGTCTTACTATGATCAGCAGTACTGGCTTCAGCTTTGAATTACAAAAAAGAAGCCGAAAATGGACCTAAACTTTGCACACATATCCTGAGAAATTGATGCCCTCCAGAATTTAGCCCGGACAAGAGCGGCTCTAATGTACCCAGTTGTCCTGTGTGTAGCTGCAATGGAGACAAACTTCCTCTAGAGGGCACTCACAGCTTCTCCATGAATCGAGAGCTCTCGAAATCGCAGTTTTACAGAACGGGCAGACTGCAAAACGAGATTCGTGTAAACAGATGAATGTGGTTGTGCAGATTTTTTTCTTTTTTTTTGATTAGCAAATAATACCTCTTTGTCTTTTTCAAATCGGCATCAGTGAGAATCATGCACGTGTGGGAATGTAAAACACGGACAATTTCTTTTGGTTTCCTTTGTGAAAGAATACCGAATCCTCACCTCTAAGGGAGCTTGCTGTAGTTCACTGCTGTGTCATATTTATAATTATCAGGAGAGGGAGGGAAATTGAAAGATTCAACTGCTTAACTCTTCAGCAGTTGAGCTGTCAGCCCTGGGGACACGTGGGGAACTTCAAGTTCTGGCGGAGCTCTGTGGAAATCCTCAGGAATGGCCCTTTGACCTCTCACTTGGCCACCTGAGGAAATCAGCTTTGGTTAGATTAGATGGACCCTAATTGGCTTTTGAGTTGTTGAAGCACATTCTGGGTGCACATTTCTCCGTGTTTTGAAAGGCGTGTGTTTTCCTTGGATCAGATCAGTGTCGAGGGGAGTCAGTCACTGCTTGGGCGGGTGGATGGACAAGAATGTTGTTTCCTGAGAGACCTGCTCTGCCTCTCAGCTTCCCCAGGGACAGGGTGCCTGCTCAGCCCCTCCATCCCCTCTGCCCCCTGCTCCTCAGGGTCAGGGAGAGGGGTGAGTCACTGTGGGTCTGCAGTATAATTTGCAAGGGAAGTTTTGGTCTGGATGGTTTTTAAGGGTTCTTTTCAACCCTTAAGGTCTATGGCTCCATGAATTTGCAGACTCTGAAGTGAGGAGAACATAAAAATGCGTCAGTGTGACTTCAACATTATAAATGGTATGACTATATTTTCCTTGCCTCTAGTCATGCCCCTCCCAAAACCATTCTCCAGCAACCAGGGTGATCCTTTAAAAATGTATATGGATCGTGGTTTTCTTTTCTGCCTAAAATTCTTCAGTGGCTCCATACTGCCTTCATGAAAGAGCCCAAACTCCCTAGCACACACAATTGACAAGACTCTTCATGATCTGCAACCTCAGCCCTTCCTCTCGAATGACGGGCAGCTCTCCAGGGCACTGTTCTCTCTCTCTCTTCCGGGTCCATGCTGTCCGTTCCACCTGGAACTTAACCCTCCCAGCCCCCCCACACACCCCAACATACACGCTCCTTAGCTTGGCTGATGTTTTTCATGCTTTAGGTCTCAGCTTGGGTGCTTCTTCCTCTAAGAAGCCTTACTGTTGCAGGAAGGGGGACCCCTTCCAGGGTCCAAGAGTGGGCTCTTATCTAACACTCAGAAACGAATTGTCCAAGGAGACACATGTACTGACAAAGCAAGAGACTTTATTGGGAAGGGGTACCAGGGCAGAGAGCAGTGGGTAAGGGAACCCAGGAGAATTGCTCTGCCACGAGGCTCGCAGTCTCAGGTTCTATGGTAATGGGGTTACTTCCGGATTGTCTCTGGCCAGTCACCTTGTTTGGCCTGTATTTGGTCTGACTCAGGGTCCTTCCTGGTGGCACGCACATCTCTCAGCCAAGATGGACTTCAGCATGAAGCATTCTGGGAGGTTGGCGGGACATATTATGGGCTGGCATGTCCTTTCTCCTTTTGGTCCCTCCCGAATTCTCCCGGTTAGTTTTCAGTAGCAGCACCATGTTCCTTATCGGGACCTCCTGTTGTGAGACAACTTACGCAAGTGGTTATCATTGTGTCTGGCCAAGGCGGGCAGTTTCGGTCAACGGTCCCCTAACATTACTGACTCTCAAAGACTGGGTTGGTTACCCCTTCCTTTGTTATCTTTGCTTTCTGTTCTATCCTTAACCCTGTGGACATAGGGTTTGCCTTCAGAAGCTGAAAGGGCTTCTGCGAGGATACCTCGTAGTGCTCTGAATATTCAAACCCATCTAGAGCAAAGTTCAGAAAGTCTTCTTAGCTACCTCAGAACCAAAACTCTCTACCCCTGCGCTCAGCCTGGACTCTTGAGAACTGCAGACACTCTTTCCTATCTCCATGAACATGACTTTGTACTACTCCTCTGCCTTTCTTAGCATGACATTATTTTTCCAGGAGTCTCCTGTCCAGGCAAATATATTGATTGCTCACCGCAGGAACTTCCCCAGAAGGTCTTCCAACTCTTCGGTGGAAAACATCAATAGACAGGTAGTGCCCTGAGAGTCTTTGAATCCCTCGCCTCAAAATTCTTGCCTTGCTATTTCCACCAATTCTGGACTGTTGTGTCACGATCTTAATCCGATCCTAACAAGCTCCCTGCTTTGGGAGACCCGCCTCAAAGTTCTAATTCTCAATAAATGATTACCGTGCCTTCCTCCCTCAGAAATACTGTCAGACGGTTGCAAGGTGACATTCTCCCTTTGTGTGTAGGTGACAAACTCAGCTTTGTCTTATGGATGGGTTGTGTTAGTAATGTCTGGGGAGCCAGCTTTTGGCAAACCTCTGTAATCGGGAGGGTTGGGCGCTTACCCCTTAAGAAAGGATAACAAGCCCTATTGAGCTTCTGAAAAGCAGTTTGGCTGGATTTGGGTATTTGAGTTCTGAACCTAGAGCTCCCAAGGGATGGCTCAGGAAATAATAATCTGGTAAAGCCAAGGGTGCATGGTCTCTGTCACCTTACTCACTAGCTTACTATACCTGTAATTTTTTAAATGTTCCAGTTAGAGATCTTAGTAAGGGGCAAAAATTCATCCACATAGATTTATTGAAAGTATGGGGTAGGGGAACCTCTTGCAAACCAAGGACAGCCAGTATTAATGGACCTGGAAAGTTATGAAAGAGCCATGCCAGACATGTGTCACCCACCAGGACCACGTGGTCTTTGGGCTTTGCTTTTCTTGTGGCATGTGTTCCATTCCTTCTCCACTTCCTTGTGGTTCTGGGGCAAGTGCCTGAAGTTGCATCTTGCTAGGATGCTGACATTGGGCCAGACTCTACCTGACGTCTGGGGACCAGTATCTACTGTGGTCTGGCTCTCATCTCCATGTCTTTGGTTCATATTCATGAGAAACTTTGATTAGTCAGTGACCAGCCAGTAGAAGCTGGCTGGAAAGGGATTTGGTTCAATCATATCTTTCAGGGGTTTAGGGTCACCTGACCTTTTACCCTCCCAGCAATGGTTGCAGAAGACAACAGAGTGTGAAGGTTTTATGACTTGAATAGTCAAATTTGCTGATGTAACAGGGATTCTACTTGTTAGAATATATGAATGTCTTGTTTCCTCTTCACCCCCTTGAAGGGGCCTTCCCCGTATTCAGCCAGAAGCACCCTAGCAGGAATCTAAATATAAAGAAGGAATCAGTGTTCAGCTTTGACTTTAAAACAAGAGCTTGAATTCCATAATCAAACAATAGTCTTGAAAGGCAGGCTTTGTTGAGAGAAAAAAGGGATTTGTCAATTACAAAAGCTTGTTTTACATATCAAGAGTAGAAAAGGGGATGCATTTGAACAGAGAGTTTTATTTTAAACCAAAGAGGGAGACAACTCAGGATGTGCCATAAGCAAAGTCCTACCAGCCTTGGGGGCCAGAGGGCAAAAGAGGGATATGTGAGAGGGAAAGAGAAAAGCTTGAAATTCCATGTGAGGGTCCTGGCTCCCCTCCGTGGGGGAGGAGCAAGGGGTAATAAAATAAAAGTCCAGAGAGGAGTGAGCTCCTAGTATAGCAGCTCTTGTTCCTTGTTTCTCAGGGATAACATGGAAAATTGTCAGCCCCTTAGAGGAGCTCTGTGTTTAGCATGGAGCTGGAGCCTTATGGAGCCACTCAGGGTGCAGTTAGAAAACGGTTGAGGGAGGTATCAAGGTGAGAAGCCAGGGAATACGTGCAAGCTGTCTCTAAGTCCTGGGATGCTGGGGAAGAGTAATGAAGAAGAAAGAGTCTAGGATCAGAATGGGCCTGCAGCAGTTGGGGGTCACACCACGTGATACTCAAGATAACCAAATGGAACCCGTTGGCCTCAGTGAGGACCCACAAGGTCCGAGTAGACCAGCCGCACCACAGCAGGGGCCCAAGGAGGACTGTGGGACCATCATGGGGATATGTGAGCTTCCCCTGGCACTCAAGGTGGACCTTTGGAGAAAGGATATAGCCCTGAGGGAAGAGTAAGGATATAGCCCTGAGGAGAACGAGTTAGGTTGAGAGGGTCTGTTTGTTTTTTTGTTTTGTTTTGTTTTTGCGGTACGCGGGCCTCTCACTGTTGTGGCCTCTCCCGTTGCGGAGCACAGGCTCCCGGAC
>NC_041220.1:77027432-77033250 GCF_002837175.3 Physeter macrocephalus | reverse complement strand
CCATGGCTCACGGGCCCAGCCGCTCCGCGGCACGTGGGATCTTCCCGGACCAGGGCACGAACCCGCGTCCCCTGCATCGGCAGGCGGACTCTCAACCACTGCGCCACCAGGGAAGCCCGAGAGGGTCTGTTTTAAATGAGAAGGGATTGAGTTATTTTTAATTTGCAAGTTCCTTTTCTACAATCAATTGGAAAGGGTCTCAAGATCACGATATGAACAGGAAAAGAGACAAAACAGATGATTTTTTTTCACTGAGTCATCCTGTAAACTTTGCTTTTATTAGAGTCTTTGGGTCTACTAAACCCAAATCCTCTACCCATCATTATTTAAATATATATAATGGGATAGGCAAGGAGTGTGTACTCTTATTTTTTCAATCAATCTTTGTTGAACAGGTACTGTGTGCTGCCTGTAGGAGCATAGCATGGAATGAGACAGATGTCAACTGAAAAAAAAAAGTACAGTGTGAGAGCTGTGAGTTCAGTTTTATTTGGGGCTCACTGACTATAGCCCAGGAGACAGCCTCTCAGCTAGCTCTGAGGAATTGCTCCAAAGAGATGGTGGGGGGTGGGGGTGGGTGGGTAGGTCAGTATATATGTGATTTTGGTGAAGGGGGTACATGCAACCATCTCGGTAGAAGTGATAGGGACGGAGTAAATGGACAAAGTAGGTGATTAAATAGTTAACCCCACTAGGGGATTGTAAGTAGAGAAAAAGTATGGGAGACTCCTGTAAATTAATGATTACTCAAGAAAGCAGGCTTGCTTAACAACAAAACCAAGCAACAGAAGCATGAGACATGCCCCCCAAACAATAAAACAATGGTGGAATGAGACCCACATCCTGCCCAATGAGGTCAGTAAGTTAATAATTCCTAGGACATGCTCCTCTGTGCACACTAAAAACAAAAACATAGAGAAAAGATGACACTATACTGAAACCGGAGATGATTTACCATTTTTTAGTGTATATTACCACCCTTCTGCTGATTTGAATAGTGCCAGGACAGTCCTAGTTTGACCCTATAGGGACAAGAAAACTCCCCTGCCTGACGATGTGGAGGAGGAACTGATAATGGAAGCTTGATGTCTACTCAAGAACGAGGAAGAAGGTGGTCTCTCCCTCCCCACTTTTCCCTTGATTATAAAACTATAGCCCACTAAGTTCTTGGGGTGGCACTCCTTTGCCCACCCGTTTGTATCTCTCGCAAGCATCCTATACTAGTAAACTCTTTCCTTACCTGTCACTCTGCCTCTCGCTGAATTCTTTCTGCACTGAGACAGAAGAACCTATGCTTTACTAAGTCCTGAGACGCGTTCTGCAATCTCAGAAGGCTGCTGATAGTCACAAGGAACAGGTGTCTCTGTTAATGATTTTAACGCTTTTCTAGGTATGAGAATATGCAAGAATTTGGGCTCAGAAAACTTTCTCCTGAAAATATCTAACTATCTGAAGGCCTGTTCTGCCAGTTTTTCCCCAGAGCACTGAGGGCCTCATCCCTGATCTTCCCCTTGAACTCCTTTCAGGGTGCATTGAAGATCGGTGACTGCAGTGGCTAATGACTTCATGCTTGTAGAACCAGATGGCGAGTGACATTCTTTAGTTGGCACAGGGATAGTCCTTTCCCTAAGTAACTGGTTTGGAATAGAGGGCGGGGCAGGTCATTCTTCTATCTGGGTGAAGATTTGTCATTGTTCTTTGCACACGGAGGCCACTTGGAGGTATTTTCTGACCCCACTATATTAGAAGGTAGTACAATTTATATACTGGGCAATGTGGGAAGGCAGAGTTAAACCTCCAGTTTAAAATTCATTCCAACACGAATTTGTTGGAATTCATGCTTTCTGGATCATTCCAACATGTATGTGTTGATTGATCATTATTTGCCCAGCAAATATTTGTTCTGCTCCACTTTATAGGTGCTCAGTTGCCAGAGATACCGAGGTAGATGAGGCCCTTTCCACCTTCAGTTTTTGACTGTCTATTGGAGGACATGAATAAATCAATAAACATGGAAATGGGAACGCAGCTACCTCTGCCTGAGTTGTGTGGTGGGGAGAAGGCAGGTCTGCCATTTACGTTGTGCAGGACGTGCACTGCACAAGGGTGCCAAGCCAGGGGGACAGAAATTCAGTCCGAGGACCCTGGTACGGGGCTGCATACACCCAGCTAAGGGTTGTATTTTTATGCAAACAAGGTGCTGCATACACCCAGAGGAAGTAACTCCTTTCTAATTTGCACAATCATGATTTCCACGCAATTCTGAGAGAAGAAAGGACGTTTGAACTGAGTTTAAAAGATTGAATAGAGTCACAGATGTAGAAAACAAACTTATGGTTACCAAGGGGGGAGGGGGGGAGGGATAAAGTGGGAGATTGGGATAGACATATACACACTACTATATATAAAATAGATAACTAATAAGGACGTATAGAATAGGGAGCGCTACTCAATATTCTGTAATGACCTATATGGGAAAAGAATCTGAAAAAGAGTAGATATATGTATATGTATAACTGTTTCACTTTGCTGTACACCTGAAACTACCACAACATCGTAAATCAACTACTGTCCCATCGGTGGTAAGTGCAGCGAGTTTAAGGAGAATGCTAACAAATATTTTTCTTTTAATATATTTATTTTATGGTATGATGTTTTACAAATATTTTTATTTTAATGTCTAATAAGAAAAAAAATACCACAGGCACTCCAAATCCGTGATTTCACTGATGTGTCTGTTTAGAATGAGGCTGAAACAAAGTTGAAGTTAAAGAATTAGTTGATTTAAAGAAAAAAAAATACTGATGATTCAGACATAGGAAAAATTGTAAAAGTGGCGTGCAGATGACTGATTTTGAGATCCAGCTCAGTGTCGCACCTGCCAAACAGCTGTTGGAAAATTGACTTGATTTTAGTTAGTTTAGTACTGCATATTCAGGATATGTGCGCCTAAAAGGTAACAGTCAGTATAAGAACTTGGAAAGAAAGAAGGAGAAGGGGAAAGAGAGAAGGAGGAACAGGATGGGAGAGAACAAGGGCTAGCGGTGGGCCTCATGGCCTGGAGGAGCTTTGGGTCTCCACTGCTAGGCTCAGGGCTAGTGAGAGGGGCTCAGAGTCCTGGGGGTTTAGGGGGCCCCAGGTGGCCAGGAAGAGGTGGAGTTTCATTCCTCACGAGTGAGAAGGTTACCCAGGGCAGGGGGCAGAATTGTGCTGTCTTCCCCTCGTGCAGCTCTGCTTTGCTGTCTCCTTCATCCTCAGAGCTGAGGCTGTGCCCCCTTCTCCCCAAACCGCCCCCCGACACACACACCCCTCCTTCTCAGCGTCTCAGGGTGTAAGGGAGCTGACCCTCCGAGTCTGACCCCATCCGAAACCAAATTGTGATCATTTCAACAGGTTTCCTCTATTTTTAAGTTTTTAATGTCTGATCACCTAATCGAACACTCTCTCTTTGGTGAAAGTAACTTCGGGTAATAGCTCGGAGGTGGGAGAGAGTGTGGGTTTTAGGAGCGGGCCTCACCCTTGGCTTTGAAATCATAGTCTATGTAAGATGACTACGGGGTAAATGCACTTTGGTAGGTCTAGGATGCCCAGCTACGGTGTCACACAGCCCTCTGATCCTCTCCCTTGGTTTCCGTGTCCACAAATGCAGGGGGTCCTAAACCCATTTTCACAAACCTCTTGTATCAGTCAGGATCAACAGGGGGCACATGGCACACTCAGAAGGTCTAGTTAAGGAGGGTTTAGTGAAGGGGTACTTACTGAGGTTACTTAAGGGAACCCACATGGATGGTGACGCTCCCCAGAACTGGCAAAGCTGGGACCCATTACCATCCCCAGGCTTGAAGAAGCTGGGGTGGGGTGATATTACTGAGCCCATGATACAGGAACTGTGGCCATAATGGAATGCAGCTGCTGCCAAAACTCTGGCTGGGCAGGGAGGAAGCAGAGGGCTTGATCATTCTATTGCTTTTTCTTCCCATCCTTTGGGCAAACCCAACTGGAAGCCAGAGACCGGGGAGGCTGGGTGACACATCCATACAGGTCAACCTCCAGGGGCCCAGAGATGGTGAGGGGAATAGCAGGGTGGGGCATGGATCTGATGGCAGAGAGAATAGCTGGCGTCCCCCAGCCTGACTGGTTCTTAGAGACTCCCAGCCCCACCCACAGCTTGAAAATCATGATGCTCTGCAGAAAGTCAGATTTGCAGGATGAGGGGGGAAAAAGGAAGAAAGGAAATAGAGGACACCTTTATATTGCCTGCCTTACAGAGCTCAGTGATTTTTTTGCACCTTTTGTGTATCTCACAACAACTTTGTATTTCTTGCTCAAGTCTTATGTACTGGAATCAGGCCTTGATTTGACCTTCTGTCTCTAAACTCTTCTCTTTGCTTTGGGCGAGTGTCTTTCAAGCTGTGGGTCTCAAGGCATTGGTGAGCCTTAAACCCATTCAGTGGGTTATGACCAGCATTGGAAAAATAATGAAATAGGGTGGAAGAGAATAGGTCAGAAGATTTCAGAGTTTATTACCTGTAATAGAGGTAGATATTGTTTCTTGAAACTCATTTCAGTTGTGTACACACACACACACACACACACACACACACACACACACACCCCTATATGCTTATGTGTACTAGGTTGTGATACCACATATGTTTCTCCCTGAGGTGTCTGTTTGAAGAAGTCTGAAAACACTGCACTGGACCATCATACCACTCTTCCCAGTCTGTGATAAGTTTGTTTTTTCTTTTCTTCAGTTGTTAATTCATTCCCGTTTATTAAACACCTTTTATGTGCCAGATTCTGAACTCACTATCACCCTCAGGTGTACATCTCTTTCAGTGCAAATTCCGTCTCCATTCTCTCCTTACACTTCCTTCTTCACTACTTTCACTTCCCTGAACAATCCACGGTCTTTCTTCTTAAGGGTCTTTGCCAAACTTCACTCATTCCTTTCTCCTCTCTCTTTGAGGGAAAGAGTCCTGCCTCTGTCCTCAAAGACTGGCTTTGGTTCTTGAAGCAATGTTAAAAGAAGGCTACAAATTCTTTGATACTTGCTCCATAGAAGGGATGAGACAATGTCACCTCCCCTTGAGTCTGGGTGCGCTGGTGACTGATTCAGCCAATAGAATAGGGTGCAAGTGACTTCTAAAGCTAGGTCATAAAAGGTGATGTAACTTCCACCTTATCTGCTGGAAACACTCACTTTTGGAGCCCTGAGCTGCCATGTGAGAAATCCAAGTATCCAAGGCCACCATGCTGGAGAGGTAACTTGTGAGTGCTTCAGTGGACAGTTTCAGCTGGACCCAGCCTTCTGACCATCTTTGCCAAGGTGCCTGGCATGAGACTGGACTGTCTTGTACCCTCCAGAGGAGCCCACCCACCAAATGTATACCAGTGAGTGGCCTCCATTGATGCCATGATTAACAGAATCATGCAACTGAGTGCATTTGTGACCTCAAAACCATGAGCTATAATAAAACAGTGGTTGTTTTAATGCACTATGTTTTGGGGTGGTTTGTTATGTAGCAGTAGATAACTGCAACAATTCTCTCTCTCTATGCTTCTACAGACTTCTATCTTGTCCCCGCTGTAGAGCTTACCGTACTGTAGCTTAATTTCCTAGTAGCTACCTGTCTGTCTTTCCTAGTAGAAAATATGAGGCCAGAAATGATGTTTTGCTATTATATTTCTTTTTTTAAACTATAAATTTTATTTATCTATTTATTTACTTATTTTAATGTCTTTATTGGAGTATAATTGCTTTACAATGGTGTGTTAGTTTCTGCTTTACAACAGAGTGAATCAGCTATACATA
>NC_041220.1:77015073-77025175 GCF_002837175.3 Physeter macrocephalus | reverse complement strand
CCATTCTCTAGTAGGTCTGTGTCTTTATTCCAGTCTTACCCCTAGGTTCTTCATGACCTTTTTTTTTTTTTTCTTAGATTCCATATGTATGTGTTAGCATACGGTATTTGTTTTCCTCCTTTTGACTTCACTCTGTATGACAGACTCTAGGTCCATCCACCTCACTACAAATAACTCAATTTCGTTTCTTTTTATGGCTGAGTAATAGTCTATTGTATGTATGTGCCACATCTTCTTTATCCATTCATCTGTCGATGGACACTTAGGTTGCTTCCATGTCCTGGCTATTGTAAATAGAGCTGCAATGAACATTGTGGTACATGACTCTTTTTGAATTATGGTTTTCTCAGGGTATATGCCCAGTAGTGGGATTGCTGGGTCTTGAAAGTGTGCTTTAAGCCAGGTGTCCCCAAGCCCCGGGCCACAGACCGTTGGTGGGCTGCAGCCTGTTAGGAATGGGACGGCACAGCAGGAGGCGAGCGCCGGGGAGAGCGAGCAAAGCTTCATCTGCAGCTCCCCATCGCTCCCCATCGCTCGCATCACCGCCTGACCCATCCTCCCCGTCCCCCGCCCCCTTCCCTGGTCCGTGGAAAAATTGTCTTCCACAAAACCGGTCCCTGGTGCCAGACACGTTGGGGACCGCTGCTTTACACCACCTTGCTTTCACCAAAAACCTACATTAGTACCCGTTTTTTCACTAACCAAAAGAAATCTGAAGAGGATTTTCATTTATAAGAAAAAAGGCAAACAGTGAAAATAGCATTCAGTGCTTATTTTGCACTGAGCAGTTACAGAGACAGCATGCACCCCCAGCACCGCCAGCCGCCAGCCTCCTTCTCCGGGGAGCTATGCTCAGCATCAAACCACCATAGCTTTGGACTGTGTCTGTGAGCATCTGTGCTTCATCTTGATTGATTTTGTGCATCCATTAGCAAGACGTGTCCTAAGGTAATTGCTTCTTCGCTTTACACCATTTCAGCTTAAGAAAGAATTAATAGGAATGCTCTGCTTTCGGAGAGCAGGGGAAACCTGTATCTGAATCCAGGCCATCAGATGCCAGAGCCACTGCTCTTAGCCCTTACCCCAGATTGCCTCCTCATCAGGGAAACTGGCTCAGTTCCTGAGCCCTGGTGAGGGTCCCACCCCTACCCTTGGAGAGCCCCGGAGTGGGGAGGAGCTAAATTCCTGCATGAGCCGGTGATCAGGAAAATCGCTGAAATCTGGGCATCTGTGTTAACGTGACCCCATCTCTTCCTTCAGCCTAGGGACACTCGATGTTTTTGGATTTACTGTACATTTGCCTGGGACCTGGCCCACACTTACAACTCAAGAGAGGGGTCTCTTTTCAGTGTTATGGATGATTGGTGAGAACATGGAAACCCTCTTAACTAAACCAGTGTCTCTGTGGCCTCTCATTGAGCCTGTCCTCTCCTGTGACCTGGTTTGAGCTCCACAGGGCACCGGAAGGAGACCAGGGAGTGGGTAATTGTCCCCTGGCATCAGGCCATCAGAGAAGGCTGTTGACTGCCTATTGGCTAGGGTCTCTGGCTGCCTTCCAGAAGATCCCAAGGCCCTGGGAACATGTAAAGCAATGACCAGATACCGCCCATGTGCATGGAGCCCCAGAACCACCATCCTGAGCCTTAAAGGACAGTTTTACAGAATCCCATATGAATAACCACAAATTAGCAAGTACCTTCTATTCCTTCCTTCACAGAAAACCATTTAACCCATGTCCCTGACACTGAGATGCTCCCTCTTTTCCGTTACTCTATTTTATAACTTTTTGAGTGTATACAGTATTATTTTTAATATGTTTGGGATTATCAAAATTAAAATGACATTTCTCCTTTATATATGATGTTAAAATTTTTTTTGTCATGCATGGATTAAAAAAAACTTGGAGAAAATAATAGTAAAGTGCTAACGAGTCTGTGGGTGATGTGATTATGGGTTATTTTAATTTTCTTTTCTATTCTCAGGAAGCATGTTCTGCTCTTGTAATATGAAAGGAAGAGGAATTGGTTTGTATGTGTGGGTGCTTTTAAAAATTTTTAATTTTTAAATTTTGAGATCAGTTGTCTCCTTCAGTATGGTACTGAAAACTTTTATTTCAAGTAGGTATGTTGTTTTTGTTTGTACTTCATTTTACTCCTGGGAGAATTCCTCCATGGCAGATTTGTCCAGCTGGGACGGAGGTAGATTAATGACCAAAAGTACAGACCGACCCAGCCAGCTTCTCATCTGAGAGTTGAATGGAAAGAGCTTTGGACTGGGAATCTCAAGGGTGAGTTCAAGTTCTGGTGCCACCAAACATTGAGGGCCGCCTCAGTCTCCTTGTGTACAAGTAGTCTACTGCCCCTTCCAGGACTAAGCTTCAGTGAATCTTTGGTGCCTTATGGGAGTCAGTGGGGAAATAGGGCAACCATTAGCCTACAGCTGACTTTGTTAGCTTATAGCGATTTAATTACCTGGGAATTTGGTGGTTCAAATTAAGTATGAGAGTAGCTCTTCTTACTGCCGAGTAAAGGAAGTAAACTCCGGTGGTGGCCCTCTGGCAGGGTTTCCTGGAATTGGTATTTGAAGTGATATTTTTGAGGTCGTGAGGGACATGGATGGATATGGACGAGGGAGGACAGCCTAGGACTTGTGGGTAAAAGTGTAGCGGTGGCAGCAAGCCCATCACGTGTGGATGATGGATGGGAGACAGAAAGGCAAAACCCCAGGGAGGAAGCCTGAAATGTCCCTAGCTGGAGGGAAGCCCAAGGGCTTGGGAGCCCATCTTCTCATCATGGTGCCCTGTGGTAGCCCCCCAATGGCAGTCTCCATATATCCTGTGACAGTTACCTAATAAATTCTGTTTTTCTTTAATTTAGCTGTAAGTTTAAAGTAAATATTGATATTTTCTAAGATACAAAACCAGTCACTCATCACAATGCATTTCAACAAAACTAAACAGTTTGGTGCCCTAGACTTACAGAGGTTTCTCTAATTGGATAAAAAGATGAGGTCTGTGCTTTTTCATTAGCCTGATTAATTACTGCTCTGAAACCCTTGAAAACAGACATGGTCTGTAAGTGGTATCTGTTATTTAATCGAGGACAGATGTTTTCAGAAATCTTTTAAATAGGCCTGGAGAGTTACTGACCCTTAAGCGAAGTGAATCATTGAACTGTATGTTTTTAAGACTGTAACATGCCAGCAAAAAGCAATTTTTACTAGTTGTTCAAGTTATGGTCACTCTAACTGTGGTTTGTCCTAAATCCAACAGCATCAAGGAGCAGCACAAAGATAATGATAGAAAATGGCATCACCACCCACCCAGGGGTCTAGGCTAAAAATCTAGCCATTGCCCACAACTTTCTCCTACCTGCACTTCCCTCCCTGTCCCTGCTGTGTCCAAGTTGTCTTGTCAAGTTCATCCCCTAAGCATCTCTCCAGGGATTTCCTTTAGTCTATTCCTACCACTACTGCCTAAGTTAAGGCAACAGTATCAATTGGGTTTGATATTCCTATCAAACATATAAGCTCACCTCATATGGTCTGAATAAAGACTTTAATGGGGAGACCATCTCTGGGTGTGTGGTCAGGGCTAAGGACACAAACGAGGGAGAGGGGTACCCAGGGAGCAGGAATGTTGGATGCCATTACCACTCTTAGGCCAAGGGGCCATGGAAGGACGCTGTGTTCCCAAAGCCCGGGGAGAGCCCCGAGGAAGCTGCTGTGGTTGAGGAGTGGGATAGCTGATGTGATGTGGCACCGGCACCGGAGCCGGGGAGGCGGTAAATACTCCCACACTTTTCTCTTCCTCTTCTCCTGTCTCCTCTTGGCACCTCCTACTGGCCAAACCCAACTAAAACCCTGTGCTGAGGGAGCCCCTGAGATGCAGTTTTCAGGGTCAGCCTCCTTAAGCACAAAGTCAAGGCTAGGAATGCTTTTGCCAGTGATTCTCTCAAAATTTTTTTCTGAGTTTTACAGACAAACACAAACAAACAGAAAACAAAAAAGTGGCAGGGAAGCACATTTTTGTCATAGAAAGATGAGATAAAGGAATGAATTTTCTTGATTGACTAAATGAAAGAAGACTGTTGAAGACATGGTCAAGAAGACCAACTAAGATTTTATTCCGTACATATTTCCCCATGCATAATTTTAGGGATTTAAGCAATTCAAGGTTTGGACCAAAGTATATATTTAATAAAACAATTTATAACAAATATCTTGGTGGCAGTGTATTGAAATGGATATGTTAATTTCCCCCAATCTTTCTAAGTATGTCAGATTAAACAAGGTGTCCTTCATTGAAAGCATTTGTACGTTTAGTATAATTTGTATAATTAGTGGTTAACATGTAAGTCCTAAGAAAGTCTTTTTAGAGTATGTCATAACCACTGAGAAAGTGAACGACTAATGTTTGGGTACAATCTTTATGCAAATCTGATGGTTTCTAATTCTTTGCATTTAAGAAAATTATAATAGAGTTTAATTGGGTTTTCAATTGATAGAACTTTTAAATTTAGCTTTGATAGTGGCTTACTCTGTAAGTCATTAGCATTTACTTCAGAAGAAGTTCGAAGAATTGAATGACACGGCTCTAACCAAATTCCTTGCATTCACATTCATGTACATTTCAGGGCACCATTTCTCAGCACATATATCTGTTATAAACAAAGAAGAAAATAAAATGAATAAAATTGAGAAAAAACTTTATGAATTTTTAAAAATGTATTTTATTCTAGTCCACCCATGTGTCAAAATTCATTTGGGACATCTTCTCTGTATCTGTCTGTCTCTCTCCATAGTTGCTGTTAATTTGGACATACCAGGCTGCGTGTGGGACCGTGCCCTTAAGTTTTTTAGGAACCTGATTGTCCAGCCAAAAGGATCTCATCCTAGACCAGGGCTACTCAAAGATGCAGCGTCAGCATCATCTGCAGCCTGTCCAAAATACAAGTTCTTAAGCTCCTCCCCAGATCTACTGACTCAGAGTCTCCAGGGCTGGTGCCCAGGTGTCCATGTTAACAGGCCTTCTAGGCGACTCTGGAGCATGCTGAAGTTTGTGAGCACTGTACCATATAAGGATGCCACCTTCTTTCTTTTAGAGTTTGGTCATTACCCTGAGGACGTGGCTTAACTGGCAGTGCCCAGGATTGGTTTTTGTTTCCAAGATGTATCTTGATGACCATATCTTTTTTTTTTTTTGAATTTAATTTTATTTATTTTTTTAATACAGCACGTTCTTATTAGTCATCCATTTTTATACACATCAGTGTATACATGTCAATCCCAATTGCCCAATTCATCACACCACCACCACCACCCCCTGCCGCTTTCCCCCCTTGGTGTCCATACGTTTGTTCTCTACATCTGTGTTGATGACCATATCCTTGACTTGATCTTTGTTTCCAGGCTGTATGGTACTTGAGAATCTTTAACTGGCTGGGAAGTCTGGCAATGAAAAACAGTTTTATTTTCCACCCAGGTAATTCTGAGCTCTCTACAAGCCCTCTAAATTCTGCTTGCAATCTCACCAGTTCTTCTCTGAGCAGTACCGTATCATATACCGCTGAAAGCAACCAACTACTGGTTGTAATCTTCTGCCTGGCAGTCTCCTTGCCCAAGTCTCGAGTTCATTAGATACATTTTCTAAGTTAACTTAGGTGACAGTTTTACCAGACGTTTTGTCATTGCATAATATAGGTGACACTTTCCTAGCCTTTATAACTGTTTCCTTGCTATTTTTTTCAGCCTCTATCTGTCTTCTAAGCCCAAAGCTAACACCATGTATTTTAGGATTTTACTGAGGCACCAATGTCTGCAAGGGTTTGATATTACTGCATACCAAACCACTCCAAACTTAGTGCTAAAACAATAATATTTATTATTGCTCACATGTCCGTGGGTTGACTGGGCTTCAGCTGATAGGCTTGGCTCCACGTGCCTCACATCTTCCTTGGACCAGTGAGCCCCTGGTCCCTCTTCTTTTCATCAAAATGATAGGTGTGCAAGAAGGCAAGTAGGAATATGTGACACTTCTTAAGTCCTAGGCTCAGAACTAGCACACCATCCCTTCTGCCCACCTGCTGCTGACCAAAGCAAGTCACATGGTCAAGCCTGAAGCCAAGGGACACCCATGATGAAACCATGACAAGAGTCTGGATACAGGGAGGTGTAAAGAATTAAGGACAATACTTCCATCTGGCATCGCTTCCAGCATAAAAGTAGGAATCTCTCCTATGTGCTGGCCAAACTCTTAAAATTTTCCTCCCAGAGCATTTGTCATTGTTTTTTGTTTCTTTCTCTCACCAATTAGACTGAATTTCAGAAGAGCAGGGTCACGTCACCATTGTGCCTCCGGAGCCCAGACAGCGCCGGCACACAGTAGATGCTCAATAAATATTTATGGACCAAGCAAATGGCTAGATACAGGAATGAGCGCTTTCTTAAAGGGCAGCTTGCCAAGTTAGAGCTATAGAGACTAGGAATTAAGTCCTGATTTGGAACATTGTCTAGACAGTTAATTTGAACCTTCGAGATTTTCATTGGTATGTCTTCTTAGGAAAATAAAAGCTTACCTTTGCATTTGAACTTCATAGGAGCAAAGTGATGCTTAGCCTTTGGAAGACACCATAAACTGAAAAAGTAATAAAAGAAAAAAAAAAAGGAACCAAAGAGAAATTGTTGAAAGGGAAGAGCTGATGAAATACCTGTGTGGGTTTTCATGCTACTTTCTCCCTTTTTCTCAAACTTTTTCTTTCAAAAAGGATGAGTGAGGGAGTTCTAAGTAGCTGTCCCAGGGGTGCCCAGCCTGTCACTGCTTGTGTTTTGTAATCTGAGCCAAGAATCCATCGTGGAGGGGGATAGTGGTGTAGTAAAACTTCCCTGTGAAATCTTGTTGGCAAGCTGTGTAACAGCGTCGGTGGGCCACGTGGGACAGCGTGATGTCTGCCAAACCTGTCCACACCACCCTTCCCTCTGCTCTCACAGCTTGGCTGTCACCGCCAATAACAGCGACAATATTTCTCCCCTTCGTAACCCACTCTTGTCTGTTCTTCTCTTTCAGAAATTTATTGTTACAAACATATTGCAGTGCTTGGGGCTGAAAGGAGAGAGAAATATTTAAATTCCACTTGACTCTAAGATCCATGCAAATCAGATGACTCCCTCTAGCTGGACAGTCTAAGCCTTCTCTGCTTTTCAATACAAGCCCTTTCCTTCGGTTAAGTGTCATGATTTTGCTCCTGCTGTGCCTGGCCTTTCCTCTGAGGTTCAACAGAACTCACCCCATCCAGCCTTCACGTGGGGAAACATCATACAGACCACCGGTGAAAGGATGATCCTGGCGTGGATTCAGATGCCAGCTCTGCTGCTTACCAGCTGTGTTACTTTAGGGGAGTTATTTAACCTCCCTGAGCTCCATTTTTTTCACTTGTGAATGAGAAAAGCAGAGGATTGTTGTGGGCGTTAGATATCACATAATATTTAGCATAGAACGTGCTCAGTGAGCAACATTTTTAAAAAGGGACTCGTTCAAGGGCTCTCCCTTCTCCTTCCTCAGACTTCTCAGGCAGAATTTGCCATCTTCGGGGACTTCCCTGGTGGCGCAGTGGTTAAGAATCCACCTGCCAATGCAGGGGACACGCGTTTGAGCCCTGGTCCGGGAAGATCTCACATGCTGCGGAGCAACTAAGCCTGTGCGTCACAACTACTGAGCCCATGAGCCACAACTGCTGAAGCCCATGTGCTGCAACTACTGAAGCCTGAGTGCCTAGGGCCCATGCTCTGCAACAAGAGAAGCCACTGCACCGCAACGAAGAGTAGCCCCTGCTTGCTGCAACTAGAGAAAGCCTGTGCGCAGCAACAAAGACCCAGCGCAGCCAAAAATAAATAAATTAATAAATTAATAAAAAATAAATAAAAATGAAAAGAAGCCCTTGAGTGTGCTGTTGGTGGGGATGTGAAATTGTGCAAGCACTGTGGAGACCAGTACAGTGGTTCTTCCAAAATTAAATGTAGAATTGCCATATGGGGACTTCCCTGGAGGTCCAGGGGTTAAGACTCTACGATTCCAATGCAGGGGGCGCAGGTTCAATCCCTGTCCTGGGAACTAAGATCCCACATGCCCTGCGGCGTGGCCAAAAAAAATAAATTAAGTAAGTAACTAAGCAAATAAATAAATAAATAAAAATAGAGAGCTGCAATATAAAAATCTACATTAAAAAAAAAAAGAATTGCCGTATGATCCAGCAATTCCACTTCTGGATATACACCCAAAAGAATGGAAAGCAGGGACTCTAACAGATATTTGTACACTCATGTTCATAGCAGCATTATTCACAACAGCCAAAAGGCGGAAACAACCCACGTATCTATCAGCGACTGAGTGGGTAAACATAATATGTTATGTACATACAATGGAATATTATTCAGCCTAAAAAAAAATGAAATTCTGACACATGCTACAACATGGATGAACCCTGAGGATATTACGCTAAGTGAAATAAGCCAGTGACAAAAAGACAAACATCGTACGATTCCACTTATAGGAGGTACTTAGAGCAGTCAAACTCGTGGAGGCTGAAAGTAGGCTAGAGGTTGCCAGGGGCTGGGAGGAGGGGAAACAGAGGGTTATTATTTAATGCCCAGAATTTCAGCCGCAGAAGATGAAGAGAGTTCTGGAGATGGAAGTGGTGGCTGTACAACAATGTGAAGGTACTTAATGCCACATAAAAATGGTTACAATGCTAAATTATGTGCTGCGTGTATTTTGCCACATTTAACAACACCCAGAAAGAAAAGGCGAGCCCTGGGAGATGTCCCTTTAGACCTAGGGGTTACAGGTTAGTCTGTCCTCCTCTTTCCCTGTGCTCAGAGGGCAGGGATGAGCCTGGGTCACACCTGAGAAGATTGAGTTAGCACCCTCGTGGTTGGTGTGCTTGGTGTCAAACTCGGCCTCAGGGCCTAGGCTCATCCACAAGCAGGAATGGTTCTCTCTTCCGTCCGGATCTCAGTGCACTTGGAACCAGTACAGGACCTGCAGACGCCAGGTTCCACAGTGGAGTCAAGAGGGCTGGGTTGGGAAGGGGATGAGAAGCTGTTAATCCGAGGCAGTGACCTTTCCCTGCGCGAGTGTGGAAATGCTCATTTTCTACCCAAACGTGGAAGCAGAGCTCTCCCCCAGGTCGTCAGGACCCTGCTCTGGAGAAGGTCTGTCAGCGAGAAAACAGCAGATGTGCTGAGGAAGGAGACCAGGCTCCTGGAGAAGGTTGTACCCTCACTCAGCCTTCCTAGGGGCTGCACGCGGGGGCCCAGAACCTACTGCATCTCTCAGGTGGGCCCTGAAACCAGGGCTCCAAAGGCTGCTGGGCTTTGAGTCTCCTCAATTTTCCCTCAAGATAAGATGGGCTTTGTGGGGCTTAGCATGAGCGGGTGCTTGGGGTGAACTGACCCCTTGGAAGAGACCAGCAGGGCTGAGATTTGCATCAACTGCTTGGTCCACAGCGAAGGTGGGCTTCACCTGGGCTGCATTTCAGGAGGCCTAAGTTGGCGTACAGCCTCTACTTCTGTGGGCTCCAAGTTCTAGACTTGCCCTTTAGGACTCTCTAGGACCAAAGAGCATTCTTGACAATAGATTGACAGACTCTGTGAAGAAAAGATACTCGCACTGCTGCAGTGGCTTGCCCCGGGTTCATGCATATTTTATTTAACTAGCACTTCCCTAGCACTCCCCAAGTGCTTTATGAATGTTAACTTTTATAATCCTGCTAACAACCTTATGAGGGATCTGTCCCATTGTACAGATGTGGAAGCTGAGGCACAGAGAGGTTAAGTAACTTGTTGAAGGTGACCCAGCTTGTAAGAAGTGTTGCCAGGTAAACCTGATGTCAAATTTATTCTCCTAGCCACCATGCTCTACTGCCCTTCCCTTTGTACAACCAGCAATAATACGGGGGGAGGAAGACTTGGAAAGTCTGGCAGAAGTCCTTCTGTGTCTCTGTCTTTAACAGCTGCAACATTTGGTTCCCTCTGACACGTCCACTGGGCTTTACAAAAGCAGCCACAGGGCTTCCCTGGTGGCGCAGTGGTTGAGAGTCCGCCTGCC
>NC_041220.1:76993154-77014948 GCF_002837175.3 Physeter macrocephalus | reverse complement strand
GCGGAGCGGCCGGGCCCCGGAGCCATGGCCGCTGAGCCTGCGCGTCCGGAGCCTGTGCTCCGCAACGGGAGAGGCCACAACAGTGAGACGCCCGTGTACCGCAAAAAAATAAAAAATAAAAAAGCAGCCACAGCTTCAGCACTGAAGGCTTACTTTTCTGAGGCTCGACACACTCTAAGTCCTCCTTCTGAGAAAAACGGAGCCAGCACATTCTGCTTTGGTCAGCCTTTGGTGGAGCAAACAGCCAAGCATCTTGGGGATGGAGGACTGTACCGTGGGGTTGAATGGTGCGGAGGCTAGCACAAGCCTGACACTCAACCCTCAGGTGGCAAATACCTGATTAATGCTCATTAGAGAGACTGACTGCTAAAGGGAGACCTCAGTTTCTTGCAGGAGCCGAATGATGTGATAAGAAGAACAAAGTTTGGAGATAGAGGCCCAGCTGTGTGACCTTGAGTAAGTCACCCTATCTCGGTAAGCCTAGTTTTCTTGTCACAGAATGGAGTCAGTAGGTGTGTCTGAACAGACTGAATGAGGTAATATATGGCTGATCTGCCAACAGATCTGTGACAGCCAGCTGGGAGAGGTGATGTTCCCAGAGGATGTACCATAAGAAGACTGGGAATCTGGAGGTGAGCTCTGGGACGGGAGCATTCCCATAAGAGCAGAAGCTGAGTTTGCTGGCTGGGTGGTGCAGTTGAATGAGAGAGGAGGAACTTGGGAGCCAGCCACTTCTGGGTTCAACTCCTAGCTCTCTGCCACTTACTAACTGTGTGACCTTGGAAAAATATCTAAACTTTCTAAATTCAGTTTTCTCATTAATAAAATTGGCATGTTAATACACACCTCTCAGGGCTGTCAACTTTTATGAAATAATGAATGTAGAGGGTGTTAAAAATGCTAATTTTCTCAGACCCTATAGTCTATAGCTTCATGTAAAATAACAGTAATAATATCATCTCTGAATGTTTAGAGCAGAAAAGCACCTATCCCAGTGTTCATTGTACCTATGGTGGCTATGATTTTTAGCCATAAACCTTGTTGAACCACTTATAATTGCAGAAGGAGGGAGGGGAATCACACACAGTGACTAGACCTCATCAGAGGCCACTCTAGCAACCAAACATTGGGGGGATTTTTCCAGTTTCCCTCTTGTCAAAGTCATTCCTATGTGTTGATGGCATATGCTTAACCTTTGTATAAGGACTTGGAGACCCAGGTTTTGGGGAGGACGGAGCCAAGCATGTCTCTCTTTCCTTCTCTCCTATCTTTTCCTCTTTAAAATTACTTCTTGACAACATCCTCCAGTTTTCACCCCAAAGTGGGGCACTTCTGTTCCAATAATACAAGAATCTCTAGTGGGTCCATGAACGGGTTTGAAATGGGGTGCATGGACCCCTGAAACTGGTTTACATTTCTCTAGTTAGAGCATCCACAGCATTCGTGAGGCTCCATGACACCCCTTCCCTGACAAAGGCTAAAAACACTGTTCTGAAGGAAGATGGATGCAGAAATGCTACCCTATTTGGGACCTAAACACAATTTATTTCTGCAAAAGGATGGGAGGCAGATTTCATTGGAACATTTCCCACTCTCTTTAACACAGAAGTTGTAGCAGTAAAAAAGATCTAAATCTTTTGTGCAGTTTCTTTCCCCCCTAGTATTTATTTTTGCCCTCAGGGGAGGAAGTCCTGTGTCTCTGGCCCAGAGTACCCCCATCTCAGGACCTGCCCGCAGGCCAGGTAAACTTGCCTTTTCTAGGAGATCTTCGTCCTTGTAACCCTTAACTCAGTGATGAATGTTGTCATTAAAAGTCCACAGCCAAGCAGAAGCCCTCCTGGACTCTGAGTTACTGAGTCTTTCTGCCTCTGTCAGATGGTTACTGGTTAGGTGGCTCTGGGTGACCCTGTGAACTTCCCGTACTACTGCAAACAGCCTTGCCCAACACGCGTGAGCTCCAGATGCCAGAAATCTAGTTGCGTCATTTAAAGAGATTTCTTCTTATTCAGCTTCCAAAGGGTCCTAATTTGTGGCCTTTTTAAAGCAGCTGGGCCCCAAACAAGCACTGCAGACTGATTGGCTCTCTTTGGCATTTGTTTCCCATAAATCCAGCCCAGCTTAGGTGAACCTCAGCTTGGACTGGAAAGAGAAGTTGTTTAGTTATGCTGGGTTGTAGGCACTGCACTGGGCCACACTGTCACTTTTCTTTGGTAATGTAAACAAGCCCACAGACTGCTCAGCTTTTGTCAGGGACTGTAATCGGTCAAGTCTGCTTGCTGAGCTATAACTCAGAAGGAAAAAGTCCGATAACTTAGACGGAGCTTCACCTTTCATGAGCCATCAGTTCATACATCACCCATGACATAAAAAGGGCCTCATTCCCACAGAGTTAGCCCCAGAAGGTTTTGCCTGGTGTTAAGTTCTTAAAAATAGCATCTGTGCTTAGGACATTATTCTCCAAAATTTTACACAAGTGCCAATGATTCTGCTAAATCAGCCTTGCAGGATAATTCCTCAGGCCTCCTTCTGTTTGTTTAGGCCAGAGTGAATATTCAGGGAAGGAATATTTTGCAGGTCAATATTTTATTGTTCGATCCAGCCTACACTATGTATTACACCTTGAACACCAGTCAACAGGGGCTCTGAGGGTATAGGTTTGTCTGCCTGTCTTTTAGAACATTAGTCATTCACCACGTATTTATTGAACATCTACTCTGTGCCAGGCACAGTATCAGACACTGTGCTAAGGCAGAGACAAGGGTGGGCAGGCTCTTGGTCTTGTATTTGTATGGAGAGGATGGACCAAGTAAACCAATCAATTATGGATAGGTAGTAGGACTATGGAGGAACCAACTAGGGTGATGTAATAAGGAATAATGAAGATGGGGAATGTCAAGGAAAGTTTCTGTGTCACAGGACATCTCAGCTGACCCTGAAGGATGAGAAGGGGCCAGTTGAGCCAGAGGGGAGAAGTCAGCCAGCAAGGGACCCCTTCCTCATCTTAGGATTCCTAGATAGTGATCATTCATGGCTCCTTTGTCCGGATTATTGGAAACCTGAATTTTTGTCTCGCTTAAAATATTGCTTGAAACTAGCTAGTTGTGATATTTGGAGATTCAAAGCGTTATCCTGAGTAACTGAGCAGTTTTAGAGAAGAATCCCCTTCTGCAGATCCCCTGCTGGAGCCTGGGGGTTGCTCTGCCCCCAGAAGGGTGCACCTAGGTCACCCGCTGCCTAGTTCACGGCAGCCCAGGGAGAACACCAAGGACGAACTTTGTTGATCCACAGGCTCCCAGTGGAGAGATTACTTCCTGATTGTAAACTAGTCACCAGGGGGAGTTGGTTTTCCTTCCAGAGGTCAGGCTTGCTGTTTAGTACCGAGATTCCCAACTTGCGGAGAACTGGGACGTCCGAATGTCATTTGTTAGAGTTCATGGTTACCTCATGCTCTGAAAGTGCTGTGAGGCTTGTGCCTGTTTTAAATATTTAACTGGATATAAAATTCACTTCACTTTGAGGATTTTTGAGAAACTGATGAAACCCCAATTGTTGCAAAACCATTTCTAAGAACTGAATAATGCAATGATTCATTTGGGACCTTAACAGCCAGAAAGAATAACTAGTTTCCTAAGACGCTTATGTATCTCAGGAAGGGAGGCAATCTAATTCTCTGAAATAAGGGAAACTGAAGAAAAGAGAAATCTGAGGCTTACATTTGGATAAAATATTTGGGTTAAGCGGTGGGTGATTTGCCTTACCTTTGAGAAGTACAGACAGTTCCTGGATTTATCAACACTACACATGGATAATTCCCAGAGCTCCTGGTCACTGCTGAAGACAATGGTGACACTGGGGCCCCCATTTCCCCTTCCAGGGACCTAGAGGTGCTGAGACTTCTCCCACTCCTTCGTGAAGCCAATCACAAGATTTCCCGGGAGAGGCTCAGTGAATTTTTTCACTTACTCACTGTTGTGGGTTGAATTGTGCCCCTTAAAAAAGATATTGAATTTCTAAGCCCCATTACCTGTGAACGTGACCTTATTTGGAAATTGGATCTTTGCAAATGATCAAGTTAAGATGACGTCGTTAGGTTAGGCCCTAATCCAATGTCTTTATAAAAAGTGGAAATTTGGGCAGAGGGCAGCCATGCATAGAGGGATGACAATGTGAAGTTACAGGGAGTCTACAAGCCGAGGAACACCTGAGGCTACCAGAAGCTAGGAAAGAGGCATGAAACAGATTCTCCCTCACAGCCCTCAGAAGAATCAACCCTGCTGACACCTTAACTTTGGACTTGCAGCCTCCAGAACTCTGAAACAATAATTTGCTGTTGTTTCAGCCACCCAGTACTGTGTTATGGCAGTCCTAGGAAACTAACACACTTACCAAGCATTTTCTCAATAAATATAATGTAAACACATACTTGGGACAAGAAACATCTTAGACCTGCCTTTACCTTAGGTTCAGAGGGTCCTAGAACTCAGAAGTCTTTGTCATCACTGTCATCATGGTCATTATCACTATTTACTCTGTGCCAAGCTCTGTATTGAGTGCCTTTTTTTTAATATAAATTTATTTACTTATTTTTGGCTGTATCGGGTCTTCATTGCTGTGCACTGGCTTTTCTCTAGTTGCGGTGAGCCGGGGCTACTCTTCGTTACAGAGCACAGGCTCTAGGCGCACGGGCTTCAGTAGTTGCAGCACACAGGCTCAGTAGTTGTGGCGCACGGGCTTAGTTGGTCGGTGGCATGTGGGATCTTCCTGGACCAGGGCTCGAACCCGTGTCCCCTGCACTGGCAGGTGGATTCTTAACCACTGCGCCACTAGGGAAGTCCTGTATTGAGTGCTTTACTTCTATTATTTCACTTATTTCTGAAAAGGTAGATAACAATATATCGATTTTGCAAGATAGTAACCTGAGATCACCCATCTGATTAGTGATGGGACTTGAGTTTTAACTACTATACTAAGGGGGCCAGGACCTTGGCTTCTGGACCTCTGAAGGATTGAGAGCTATTTGTCATACTCCATATGGTAAAGGAGTCTTAGGGGGTTGGCCCAAGAATCTATCCACCAAAAATAAGATCAGATGTTTGGGAAAGTATATTCTGAGTTTCATATAACTAAAGAATCTTTAAAACATGTTCATTAGTTCATTGTGGTTTTTTTATAGGTTGCCTGAGTCACTAAGTTGAAATGTTGCATTATCTACAACAATTATTCAGAATTTTGAAAAATATGCAAACGTATGCTCTGATTTTTTGCTAAATAATGGCAGAAGATTTAAAATATATTTTTTCTCCCTACTGGATGAAGCAAAGTGATAATGGGATTATTTGATTACAGATTAGCAGGATGGGAACTAAACTGAAGGGTGCAAGGTTTTAGTTCTTACAGCACTGACATTTACAAATTAAAAACAGGAGCGGCAAGAAAGACTGTTCCCACGAAATCAAATAACCACACTTTTTGGATTGGTGAAGATGGCCCTCTTCACTCCCTTTTCTCCCTGTAAACATTTTATACAGAATAAGAAGTATAATCATCATTAATTAATGTACAGAATAAGTTTTTTCTAAAAACTTAAGAAACCCCATAATTAGAATTACCTAAGAAAAATTTAATCATAAAGTTGGTATATACATTGATTAGTTATAAAAGATACCTGACAGATAGTTAAGAAATGATTTTCTAATTTTCTTGGTCAACACATTTTGGGAGATACTGTATTAATCAGATCTTAATGGTATGCAAGTCTAAGAAGTTTAAGCCAAACAAACTTAAAAAAATGTGCATGGGGAGGAAGGAAGTGGAATTAATCAAGTCACCTAATTGAAAATTCTAGTGTAATCTCTGTTACTTAGTAAACACAGATGTATGAACCTCCTAAATAACCAGTCTCACCTGTTGCTAATAAAAATGTGGTGTGAATGTAAATCTAAATTTCATAGTTCTCTGTACATTATCTTTGGATTTTATGAGTTTGAAACCACCCAATGTCAGTGGAAGAATGGCAGCTTAAAGACAGACTGTCAATTTCATGTAATTTTTTTTATTACCATAAATATGTTGGTTGCTTTTGAATGCCTAGGGAGGCATTTTTAATTTTGAAAAAATTTAAATTTGATGGTAAGTGTTATTTTATCTTTAAATGTTAGGAAGAATGGAAAATGGGTATTAAGTTAACTGAATAACTCTAGCACTTCCAAATAAAATATCCAGTATATCCCCAGATAGTACTTGACCTTCATCATGTGCCTGAAAATGGCCAGTTTTTAGGAGAATGCCTCTTCTCTGTCTTACCTTTAATGTCCCATTAATGTGATATGAGTTTTATACGCATGTTCCTACATGCTGCGGCAAGACCTACCTTCCATGCTGTAGATTGAAAGATGGGAAGGCATGAGTTAATAGGTAGATTTTGCTGTGTGAGGGGGGAAGAAATGCCTTTCTCAAGTACAGATATTTTCTTTTTGTAGAATCACAGAACTTAAAAAAAAGACACAGTCTAAAGACTCCATTTTGCAAATATTTTGCTCAGGGTTGATAAAAACTTTACTAGTTAGTGGGAGACAGTGCGATGACATGGAAGAAGTGCAGGAATGGGAGCCAGGAAACACAACAGTCTTGGTTCTAATCTCCATTCTTCCATCACCTTGGAGGCTCTTCTAGAAGGATGGTGATGCCATTCACCAGGGCAGAAAGCATAGGAGGAGGAGCAAGAGGGAATCGTGTAATTCCACATCCACAACAGAGCTGCCGAAAGTTCCATCTCATCTCTGCTTGTGCTTGCTTGATCATCACGGCTCTGAGGTGATTCAGCAGTCCTGTTAAGAGTAGTAGTAACAAGACTCTCTCACTCCTATATTACGCTCAGCCAATGGGTAACCAGAGGAAAGCTGCCAATGTTGAAAATCTGACCAGTCCTTCAAAAATTACACACCCACGGATAATCACTCCAGGGCGAATGCCCATGCCTGGGTGGCTGTTGTGGATTTCAGTAGAGGCTATTCAGAGGCCTCCACTCACCTAGGCTTTGGTGGGAACCCTAACATTCTGAGTGAGGCTTTCTGAATAGAAACGACATGGTATCTTCCAACAGTCTGGTCTCGGTAGGGCTGAGACCAGTCTATTGCTTTGCATCTTCCTGGTAATGAGGACAGGGATTCAGAGTTAAAATTCCTTTTCTCCAGGAAGTTCAACCATGCTTAGGAAATCTGTGTAGGCACGTACACATACATTAAAAAATAATGTCACTCATCCTCATTCACCATCAAGCATCTAAGTTCCCAGCGAAAAGGGTAAAGTTATGAGAGGTAATTCCCAAATCCACCATTGGGGCCACCATTGGCCTAAAGTCCAGCAACACTATCCCCTTACATTTGTTTTCTGCCTCGCAAATTCTTCACATTTGGCAAGAGTGATGCTGATGAGGAGGGAAATTAGACTCTTTCAGGAGAAATGGCACATTTCACTGCAATGTGGTTACTCCAGTTTTCTAATCTAGCTGTATACCCACATGCTCTGGCCTAAGCAAATCCTACAGCATTTTTTAGAGTTAATAATGACCACAACATTGTAAAAGCTCAAGCTGGATTGACAGACCAAAGAAAGAAATGTCAAGGTCTTCAACAGGACACAGGGTAGATGATTACTCTCATGATAATCATGTAACGAGAGGCATACGCAAAGACCAAGAATGTAACTGCTCATTGAAAAAATTACACAACTCTCTCTTATTCCTTCTCTCCAGACCATTGAATAAGATGGTGACCACAGCTGTATCTCGTGTGTGTGTGTTTTTTGTTGTTGTTCATTTTCCTTTTCTTGTTCGATGATCCTGTTCCATTTCTATAGAATTCTCAGGAATCAAAGTAGCAGGAGGAGATTATAGTTGGAATCACGTCCACAGGCAGAAGCCAGGAGTTTGAGCACAGACAACCGCTTGTTAGCTGTGTGACTTTGAGCAAGTTATTTATCCCTGCAAAATGAGGATGATGGTATCAAACAACCCATGTGGTGGTTGTGAGTATCAAATGAGATTGTGTATGAGAAAGTGCCGTGTAAAACAGAAAGCAGTGAGCAAATACTACCTGCTACTCCTGGTCAACTTGCAATGGAATATGATTCTATGCACTTAACTCCCACGGGCTTTCTCGGTCCCTCCTTTAGGATCACTGTCTTCTAGTAGCCACTGACAGGTGTGCCCAAGCATAGACATAATCTCATCATCACCTACCGTAGAAATGGTAGGGAAGCACCCAGGCTCTCAAGAACACATTTGTAGTAACTTTTCTGGGCTCCCTATCAAGGTGGGAACTCACGTCAAAGACCTATGCTTGACAAAACTGTTTTTTCTCACTCTTTTCCAGTACCTAAAAAGGATCATATAGTCCTAATTAGGCCTAGAGAGGCCCACAAAAGAAACGTGTTTCCAAGAGCTTTGGATTTATGAACTGAAAACTATAGGCTACTGTGTATTTTCATATATTCAGAGAGACAATTAAGATAACTTTAGTTATGATTTTGGAAAACAGTCTGGGCAACATTCAATGGAACATATAGCCTTTCTCTGTCAAAGACCAAACTGAAATGACATATCTGGAATCAACTCACTCTGTTAAAAGCAACCAACCATCTGAAAACACTCAATGAATTGGAATAAAGTTGTACAAAGTTTTGTGATCCTCCAGAGAGGAACAACAATTTGGAAGTAAGTTTAGCTGCCAAACTTCAGGAACAGACAATTCACAAAGAAGGGAGTTAAATGGCCTACAGCATGTGAAAAAAATGTTCAACCTCACTGAAGAAAGAAATGTCAGTTAAAGCAACAAAAATGCCATTGACGGAGATAAACACAATTTCCAGTGCCCAGTGTCAGCCAGGTTCTATAAAAAACGGGCACTCTTGTACGCTATGGTTGGGAACGTCAATTAGTACAATCTCTTTGGATTATAATTTGTCAAAGATCTAAAGTGAAACTTTAACTTCACAATTCTGCTTCAAGAAGTTTGTTCTAAGGAATTTATCATAGATTTCTTAAAAATTCTGAATAAAGGTGTTCACTGCAATCTTATTCATAATGAGGAAAACTGGAAAAACCTGAATGTTCAATAATAGGAGAACAGTTACATATGCTCGGGTATAGACATCTGCTATGACCTGCATGTTCATGTCTCTCCATTCCTGTGTTGAAACCCTAACCCCCAGTAGGATGGTATTGGGAGGTGGGGCCTTTGGGAGGTAATTAGGTCATGAGGGTGGAGCTTCCATGATATTAGTGCCCTTACAAGGAGAGGAAGAGGGTTAGCTCTTGCCTTTCCACCATGTGAGGATGCAGGAGAAGACAGCAATCTATGAACCAGGAAGGACTTCACCAGAATCCAACCATACCGGTATAGGTATCCTCTGCTTTTCAAAAGTTCACTTTAGGCCACTTCACTTTTACAAAAGACCTACATTAGTACCTGTTTTTTGCTAACCAAAAGAAATCCTAACAGGCTTTTCACTTTTATGAAAAATATGAAAAAAGGTGATTGCTTCTTCGCTTTACGCCATTTTGGCTTATGAAAAGTTTTCATAGGAATGGTCTACTTTTGACAGAGGGGGGACCTATATCCTGATCTTGGACTTCCAGCCTCCAGAACTGTGAGAAATAAGTTTGTTGTTTCAGTCATTCAGTCTATGGTATTCTATTATAGCAGCCCAAATGAACTAAAACACCATCCATATATAACGTGTTATGCAGTCTTTAAATTTTATTATTTTGAAATTTGCTTAATGATGTGGGGAATATTGTTTTATAATGTTAATTATAATAAAGGAGGATGCAAAACTGCACACAGTGTGTAATGTCTATCTGGGAAATCTATGTATAGAAAAAAAGTGAAAGACACAATAGTTACCCCTGTTAGGTAAGGATATACAAGGCTTCTATTTTCTTTTTTTTTTTTTTTAATTTATTCATTTATTTTTGGCTGTGTTGGGTCTTCGTTTCTGTGCAAGGGCTTTCTCTAGTTGTGGCAAGTGGGGGCCACTCTTCATCGCGGTGCGCGGGCCTCCCACTGTCACGGCCTCTCCCGTTGCGGAGCACAGGCTCCAGATGCGCAGGCTCAGTAGTTGTGGCTCACAGGCTTAGTTGCTCCGCGGCATGTGGGATCCTCCCAGACCAGGGCTCGAACCCGTGTCCCCTGCCTTGGCAGGCAGATTCTCAACCACTGCGCCACCAGGGAAGCCCTTCTATTTTCTTTAAAAAATATTTTTGTACTTTGCAAAATATAAGTAAGTAATATATATTAATATTTTAACAATAAATAAAAATGTAGTATTAAAAAGAGTAAATATTTGGTATCCTCTCAAAACTTACAGCTGAGACAGCTTGAGCTGACAGTGCAGCCTCCACCTTCCCAACAAGGAGGGTCAGCCTGACCTCTGCTCTTCCTGGGAAGGATTCCAGGAGCAGGAGATGTGTCATCAAAGGGAACACACGGGCCTTTTAGTTCTGTCAACCATCAAAATCCTATTGAGTACGTATGACAAGAATTAAAGAGGACGAGAGTGAAAAAAATCCCCTTGTAATATTTCTGTTCTTTTCCAGGTTTTTTCCTTTCCCTTCAGTATAAATTCTGTGAAGTTTTATTGTTACATTCTGCTCAACAGATAATCTGAAAATGGAAATAAAGAAACTGAGACGTTTAGAATTTTCCTGACAAGGGTAATTAAAGTGGCCTGGGAAAGGTATGACTGAGATTTCATTTAGGTTTGAGATGAGGTTGTGTGTTTCTAGGGTATAGTGGCACACTTGTGAGTCTAGCTGTTCCTAGTTTTGCGGATTAAAAAAGAGGCTTTCTCCTTTAGACCAAGAAAAAAATGACTCAAACTTGTCTAGTACATCTGAAAAATAGGCTCCAAATCACAATGCACAATCAAGAAGAAAAAAGCTAGTTGTTGGCTTCTGTGCTGGATGTTTTCCATTTGTCCCTCTGGACATTCTTCGCATCTCTCAGCACGCTCCCTGTCTGAGAGGACTACCATTAAGGACTGCATCTATGGTCTGCACACTCTGAATTCCACCTAGGTTTGGCCAATGGGAGTCAGAGGCAAGAGAAGGGCAAAGGTCTTAAAGAACTTGCTCCCCTGGGGCAGCAGCTGCATCCCCCCCACCACCTTCCCCTTCCCTTCCCCTGGGACAGCTTATTCCAACAGCTACAGCTCTCTCTGGGTTCCAGTGGCTGATTCCTTGCTCACTCCTTCAAGAAGTAGGTAGGGGGCTTCCCTGGTGGCGCAGTGGTTGAGAATCTGCCTGCCAATAGGGGGAACACGGGTTCGAGCCCTGGTCTGGGAGGATCCCACATGCCACGGGGCAACTGGGCCCGTGAGCCACAACTACTGAGCCTGTGCGTCTGGAGCCTGTGCTCCGCAACAGGGGAGGCTGCGACAGTGAGCGGCCCGCACGCTGAGATGAAGAGTGACCCCCGCTCTCCACAACTGGAGAAGGCCCTCTCGCAGAAACGAAGACCCAACACAGCCAAAAATAAATAAATAAAAATAAATAAATTTATAAAATTCCACCTAGGTTTGGCCAATGGGAGTCAGAGGCAAGAGAAGGGCAAAGGTCTTAAAGAACTTGCTCCCCTGGGGCAGCAGCTGCATCCCCCCCACCACCTTCCCCTTCCCTTCCCCTGGGACAGCTTATTCCAACAGCTACAGCTCTCTCTGGGTTCCAGTGGCTGATTCCTTGCTCACTCCTTCAAGAAGTAGGTAGGGGGCTTCCCTGGTGGCGCAGTGGTTGAGAATCTGCCTGCCAATAGGGGGAACACGGGTTCGAGCCCTGGTCTGGGAGGATCCCACATGCCACGGGGCAACTGGGCCCGTGAGCCACAACTACTGAGCCTGTGCGTCTGGAGCCTGTGCTCCGCAACAGGGGAGGCTGCGACAGTGAGCGGCCCGCACGCTGAGATGAAGAGTGACCCCCGCTCTCCACAACTGGAGAAGGCCCTCTCGCAGAAACGAAGACCCAACACAGCCAAAAATAAATAAATAAAAATAAATAAATTTATTAAAAAAACCACAGTGCCTTCATCAAACTCTTTTAAATCTCCCTTTTTGAATTTGCCATCTCTTTCCTGCCAGGACCCTGAGCTTTAAAACATCTTAGGGGACAGTGCAACTTCATTCTGTGTCATGACTATACATGAGAATATTCTGATGGCACACTGGACAGAGCCCACTTTTCATAATTACTATGATTTGTAGAAGAGTTTGCAAACATCTCACACTGTGACAGTGGTCAGCCTTAAGCCCTCAGGGCCTATAATAATGGACCTTAGCAACTGGGTTTCACAAAATTCTGGTGTGTCAAAACAGATGTATCCTGGAGTAATGTGTTAGTAATAATGAATAACTGAGTTTTGTGCATTAAAAATTAATGAGTGGATGCGTTATTTTCATCATTATGCCATTTTATTCATAGACATTCCAGTATGCTTTTTCGAGACATAGGGAAAGGAGATAGAGAGTTCCAGCAAATGGATCTGAAATGGCCTGTAATCTGCATGTATCCTTAGCTGCATGCCAGTCCATAGGAATGACCCTGGGAATATGTCCCACATGTGATATCACTCAGCTTATGTGTAGTGGTAGAAAAAAAGGGGAGGCAGGCTATTCTTGGGTCACATAGCCATTTATTATGGGAATTCCTTTGACTTAGCAGCTCTATTCTTTGTCCTCTGATTTTTCTCATCAGTCTGCAGTATAAAAATTACTAATATTTTAATTAATATTTCACTAATAAGTATCTTAGATCTATTATCTTACTTAATCCTCATAACAATTCACATTTTACCAACTAAAAATTCACCAGTAGGCTGAAAGTGAGCCAGGCTTTGGAGCACATTGCATATATTCATCAAAGAGCTCTCTCTTGGGTCTCATGGTACAAATGAGAGCTGGGTAACTCATAGCACTGTTTCCTGCTGAGACTATAACTAATAGATCTCAAACAGTGAACAGAAAAAATCAGTTAAAATCTCTTCCTCTGGTCAATTTAATTCAATTCAATTGTTAGATCTTGGGGATACTGAGATGAATGAAACACAGTTCTGTCCTCCAGGAATCTAAAGTCTAGTTGGTAGACAGAAGTATAAATAAATAATGAAAGAATTGTAGTAAAATGTGATTAAAATGATAATAGAAGCTTGTTTAAAATTTATTGGGGAAACAGATGAGGGAGCAATTACATCTTTGAGAGGTGGAGGGGTGTCATGAAAAATTATGTACCAAAGGTGATGGTTAAGCTTGACCTTGAAAGGTGTTTAGGAGTTCAACATTTAAACTGATGGAGAAAGAGGTGTTACAGCAAAGGGCCCAGCAGGGGTCTTTCTTCTCATTCCTGCCAAGGCTTAGATTCTCCAGTTGCTTTTTCAACATTGCACTGCCTATGACCTGTCTAGATTTCTCACTTAGTCCTCTTTGGGTCCAAGAGATTAAAGTACCTTTGGAAGAGGGGTACTAGGAGAGAGGAGAGCTGGCTGGCCTAGAGTAAAATTGTAAAATCCAACCATGGATCTCGGTCTCAGCAGGAGCATGTACCAACTACTTGAGAAAACAGCTAGAGACCCCTGAGTCTGAAATCTGACAAAAACATCCAGTCTGAGATGCGTACCACGATTCCTGGGGCCTGGCTCTGACCTGCTTTTACAGATAGCCTTGGAGACAACGATCTATCAGAGATTCCTCTGGCCACATGGAGTTTGGATTATGAAAGTATTAGGGAAATATTAAGAAAGGAGAATTTATAGTAGGGATTTATCAACTCAATACTATTTCTCGTAAGTATACTGTATTATATCAGACCAGGAAGAGGAAAGAGGATTTAGAAGACTGTCTAAGACGTCACAAAGATTGATAGAGTTTACTTGACTGAGTAAAACAGACCAGTTAAATCCAATTTAAGATTTTTAAATATGTGAGAGTCCTGAAACTTCTTATCTTTGCCCCCAGACAGATGTGAATTCTTTCTTGCTAAGACCTGAAGACCTTATTCACCACTGTCTTATGTCGTCTTGTCTTAAACCTTAGACCTACTATTGTTTCTTATTCTCCCAACATGGTCGATTAGAGAGACCCTCAAGTCATGAGACTAGGGAAAGGGAAAACAAAATGGGGGTGGAAAAGAATATATTATCCTTATTTAGAACCCAAGATCAAGGGCCTGGATCAGCTTGGCTTCAAAAAGTAATGGGATGTAGCAACAAAAAAGATACAACACTTAAGAATAAACTAAAAATAAATGTGCAGATTTTATATGGAAAAAACCTTTAAAGCACTCTTGAAAGACATAAAAGTAGACTTAGACGAATGGGAAGAAATCCCTGTTCTTGGATAGGATGGTTCAGTATCACAAGTATCATAGAGGTTTAAGCTCTTCTTAAGTTAATGTGATTCCCAACAAAAATACCAATAAGCTTCTTTTCTGGAACTAGGCAAGTTGATACTAAAGTCCATAAAGAAAAACAAAACAAGGTATGTAGGAATAATTGTGAAAAACACTGGGGGGAAGAGCTATCTACCAGATATAATCATACACCACAAAGCCTCTAGGATTAAAACAGTGTGATATTGGCACTTGGATAGACAGTCATACCAATGGAGTAGGATAGAAAGTCAAGAAATACACCCAAATATATGTGGAAATTTAGTGCATTATAAAGATGGTACCTTGAACTTTTTAATAAATGTTGGGAGGGCCACTGGATAGCCATATACAAGAATAAACTCCAGATGGATCAAAATTAATACTACCAGTGTTAGGGGGAAATGTGGGTAACTTTCTCTATAACGTAGGTGTGAGGAGATGCTTTGTAAATACAACTCAAAATCCAGATGTAACAACAAAAAAGACTGATAATTTGAACTCCGTAAAAATAAAATATATTTGCATGGGAAAAAAAAATCGTGACAAAGTCCTAAGACAACTAGGAGAAAACATTTGAAACATATATCACATTTAAGGAGCCAGTCCTCCTAATACATGAAAAGTAACTGGATGTGGGAGGTGAGGATGCTTCTCAGGCTTTTCCCTGGCTTTTCCTTCTGTCTTCACCCTGGGTTTTCTACAGAGGCCACAGAACTTAGCTTGCTATTGGGTTGGTCTGATTTAACATTTCATGTCCACTTTGTTGTTATTTTTTACTAACTTGTACTTTCACTCCCTGGGACCTCTTTGATTTATAAGTGTTTTCCCAGATCACATTCTGTGCTGGGCTCTGCACCTGGTGTTTTCCCTGGGCCAGCAGCGATGACTGGTTTGCTGGGCTCTCATTTCGCTGAGGGTTCCTAGTGAGATCTGCCCCTGTGTGGGTGGGAAGAGGCTCAAGGAAGGGAGTGGATTGAGGGTATTCTCTATCAGAGATTAATACATCCCAAAATACACTTAGTGTACCATCTTGGGGATTTTCAGGTGTTATAGACACAGAGGGTCCTTTATGGTATCCCAACAGGAATGGATTCATTTTCAAAGGAGGGGGGTAAAATAAATAAGTTTTAGGTTATGGATATCTAAACCTGGTCTTCATTTTCATCTTTGTTACTTGAGGAATCATAGTTGAATGCGCACAGACTAAATCTCATTGTCATCTAATACATTAAAGTGTCATGAATGGACAAGAAAAAGATAATGATACTTTGGAATGTGAGAATGTTCTGGAAAATTAAAGGAATGATACCCAAACTGCCCCACCTCCACTCCCTCGTGTTGCTGGGGAGCGGCCTTAACCAGAAATTCATGTTCACATCAGGACAGACGAATGCCTTTCCTAGAAACGTATTCTTGGAGATCATGGGTCTGGATTTTGAGCTAGATTGACCCACAACTGATGTGCTAATACCCCTATAGCAGCACTTTGCTTTCTGCTTTTTGAAAGCATGTACTTCACATCATTGACCTCATTTGCTTTCCACACAGCCCTGCGAAACAGGCAGGGGCAGATATTGCTGTCCTCATCTGCAGGTGAGATAACTGGGGCTGAGGAAAGCTAAGAGATGTGGGGAGAGCCAGTGGAGGAGGACTCTGGATAAGGAATTAGGGCATCTGGGATAGATTCCCATCTGGCCATTTACCACATGTGGTGTCTTGAGCAAGTCAGTTATATAAAGGTCTCTGAGCCTCCACTCCAGCTTTAATTAAGAGAGGTTTGCACAAGATGGTCCTTGAGGGCCCTCCCAGGGTGAATGTTCCAGGATTTTATCACTTGCCGGACTTCACCAGGAATTAGTCAGTGGATGAGAAACAGTATACAAGCCCCCTGAGATGCAAAATTCTCCTCCTCCTTCTACCCCACACAGTGTAGAACCGAGGACTCCCTTGGGATAGGGGGGAGACTTTTTCCTTCTGCAGACTACAGATGGATTTCCTGCCTAATTACAGGAAGTTTTTAAAGTTTATTTTATTTCCTTGTAATTTTTTCTATTTCTCCTATGTCTTTTTCTATTAATATTTTCCAGCTTTACTGAAGTTTACTTTGCATACCATAAAATTCACCCATTGCAAGTGTATAATTCATTGCTTTTTAGTAAATTTATGGAGTTCTGCAACCATCACAAAGGTTTAGAACTTCTCCTTCACCTTAAAAAATACCTTTGTGCCCACTTGCTTCAGTCTCCACTCTCCTCTCCAGCTCCAAGCAACCACTGCTTTCTGTCTCTATAAATCTGCCTTTTCTGGACATTTCCTATAAATAGAATCATATAGTATGTAGTATTTTCCATATGGCTTGTTTAACTTACCATAATGTTTTCCAGGTTCATCTGTGTTGTATTATGTATCAGTACTTCATTCCTTTTTATGGCCAAATAATATTCCATTGTATGGGTTTACCACATTTTGTTTATCTGTTCATCTGTTGATGGATATTTGGGTTTTTCCACATTTTAGCTATTATGAGCAATGTTGCTGTGAGCGTTCATGTACAAGTCTCTATGTAGACATATATTTTTTATTTCTTTTGGGTAAATTCCTGGGAGTAGAAATGCAGGGTTGTTTTCTTTAGTTTTTATATAGTATTTGAATCTCTACTTTTAACCTTTATATCTGAATAAAAGATTCATAGAAAATGTGTGGGAGAGTAAATGTGTAACTTGTTTTATTTTTTATTTTTTTAATTAATTAATTTATTTATTTTTGGCTGTGTTGGGTCTTCGTTGCTGTGCAATGGGCCTCTCTCGTTGCGGAGCACAGGCTCCAGATGCGCAGGCTCAGTGATTGTGGCTCACGGGCCCAGTCGCTCTGAGGCATGTGGGATCTTCCCAGACCGGGGCGCGAACCCGCGTCCCCTGCACTGGCAGGCAGATTCTCAACCACTGCGCCACCAGGGAAGCCCTGTAACTTGTTTTAATAAGCTTTCTTAATACCTGGTGATTTGTCTTGAAGTAATGTAATTATACAGAGTAGTGGTTTTTATGGACTGAATTGTGTCTTCCCAAAATACATGTGTTAAAGTCCTAACCCCCAATACTTCAGAATGTGACTGTATATGGATATAGGGCCTTTAAAGAGGTGATTAATGTTTAATGAGGTCATAAGAGTGTGGCCCTAATCCACACTCCTTATAAGAAGAGGAAGAGACACCAGGGGTGCCCCCACACAGAGAAAAGACTACATGAGGACACAGCAAGAAGGTGGCCAGCTGCAAGGCAAAGAGAGAAGCCTCAGGAGAAACCAAATCTGCCCACAACTTGATCTTGGACTTCCAGCCTCCAGAATTGTGAGAAAAGGAATTTCTGCTGTTTAAGCCACCCAGTCTGTAGTATTTTGTTATGGCAGCAACAAATGAATTCATGGGTCTATATTTTAAGAAATTTGCTTTTCAATGACACTGGAAGAGTGTTTCTCTCATATTAATTGCCTTCACACATTGTATTCTTTGTTGCCCTTCATGTACCCTGTCACAGCAGGTCTCTCTTCTGTTCCTCCACGTGGTGGGCTCTTCCTTGCATCACTCCAGTTCACGGTCACATCTCCAGTCACTCCCCATGGCAGCCCAAAAGCCACCTCCTCCATGAACACTTCCTCCCACTAGGAAGCAATTCTCTAAATCCCGCATCTATTTCTCTCTGCATCTCCTATGGCACAGGCTCTGTCTACACTGTATGCTCGCTAGTGGGTATGTTTTATCTCTCATGCTAGACTAAGCTCCCTGTGGACAGGGAAAGTGGTGTTTGTATATATTGTCCCTCTAACCTAACTTCTGGCTCAATGTCTGACACAAAGTTGGAACTATTTTAATTAATTAAAACTGACAACTCCAGCTACCAAAATATTTATGAAGTTTCAGAACTTTGTGAAGACTCATAAAACACTGGTTAGTGAAGTATGAGTAGAAAAAGGATGGCTACAAATTTGGGAATAGCTAAGTGCATACGTTGGAAAGTCACTGCTGGTGACCTTCAGCCAACTCACTTCCCTGCTTCCAACCTCAGCTTCTTTATCCCCAAAAGTGTTGATCTAGCAAAGGTCTGCTGAATGGTGAACATTCTACCTCCCTAAAGCTCTTGGTGAGTTCTGCAGGATTCCTCTTTTTGAAGTGCCTCCTTAGTTATGTGGCTGGCTGAGGAAGTTCAAGGTCTAAATTACACTGCAACTCAATTAAAATGAACTTAACATGAATTTTGAGTTTCTGTTTTCCATGGAGAGCTTTTCCAAATACGTAGAATTTAGAAGTGCTAGTCATTGCCTTCTGGGGGCCTAAATCCCTAAGAGGAGATGAAGGCATAGGAACCTACATCACCATCCTTTTGACAATGAACAATTTTAAAGAAATGCACACACACACAACCAGCTTGGAACCATAGAGCTTCGTGTTCAAATCAGGCCCCACTAGGAGAATGGTTTGTGTGGGAATTACACCATAAAATAAAACAAAACACAAAATTCCCCGAATGATAAGAAAAAAGAGCCTGTGTGGTAAACAGCCCCAGAAGGGGCTGTTGTACTTCTGTACAAGTGGCCTCTGACTTTCTTGGCCCAACTTTCCACTTCTCCCTTGGGTTTCTTTAACTTTTTCCTCCACTCTTCCTACCAGTCTCCAAGGATTTGTAGATCTTTATTTCTTTAGGCAGAGGCACATACAAAAATTCTTTTTTCTTTCCTTCACTCAGCAAATTAAAAAAACAAACAGCTAAGAGAAATCAAGAGAGAGAAGGGAGGGAAGAGGAAGGAAGTGCCACTGGGCTGAGAATGCAGTATATGGGTCTCTGATCCCAGGGGGATTAAATCCCTACCCCAAGCTGGCAGGCACTGCTGGCAAGGCCATAGACCCATGATCCTTTTCTCCCTACTCGCGTCAGCCGCTGTTCTACAATGCCATCTTCCTGCTTAAAATGAATCCACTTAATAAACCTGAACCATCAATAGCAAAGTAAGACCAGTTATATGACCTTTAGGAAGTTCCCTAGGCCTCAGGGACCTCGCACCAAATTGTTTTTTAGCTTCTATTTATAGCTCTTGTTTCATTGGCTGAGCATTCATAATTGATGCCATTAAAACTCCATCCCTTTCATTTTTTTCTCAGCTCCACACAACAGTTTAGATGTTCTGGTTTGCAAATGGTGGGAAAGAGCAGATTTCCAGCCATGATCCTTATGGCAAGACTTGACTTCCTTTTCCGCTTACCTGTCTCTGATGGGAAGGCGCTCTTCGGTAAAGAGTCTGGGACACTGTTAGTAAAATAATGTCTTGAGGGCTTCCCTGGTGGCGCAGTGGTTGAGAATCTGCCTGCCAATGCAGGGGACACGGGTTCGAGCCCTGGCCTGGGAGGATCCCACATGCCGCGGAGCAACTAAGCCCGCGCGCCACAGCTACTGAGCCTGCGCGTCTGGAGCCTGTGCTCCGCAACAAGAGAGGCCATGATAGTGAGAGGCCCGCGTACCACGATGAAGAGTGGCCCCCGCTCCCCACGACTAAAGCCCTCGCACAGAAACGAAGACCCAACACAGCCAAAAATAAATAAATTTATTTAAAAATAATAATAATAATAATGTCTTGAGGTTAAAATAAATAGATGCTCAATATTTGGAGGAAAAAAACGTTTGTCTTGCTTAGAAGAAAATGTTAGTAGTTCTTCAAGTTCTCCAAGTGTATTCCCCAAACCAGCAGCTTTAGCATCACCTGGGAGCTTGTTAGAAATGCAAACTCTCAAGACCTCCTCAGGCCTTCTAAATCAGAAACTCTGGGGATACAACGGTCTGTATTTTAATAAGCCATCCAGGTGATTCCGACACTTGCTGTGAGCCATTGGGTTAGACAATATCCATTCTCTTCTTTTTTCCCCCATAATAATAGAACAATCAGGGCAGCAATGTGTTCAGCTAAATGGTAACATTCCTTATCATCCTTGCCGATAGGGTCGCTCCATGTAATGTAATCAGAAGTCCTTAGATGAGGCTTCTTGGAAACCTCATTAAAGGGGGCTGGCTGCCTCCATGGGCAGAAATAGCCTTGCTGTTTTTGCTCCCTTCCTTCTAATTTCTGCCCTGAACTAGAAGTCCAGAAGCTGTCTTGGACCATGAGGTGACTTTGAAGATGGAAGTGACAAACTAAGGAATGTGGAGAAGAGAGATTGAGGGAGCGCTGGCCCCTGATAACGAGATGCTACCATATCAGCCTGAACTGCCTTCCTTCAACTTCTTTAGAAGAGAGAGAGAGAAATCTCTGTCTTGTTTAAGCCATGTGGTTTTCTGCTGTATGCAGTTGAATCCAATCCTGATACATTTTGTATTACAGTTGACCTTTGAACAATGCAGAGGTTTAGGAGTACTGACACTCAGTAATCAAAAATCCACGTTTAATTTTACAATTGGCACTCCTTCTCTGGGTTCCTCATCCACACATTCAAACAACGTCAGACCATGTAGTACTGTAATACCTATTTATTGAAAGACATCTGCATGTAAGCGGACTCATGCAATTCAAACCTGTGTTCAAGGATCAGCCGTATTTTGAACTGCTTTGGTAGTACTACTCTGAAAAATATTAAGAGCTAAAAGCCTTCTCCAACAACACATGGTGAAGATGAGATGTTATTCTCTAGGGTGAGGCATGGACCTGAAGGAAGGGATGAGGAGGAGAAAAGATGGAAAGGACAGTGGGGGAATAAAGGAAGGTAAGACCAGAGAAACGGTCATTCTCAGATGCCCACCCAACAGGGGCTCTTCATGGACTGGAAGTTGACTTCAGAAGTAAAAGGATTATTTCTCACCATCCTCTGGACTTTATATATGTCAGCTGTTGCCTTAAAATAAATAAACTGCCAGAAACTTCTCCAGCAGAGATGGGTTTATTTGGGATAAGCAGATAAATGCAATTTGGGGTCCCTTAATGATTTTTAATTTAAAAAGAGGAAGATAAAGGATGAACAGAAAATTGGAGATGAGGAGAGAAGGCAGGAAAGAATAGTTGGAAACAGGAATATAGCTTCTTAGAAGAAATCACAGAGCACAGCCCTTTGAAGGAGACTCAAAGTTACAAATCTTTATTTTATTATTTTATTTTCTTAAAGCTAAGAAAATTAAGCAATTAAAATATTCATATTAAAAATCCAAGGGCTTCCTTGGTGGCACAGTGGTTGAGAGTCCGCCTGCCGATGCAGGGGACACGGGTTCGTGCCCCGGTCCGGGAAGATCCCACATGCCACGGAGCGGCTGGGCCGGTGAGCCATGGTCGCTGAGCCTGCGCGTCCGGAGCCTGTGCTCCGCAGCGGGAGAGGCCACAACAGTGAGAGGCCCGCGTACCGCAAAAA
>NC_041220.1:76990773-76993078 GCF_002837175.3 Physeter macrocephalus | reverse complement strand
AAAAAAAAAAAAAAAAAAAAAATCCAAAGTAAATCACAATCATGAGCTCTTAATCTATTTTTTTGTTTTGTCTTGTTTTTCCTCCCTCCAAATGTAGAATCACGTTTCATGTCATTTCCATTGAAATCCCAGCAACAAAATTGTTTTCCATGGAAGGGAGGCTGGGAGGGGGTCTTTTCATATAATGTCCCCTCAGACAGAGTCCTGAGAAGATCATGTATGGGGCAGTCCGATTATTCACGTGGGCATAAGTGTAGAGAGGAGTTTTCAAATTAAATACAACGGTAGAAGCAAAGAAAAGCTATCAGGAAAAGGGTATCTCTTTACTCTGACCCGGGCAAGATGTCAATCATGTGGTATGTTGACACTGTAAACAAACAGCAGGGTCTTCCTTGGAGGTTGTAATGAGGTAAGCTCAGATTGCCAGAGCAGGTGGGAGGCCTGAGCAGGGGAGGATCTCACCAATGGTCAGGAGGAAAGGAGAACAGGGCTTTCTTCTCCAGGAATCCTCTACCAGCTATTCATCAACCAGATGCACATATAGGAAAGAAATTGCCAGTTGTCCCTTCCCACAATCAGTTTCCGCTGTGGTTGCAGACGTTAGATGGTGGGGCTCAGGAAGGAGCAGTGTGATCAGGGTGAGAATCAGGGCTTCCCCAAGTCCTGTTTTATGTACCTTTTTCACCAGCAACAAACTGCAGTCTGGCTTGCCATCAGAGTCCAGTCACCCAGTACATTTTTTTTTTTTTTTTTTTTTTGTGGTACACGGGCCTCCCACTGTTGTGGCCTCTCCCATTGCGGAGCACAGGCTCCAGACGCGCAGGCTCAGCGGCCATGGCTCACGGGCCCAGCCGCTCCGCGGCATGTGGGATCTTCCCGGACCGGGGCACGAACCCGCGTCCCCTGCATCGGCAGGCGGACTCTCAACCACTGCGCCACCAGGGATAGCCCTCACCCAGTACATTTGAAGATCACCTTGACAATTTCCAAATGCCCTTGAATCAAGCCAAATTCTCAAGAGGCTGCCAACTTAGACTTTATTGTCCTCCACTGTTTTAATTAAAGTGTTCTAATTAAATTTCTCACCACCTTAGAGCATGTGGTGTGGGAGTCAGATTTCATTTGATTTATTAAAGTAATGTGCTGCTGAGTGAAATTTATTTCTGTCTCTAGATTTGTCTGTAGATGGTTCACTCTGAAGCCTGACCAGGAGAGGGCTTTTCCCTCCAGTCTTTCCTCAGAAGCACAGGCTATGTAGCCCCCTGCTCCAGCTCCCTCAGGGAAACCAGAATGGAAGCCAAAGTAAAGCAGCAGCAATAACAGCAAGGCCAGGGATGCAGGAGGAGTGCCAAAAAACTCCAAGGGACTGTGGAGAAGGGACGACAGAGGGAAACCAGAGAGGAGACACAAGGTTAGACTCAAGGGGAAGAGTTGAGAACTCTTCCACCATCTTCTGGATTTTGTGTTTAGCCTGAGTATCTCACAGTAAGATTTTCTGTCTGCTAGTGGACCAGACCTTCCCAGCCTTACAGCCATTAGGGTGACACCAGGTCACATGCCAACCCCTAGAGCCGGGCGAGTGGTCTATTGTCAGGCCAATTCATCTCTTCCTTCTACGGGTTGGCCTTCTTCTCTCCTCCCTCATTTTGTCCTTTTAGCTCGGCAACTCCAGTGGGAGGAAACGTTACTCTTTTAATATCCATTTTACAGTCCCAGGAAAGCATTCTGTTTGGCATTCTTTGGGTAATCCAGCAACAATAGCTACCAAAGTTCACTGACCAGTGAGGACAACAGCACTGTACAGCATAGTAATTATAGTTAACAAGACTGTATTACATACTTCAAAGTTGCTAAGAGAGTAGATCTTAAATGGTCTCACCCCAAAAACGAAATGGGAATTATGTGAGGGGATGGAAGTGCTAGCTAATACTGTGGTGGTAATCATTTCACAGTACATAATTGTACCAAATCAACATGTTGTACACCTAAAACTTACACAGTTTATATGTCAGTTATATCTCAATACAGGTGGGGGGAAAAGAGGTTTGGCAAGTTTCCACCCACCGTCCTGAAATGTCCATCCCCTGCGGCAAGTAGAGCATGCCCCAGGTAGCCGATACTACTTTAGTCCCATCAAAGAGTGAAGAGCAGACCTCAACCCAAGGTCCAGCCCAGTCCAGCTAAGCCCAGAGGAGATCAGCTGAGCTGCAACTCATTGGCAGACCTCTGATTATGAAATAAATGCTTGTAAGCTGCTGAAATTTGAGGATGTTTCTTTTTTTTTTTTTTTGTGGTATGCAGGCCT
>NC_041220.1:76987061-76990717 GCF_002837175.3 Physeter macrocephalus | reverse complement strand
GGCTCACGGGCCCAGCCGCTCCGCGGCACGTGGGATCCTCCCAGACCGGGGCGCGAACCCGGTTCCCCTGCATCGGCAGGCGGACGCGCAACCACTGCGCCACCAGGGAAGCCCCAGAGGATGTTTCTTACATAGATTATTACAGAAGAGATCTGACTAATGTTCAAAGGGTAGGGCAGAGAATTACAGCTTGAAGGACTGGGAGAATGAGGGGCTGATTGTAAATAGAGACTTGGAAAAGAGAAACAGAGCAGATCAGGGTGACAAGAAAAGCAGCATGATTTTTGTTGTGTTTCGTTGTGTTTTGATTTGATTTATAAGTAATTGATAGTGTCCTTACCTGAAGTTCTACTGAACGATCAGGTCTTGGAGAACAGAAGTGGTATTTTGATCGTCACTGTGCTTCAGGGCCTAGCATCGTACTTGGCACATCACAGACACATGACAAATATTGGTTAAACAAATGAATAAGTGAAAAGTGGGATGATAACAGGATATCCAAGAGGAAATTCTCTAAACAGAAACGTGAATCAGAACTCAGCTGAGAGGACTGCATTTAATATAACGAATCAATTAGTGTAGAGGTGATTAAAGTTAAGCTGTAAGAGGCTGCGCAGTCCTGAGGAAGAAGTGTAGGGACAGAGAAGCAAACAGATAATGACAGGTTCCTGGGGGTCTAGTATTAGAGGATGGGGGACTTTGTGGGGGTCTGTGATGAAGACAGAGAAAGAATGATTAAAGAGGGAGGAGGAGGGTGAGGGCCTTGTGGGGTCACTCACACCAAAGGAGGGAAGGGTTTCAAGGGTCAATAATATCAAACCCAGGAGAGAGGTCAAAAAGAATGAGACTGGGGAAGAAACGTAGAATTTCTCTGACCAATGACTGACCAAGGCAGTCATTGGTCACCTTAGAGAGAGATGCTTTCTATCATGTGTGAAATTTCTATTAACGTCCAACAGAAAAGATATAAAGATAGCTGAAATCATATAGATATTAATAAACTGTAGAGGCAGAGGTCTATTGATTTAAGGCACCAAACATAACTGAGAGCAACTTTGGCTTCTAGGGTCATTATCAAGAAAATGTCATATGAAACTAGACGCACAAAAATCATTTTAAAAATAGAAAATCAGACACCGTCACCTCCCTCAAATACACTGTATTTTTTCTTTTTTCATTCTTTTTCCCTTGGAAACAAAGAAAGCAGCTACAGAGAATTCCTGCAGAGAAAACATATATTTTCATCTAAGCCAAGTATTTGGAAAGCAGAGGACAGCTAGGCTCCGTTAACAATGTATTAATTCACGACAGCAACAGGCTTCATAAATAATAACTGGATGTCAACGGGCCCCTGCCGTGACCTAGAACTGAGACGAAAAGCTGAGAGTGCAGTGTGAAGCTTGTTAGTGAAAATGAACTTGGGGTTCCACTTTAAATGGGGATTACTTACTTGGTTAAATGTAGTAATTAACCAAAGAGTGATTATGGGGTCTAAGGGATCCGTTTATTGGGTAGAGAGTAAGAAGCAAATTTCACTGAGCTTTGTGATAGATGCTAAAGAAGCATAAGGATGTCCAATGCTTGCAGGCAAACCGATACCAAACTTTCTTGTGAGCAGTTAACTTCAGATAGACTGCCAGGAGGCTCTGAAAAAATACTCTGTTGAAATAACAGTAAGAAATTCTACAGCCTAATAAATACCGTAGGGAGAAAGGAGTTAGAAATAATGATAGTTTAAAGATCAATTATAATGAAATTATTAGTAAGTTAATAGTAATAGAGAAGGAAAGAAAACAGTAACTCCTTAAAAAGGATTGACCAAAATATCCCAGAAGAGCAATATAACATGCTCATTTGTTTTTTGGTTTCTTATCGTTATAAATGATGGACTATCTCAGCAACAGCAAACCCATGAATCAAGACTGTAAACAATTAAAATATCTTTCCAGATCCGGGAAAGCATCAGAATGATCAAGACAGTGCCAAAAAAAGGAACATAAATTTCAGCCAGCTCTTTGGATCTGGGAAGTGTTTAGGCTACCCAGCCAAAAAGTCAGAGAGCAAAAAGTCTAAACTAAGCTGATAACAACTGATCATTAATTAGAACTGAAGCCAACTATCTCAGTCTACAGAAATGTCTTGGCTACTCAGCTAAGAGCCAGGAAGCCAAAGGTCCAACTTGGTTCATGTGATTAATCACAGGCAAATCCAGAAAAGCCCCTATTAATGAAGGGCCGCCTTTGAGAGGAAGCAGCCCCAAGAGAATCTGGCAGGGACCCCCCTAGGGAAAGGGAAGAAAAGATAGGGGATCTTGTCCGCTCTGCTTAGGAGCTCAAACTAAGGCTGAAGCCCTGGAATGAATAATCATGTATAACGAATTCCAGCATTAAAAGGCAAACTGAGCATCTGATAACTCATCTTTACTGCAAGGATTTTTTTAAAAAATGAGATTCTGGTCTTTGAATACCATTGAAATATGAGGAAGGTACAGGTAGGAGAGCAAGGGAGCAATAATGGTTATTTAAATAAAAAGTGTCTAAAAGGAAATTAAACTCTGTTGGCACCAAAAGTCAGATACCAAATGGAAATATGTAAAAATGACAGAATGTGACGGTGGGAAGTGACTTTGTAGGGGTAATTTAGAGGGGATTGAAGAATTGGATGTCATTTATAAGCTCATGCATACTGACATTTAAATTCATTTTGGCATCTATAAAAAAGCATTTATCTAATCAGAGAAGGCACAAGGACCTTCTTATGCACACATCCATTTTCCTTATAATAATTTTGTATTTCATGGATTCTAGGCTGCACATTATTTTTACATTTAATATCTCTGAAGTCAGTGCGTATCTTACAATCATGGCATGTCACGATTTAATTGGAGGTGTTTTTACTTTCTTATTGGTACCAAAACAGTGGCATTTCTTACAATTGATGCCATTTAGATATGATGTAGTTCAGATGGGTGATATGGCTACACATACACCGTTTGGTGCTGCAAAAGAGAACCCCAACCCTTGTCCTGTGAGATCTGAAATACAGAAAGCTGGGGGCATATCTGAGGGCCATGGATGCACGCAGAGCTAAGCAGTCCAGAGAAAAGTTTGCCTGAGTCTAATATAGAGAGAACAGGGGTGTTCCAACTCTGCCCTGAGATCTTTGCATGCAGTGAGATTTGTGAGCTTGCCAGGTCATCCTGTACGGAGCACAGGCTCTTCTTGGAAACACGGGGGAGGTGACGGGCTACACTTGGATCCTTCCCTCACGCTATGTGCTCAGGACTCATTCATGCCTCATAACAACGCAGTAAATTTGGCACTAGAGTATCCTCCACACTTCATAGACGAGGAAACTGAGGCTCAAACAAACACGGTGAATAATCTGCCATGGGTCACACTGCTAATAAGTGTGGAGGTCAGTAACTAAGCATAAGTCCATGTGACCTCAGAGCCCACGCGCTTAACCATTACATCACCCTGACTCTACCAAGACAGCCTTTGGACAATTCATAGTGTTGGTGATTCACAGGACTCGGTAGGAGAGGAGGAGATGGAAGAGAATGGAGAAAATTAATTTTAAGTAGGAGGAGAAAGTAGGGCTTCCCTGGTGGCACAGTGGTTGAGAGTCCGCCTGCCGATGCAGGGGACGTGGGT
>NC_041220.1:76982172-76986866 GCF_002837175.3 Physeter macrocephalus | reverse complement strand
CCCGCAACGGGAGAGGCCACAACAGTGAGAGGCCCGCGTACTGCAAAAAAAAAAAAAAAAAAAAAAAAAAAAAAAAGAGGAGAAAGTAAAGGTAAGGAAAATACTCATCCTCAAGTTTTGATACCATCTATAATTGAGGGGTTTTATTCCATGAAGGTGGCTTTGTGAATGGTAGCGCTGCTGAGTCTGAGCACACTGTTTCTATATCCTTGTAGAAGGGTCACAGGAACCCGAATGAGTAAGCTATTTAGTCCCTGGGATTCAAATGATATGTGATAAAACCTGTACTGCTTTTCTACCACCAAAAGATGCAAGTTTTATGCTTGGAAAAGTTGATTAAAATTCTCAGTGTCTTAATTATCCAAAGAAGGAACCAGAAAAACATTATATTCAAATCTGAACTCTGACCTGGGTGTGTGTGTGTGTTCATTCCGAGATATATGCCATTTTAAAAGCTGTAAGACCTAATTACTTGGGTAAGCGCTGAACATGTGTGATATTTCACAAATATCACTCTGATATATCTAGGTTATGTTTACACATTTTAAGACATATTAGGGTAATTTCCATGGGAAAAATGTGTATTTTGCCCCAAATTCTACGTAAATGGTAATTTTGAATACATAAGTACATTTTTGGTTAAAGAGAACATCAATGTCACTTAATATATTACTGGAGATATACACAGATGTTTATGTTTGCATTTTATGTAAATTGCCTTTCAGTGGAGAAGAAATGTATACATAAGATTTCAACTTGTTATGTTTTACATATTTAGTGTGTGTAGTTTATGTTTCACAGAAAGCAAATATAAGAAGGCAATAGAAACCAGGATATTGCATCAAGCTTTCTGATAGTTTTAGTGCCCTGCATTTGTTAACCTTTACAAATGCCGAGGAAATATGAGACACTACAGGAAGACTGTGTCTTCACTGTACTCCATGGACCGCAGTTTCAGCTGTTAACTGGTCTTTTCACTGTTCCCTGACAGCAGTCATTCCAACCATTATTTCTTAGCTCATGATATCTCTTCAGATCCTATTTCCATCTCACCATGTGCTTCCTGGAGTCTTGTCAAATCTAACGCATATTAGTGTCCTGAAGCTGCTGTGACAAATTACTACAAACACGGTGGCTCAAAACGACAGAAATTTATTCTCTCGAAGTTCTGGAGGCCAGAAATCTGAAATCAGTTTCTTTAGGCTGAATCAAGATGTCAGCACGGCTATGCTCCCTTGGGAGACTCTAGGGGAGAACTCATTCCTTGCTTTTTCAGCTTCTGGGAGCTGCTGGTCGCTTTTTTAAAAAACTTTTTATTGGAGTAGAGTTGATTTACAACGTTGTGTTAATTCCTGCTGTACAGCAAAACGAGTCAGTTATACATACACACCTAGCCACTCTTTTTTAGATTCTTTTCCCATATAGGTCATTACAGAGTACTGAGAAGAGTTCCCTGTACTACACAGTAGGTCCTTATTCGTTATCTATAGTTGTGCGTATATGTCAATCCCAATCTCCCAATTTATCTCTCCCCTGCTGGTCATTCTCGACTTATGGCCATGTCAGTTCCACCTCGGCCTCCTGGTCACATTGCCTCTCTTCTGTGTGTTTCATCTCCTTCCCATTCGGGCCCAGCCAGATAATCCGGGATAACTTCCCCATGGTAAGATCTGTAATTTAGTCACATCTGCAAAGACACTTTTTTCCTCAGGTTGACCTTAAAAATAAAATAGCCAGTTTTATTACCAGTTATTTGACCAGCAAAATGGGTTAATTTGGGACTAGCCGAGAATTGCAGTTCCGGACAAGCATGCTATAGCAAAGACTATAGGCAAGTCTGGAGGAATAAAGGAGAGCAACCATTGGGAGGGGCTGTTAGAAACAAAGTCCACTGGAAAAAACTGGGAGTTCAAAGCATAGTGGCTTTCCATTGGCTGAGTTGTGACAGTCTCTCATTGGCTGGGCTGTTGCTGGGTGAGCAAAGCATCTTCCTTCCTCCTGCTCAGGTAGTAAAGTAGGAACCTTCCTGCTGGGAATATGACAGGTACCTCTCTTCCTGTTGGGGTCTGTAACTGACATTGAGAGGTAGTCTGTGAGAGCTCCCGCTTCTGGCCTCCCAACTCCATTTTAATTGAGGTTTCCTTTATTCAGTTTCACGCTTATAACGTTTACAGGTTCCAGGGATTAAGACCTGATATCTTTGGGTGGCCATTATCCTGCCTACTGCACTACCCATTCTTCTAACCCATCTCAAATCCCACCTTTTCCATGAAGTAGGAAAGTGGAAAAAGCTCTGAACTGGGAACCAGAAGAGTTAGACTCTAATTTTGACTTAGAACTAACTTGCTGTGTTACCTTGGGCACCTCACTTCTTTGGGCCTCAACATGCTTGATTGTAAAAATAGATGAGTTAGATGCAATTTTGTCAATAGGAATGCCTTGGCATTTGGGGTGGGATAATTCTTTGTTCTGAAGGACTTTAATATCCTGGCCCTAATGCCGATATGGATCCCAGTCAATGTGACAATCCCCACCCACATTTCCCAGAGTCCTAGGGTGGGGTGAGGGAACAATATTGTCCCAGTTGAGAGCCGTCGTAATAGGATGTCCCTTTTAAAAAGAATAATATATTTATTGATCATATTTCTCCCTGATTCAGAGGTCATGTATGCCATGCCAATTTTTAAAAATACTTAAAAGAGAGTTTAAGTATCAACAAGAAATCATTGCTATAAGCATTTTGACATTGTCCATCCAGTCTATTGTGCCCCTCCTCCCCAGGGACTGCCTCTTACTCCCCCTCTCCTAGTTGGTAGCTTCCAGAGTTCTCTGCATATAGCTGCCAGCAATTCATCAATTGCCGTCCCAGTTTTCCTACCTTGGCCCTGGTTTCTACGGTGGTTTCCACTCCTGAGTCTCTGCTCCACTAAGCCGTGACTCCCTGTATTCACCTGTTGGTCTTTCCAGTCTTGGGGACAGTGTTTTACCCTGGGTGCTCCCCTCTCTTATGGGTCCAAGAGGAGTTGTTGATTTTTAGTCTGTTCAGCTTTTTATTTGTTGTTATGACACAATGGCAACTTCTAAGCTCCTTACATGTGGAACCAGAAATCTCCAGAGCAACGAAGGAAACATTTCAGGTTCTGCCCCTCAAGGAGCTTGAGGGAAGCCTAGATAAGAAGCCAGATAATAACCAAACCTAGGCTAGGCTGTCAGGTAGTGACGGCTATTGAGAAGAAAAATAAAGTGGCAGGAAGAGGGCCAAGTGGGTTGGGGGTGAGGGATGGAGGAGGGTGGCTATTTGGGTAGGATGGCCAGGGGACAGGTGAGCTGAGCCTGGAATGACGGAGTAAGCCACACAAACAGCAGAGGCAGAGAGTTCCAGGCTGTTGGAACCTCATGAGCTTGACGTGATCAAGAAAGCCAGTGGGACTGGAAAGTGATGGGCTAGGGGCAGAGTGGCCAGAGGTGAGATTGGAGAGGGATTCAGGAGCTAGATCACGCAGGACCTGAACATATTGTTAAAAGAGTGACAGGGAGACAGTGATGGATTTTGAATCAGGAAGAGATGATTTGATTTTCATTTTATACCTTCATTATAGTGCCATGTGGAGGATGGCTTGTAGGAGGACAAGGGTGGTAGAAGCTGGGAGACATTAGGAACGACTGCACTGGTCTAGGAGAGAGATGACATGGGTTGACTGGGGCCCAAAGGAAGGAGTGAAAAATGGTCAGATTCTGAATATAATTTAAAAGTAGAATTGATGAACTGGCTGTGGCAGTGTGAGAGAAAAAGAGAAATCAAAGATTTCCCCTGTCAGGGGTAGGTACAAGTGGGGAAGGATGCCAAAACAAAATCAAATATTAAATTTGGTTTGCCTATTAGATATCTAAGTAAAATGTTGGATAAGCATTTGGACAGGGGAGAGTTCCATGCTGGAGATCTAATTTGGGGCATGTAGATGTGATTTAATTCCATAAAACAAACATCATATCTAGAGCTGTGCTTTCCAATATGCTAGCTACTAGTAGCCACACGTGGCAATTGAGCACTTAGAATGTAGCTAGGGAACCAAGGAACTGAATTTTATTTAGTATTAATTAATTGAAATTTAAATGTAAAAATAAACACGATTCAGTTATTGGAAAACTTTTAAGTATGTTCAGAAAAACTTACCAATAATTTTTAACTGTAAATTTTATAAAATCAGGCATTTCCTATGAAATGGAGATCAGACACTTTTTATGAAAGTGTAGCATCTGAATTAAGATGTACTATAAATGTAAAATACATACCATATTTCAAAGACTTGGTGCAAAAATGTAAAATAACTGAACAGTTTTAATATTGATTACATGCTGAAATGATAATACTTTGATATGCTGACAATAAATGTCATGAAAATTAATTTCACCTGTTTCTTTTTGCTTTTTTAACAATGTGGCTACTAGAAAATTAAAAGTTACATATGTGCGTTGCATTTGCTTTCTACTGAATAGGAGAGAGTGTAATAAAAAAGACATGTCTGGGGACTGAACCCTTGGAAATAGTTTATGACTTAGAGGTTTTGGAGAGAGGGATAATCCTTTGAAAAAGCCTCAAAAAGAAGTAGCCTTGGGCTTCTCTGGTGGCGCAGTGGTTGAGAGCCCGTCTGCCGATGCAGGGGACACGGGTTCGTGCCCCGGTCCGGGAAGAT
>NC_041220.1:76939696-76981526 GCF_002837175.3 Physeter macrocephalus | reverse complement strand
ACCTTCCCGGACCGGGGCACGAACCCGTGTCCCCTGCATCGTCAGGCGGACTCTCAACCACTGCGCCACCAGGGAAGCCCTCTATAGAGCTTTTGACCTAAATAAATCATCTTGTAAATATCTATTAGCTAGCAGGATAATTCTAATTTTATTTAATCAGAGTTGAGGAATGCTAAAAATTTTAAATGGGTAAGCGTGTTTTGCTCGGCCCACAGAATCATTGTGAACAAAAAGGTCTAGGGATTACCAAATCTGTGTTTAGGGTTACTAAAATGACTAACGTAATGGACTGCACACAGTTCCCTAAAATATAATACTGTGATATCATCTGTGTTGCAGTAGAAGTGTGTGGAATTCTCTAACTTTGGAATAGAACACAAATGCCGAACTCGTATTAAATTTTGGTCATCATGTCTTATCTTAATTTCCATAGTACTTAGTGTAGGTTCTGGCGCATAGTAAGTGTTAATATAACTGAATGAATGAGTAAAGATAATCTCAATATCCTGAAATATTAAAGGGTCTAGTAATACCCAAGAATTCACCAACAGATGGCACCATGCTGTTTCCTATATGAGTTTATGTAGAGACAGTGTTAATACGACATTCAATTCTTAATTTCAAGTGCTGGTTAAGGGGGAAAATGTAGTCCCTGGGAAATGTATTTTGCTCTTTCAAATTTTATAATTGAATTATTAAAACATGTTCATATGTATTTCTTTATTACAAATGTCTATGTTCCTACTCTAACTTAGACACTTTCCTTAGGTCAGACCTTGAAAGAAAAGGAAATAAGATTGATTTGTAGATAAGAGAAAGAAAATATCCACAGGTTATCACTATTAAAATGTTTGTGAATGCTAAGAAGTCAAGCTGCTAATTTATTCCCCCTCAGAGATGAATATCTTTCAATGGTAGTGAAACCCTGGATGTTTTGTAGACTTTTGGAGCCCTGGCATGATGCTTTACAGAGCAGATGTTGCATTCTGCAGTCCCAGTGTGTTCAGACTGAAAGTGACAAGGACTAAATACACAGTGTGCTTTAAAAACAAAACAAAATGAAACAACCCCTAACCCCATACGGTCTGCACATCCAAAGTGTAAAATATTCATTTCAGTGCCATATGTAAACAGTGCTCCCACCATGACCCACGATTATTTTGATTTTCTGTAGAATTGCTTGTAATTTTCATAATTCCCTATGCCTATTACTTCGCCTGCGGATCTGAGAAGTGAATGGATGTGTCCTAAGACAATAGTGTTGTGAAAAGCCAAGCCTGGAAGCTTGGAGTCCTGTCACACACAAGGCAGATGGGACAGCAGCACAGCATGGATGATCTCACAGTGTTAAGTCACTTGCCAAAAACTTGAGAAGAGTGACTACTTCCACAATTACTTTTTCCTCAAGAAATCTCTATCTCAGATGTGGATACATCCTTGCAGATAAATGCGATGGGTCAAAGGTAAGAAAGTGGGTACTTTCAAAGTGACTGGGTTCTGCTGTAAGTGGAGCAGGACAGCAGATGCCCGCAATGCCCAGCACCGCCAGCCCCCTCTCCCGCGGGAGCCTGTTGGCTGAGGTTTCAGGAAGGGCCAAGCAGGGCTAGTCTGGGCCTCCCTGGAAGATCAGTAAGATCCACCCAGGTTCTGGTATGTCTGAAATGGCCAATACTTTGCCAGGAGGGTTATCACTGTGTTTCTCGATAATAGCACCACTATGAACTTAAAAATAAATGCACGTAAATTACTAAATATTTAAATGACACATCAGTTATTCTCCCTGTGTTTTCTTCCATCTGAGCATGCTCCTCAGTTGCCTTTGTGGGTTTCTTCCATCCTTAAATGGAGGCTCATCCCAGGGCTTTGTAACTCACTCACTGACTCAATTACCACCCAGAGGATGAGGACTCCAGATCTCTCCCAAGCTCCTGATTCCTCCATCTACCTGCTGAACCTCTCTTCTTGAATGTTCCATCAGAATCTCAAAGACAACATGTAGGGAAGCAAAAAAACCTCATTATTCTCTTCCTAAACCTACTGCCCTTCTGCATTCACCTTTGTGTGTGTATGTCTCCGTTTTTCAGTATAATACTTGATACTTTAAAAAAGAACATGAGTTTTCTAAGTTATGAAGCATAATTATAAAATACATATTCATGAAGCTTAACTTAGGAATTAACACATTAACCAGTATTGTTGCATCTGTGTAGGACTTCACGGTCCCAACTTCTTGACTCCTTCTTATAGTGTATTCATTTCCTATTGCTGCTGTAACAAATTACCACAAATTTAGTAGCTCAAAACAACTTAAGAAAAGTCTTGCAGTTGTGAAGATCAGAAGTGTAAAATGGATCAGCAGTGCTGCATTCCTTCTGGGGGCTCTAGGGGAAAAGCTGTTCCCTTGCCTTTTCCAGCTTCCAGAGGCTGCCTGCATTCCTCAGCTCATTGCCCCTTCTTGCATCTTCAAAGCCAGCAGGGTAACATCTTCAAATCTCTCTCTGTCTCCCTTCTATATGGTGTCTGAGATAACACAAAGGATCAGATTCTCAAATCAGACTCATATGAATCTGAAATCTCATCCACTGTTAAGCTTTACTGATAATTTAAAGGATACAGGTAACTTTGAAGCATAGGTGAAGCAGCGAGAGGTCTGAGACCATTAACATCGTTCTTCACATCCTTTCTTACCACAGTGGATGCACCCTGGGCCCAGAATAATATAAGAAGTCTCTAAGCAGTGTGTGAGATTCATGTCACTTATACAGGAGGAGGTCATTTTGAAAATAAAATGTCTCCATCTATGCCCCACCAATCCACAGATCTCAAGTTTGTTTACCATGATCAATTCTAGACAACAGATATATTCTGCTAAAAAGCAGGATAAGGACCTTTCCATTCACAAATTCCATTAATTCATTTGCCAAGGTGTCTGTCATGAGTATGTTTACAAGGAGATTTAGACCCTGTTCTTTTTTCCTGGAGTCATTTCTCCTCATTCCCCAACTGGAGAGAATGAATTACAGACCTGCTGCATGACCATTTATTTCCTAGTGTCTTTGATTAATACATGTGGTGTGAGGTAAAAAAAATCCAATGTAATTTTTTTTCCTATATGGATAATCAGTTGTCCCAGTAACATTTATTGAATTTCATGAAAAAATTTTTATAGACTATAGTCTATATAATATTCAGTCTTTGAAATATGTAATGATCGGAGATGAGTTTTGAATTAGTATGTGGTCGAGTTTTGAAATATTTTATATGTATTGAGGAAGATGGTGTAATTTTTAAAAATATTGTGATTTCTTTAACTGTTAAAGATAGGTTTTTTTTTTAACTGCCTAGTAAATCAAACTGATTGTATATTTTTCTAGTTTTCACTTTCCAAATTTTCACAAAGATTTATTATATTCTTGACTTCTGAATAATTGAGATAGATGTGTTGAAATCTCCCAATATGTTATATGTCAATATTCTTCTGTGGTCCTATTGATTTTTTTTCTAGGTACATGAAGGTTTCATTATTGAGTGCATACAAGTTTAGAATTATTCTATATCCTTGGTGAATTTATCAAAATATAGTGACCATCCCATTCCCTATTAATGCCTTCATCTCTAAGTTTACTTTGTCTGCTATTACTATAACCTTATCAGCTTTATAAAGTTAATATTTGCCTCACCTTTAAAAAAAATCTTTTTACTTTCAACATTTGTAAGTCCTTATGTTTTAAGTGTGTCTCTTGTAAAGAGACTATAATTAGTTGTCTTTTCTTCCAGTCAAAAAAGTCTTGAGTTGTTTTAGTTAATTTACATTTATTGTGATTACTGACATATATGAACTCATTTTTATCATTAATGTTTTTCTCCTTTTCTTTTAAAAGTTGATTGTGTTTGTGTTTACCATTGTTTCTTATTTCCTTTCTTCCACCTACTGGATTGAATGTATGGATGCTATTCCTATTCTTCCATCAGTACATTTGAAACATCATTATTCATATTTTAAAAGTAAGAATAAGTAAGTAAGTTCGTGTCTTGGACCCACCTCCTGAACAAAAAATTACTTTAGAACATTTTAATTTCAGTCACTCAATTTTTCTTTTTCTGGAGATGTTTTTTTCCTCAGTTCTCGAAATATAGTTTGTTGGCTATACAACTTTAGACTGATAGTCATTTCTCTCAGTGTCTTTGAGATTTTATTTTACTGTCTTTTGGCTTCCATTATTGCTATGAGATGTTGGCTATAAGTCTAATTGTCATTTCTTTGTAGGTAATTTGTCTTTTCTCACTGCCTGCTTTTAAGCTCTTCTCTTTTTCTTTGGTGTTCTGCAGCACTATTACTATGTGAATAGGTGTGAATTTCTTTTTATTATTCTGCTTGGTTCAGGTTGTGCTTTCGATATATGTGGACTTGTATCTTTCATCATCTTTCTGGAAAATTCTCAGCCTTTATATCTTTAAATATTGCCTCTCCTTCATTATTTATAGGTTGTTTTTTTTAAATTCCAGAACTCAAAATAGGTGCATGTTACACCTCTTGTTCTATTTTTAATATGTCTTAATCCTTTATTCATATTATCATTTCATATCCCTCTTCTGCTGCATTCTGGAAAATGTTTTAAAATATATCTTCCAGTTTACCAGTTCTCTCTCTTTACCTGTGTCTAATCTATTGTTTCACCCATCTATTATGTTTTATATTATAATAATTTTTACTTTGAAAAAGTTATATTTGATTATTTAAGTTTACCTGTTAATTTTAATTTGCTTGTCTCTTCTTGACCACTTATTTTTAATTCCACCTTTCTTTTTTAAAATCCAACATATACATTTAAAGAATATTCTGTATCAGATAATTCCAAGTTCTGAAGTATTAGGGGGTCTAAATCTATATTTTGTTGTATCTGCTGACTCTCATTTATGGCATTTTCCCTCTAAGTGTGTTTGTTTGTCTTTATGGTGAGGTCATATTTTCTAGAAGATACTTTTTTTTCTGAGAGGATATTCATTTGCCAGGGGATCTAAAATACCCGTGGCAATTTTCTAGTTTTTCCCAACCTAATGTGAGGGCTTGCAGTTCAGCTCTCTGTCCTTGCAACTAGTCCAAGGCTTGGGCTCACCAAGACAGGACTTGATGGCAAGTTTTGCATGTGTTACTGCTACAGTTTTCTTTCTTTTTTTCTCTCAAAAATTTTCCCTCATCTTGAGATCCCAGTAATGCATTGAAAATTATGTTTTATGCGTGATCTTCTTGGTTTATAGTGGAGGACCTGGCAGAGCATCTAGCACACCAATTATAGTGGAGGACCTGGCAGAGCATCTAGACATGGACTTGTATTTGCTTTTTAGTGGAAATGCCACTAAACTAGACCTGGCTGTTACCCTAAATATAATTTCAAACACATCTCCCTCAGTTTTTCCAGGTCTGGCCTGAGTAATTTCTCTTGGATTACTCAGAACCTCCCACCCAGTCTCTGTTTCTCCAACTCCATACCTTCTACTGTATCCCCTACAGAATCACTAGATTTAGTGCCTGGAGTGACCTGTTAAAAATGTAAATCTCATAGATGCCTTTTCCCTGATAAACATCATTTAATGGCTTCCCAGCATGTTCTGAATAAAATGAAAATTCCTTAGCCTTGTACACCTGTCTCCATCTCTCTCTCCAGCTTCTCAGGTGCCCCTTTACCCCTTGCTCCTCCATGACCAAGCTCATGGCCTTTCCACAGAATGTTCTCTGCCCTCTTTCAGGGAAAAATGATCCCTAGCTAGACATAAGTTATCAGATCCTTTTATTTGGAAGTCTATTTCTTCTTCTTCCTACATAACAACTCTCCTCTAGAGGCCAATCATTTTTCAACCCACAACATTTAGTGAGAGTTGAGTATTACACAAGTGTGAATGAAAGAAGAAATCCCCAAAGTCAACTTTAATATACTATATAACCAATCTATTATTGAAAAAAATTGTTTTTAACTGCAGAAAGAAATATCCAAGGATGAAAACTTAATTCAGTTCTGATCCTTGAAATCTGAGCTTTTTAATTCAAAAATGAAACTATGGAAAGACACCTACTCCAACACTAATACGTTTTAGACTGTCAGCCAGGCTAAGGTATGCATAATGTTCAGTGTGAAGGGGCTGTTTGACAAGTCTAATTTCTTAGCTTTCTGCAAATTTTCCCTGTGACTTAAGAACTGTGTGGGGTCCTGGGCTCCCCAAGTAGAAGCTAATCAATATATTAACTCTCAAACTATGTTGGGTGAATTGAGTAAAAACAAAAGAGATATTCTATTTATTGGAAGAAAGGAATCAACTTGAATTTTTGTATCCCATAAATAGAACAGCCAATTGAATAACTAAATTATTCCCTATTCTCATTGTGCAGCAGACTCATAGTGAGTAGACCATCCAGAGGATGAATTTAGGCTCTGGAGTAGGTGAGAACATGGCACATTGGGCAACTTACTTAAATTCTGAATCTTCTCATAGGGTTGATGTGACCGTTAAACAAGGTAACACATGGCAAACAGGTACCACAGTACCGAACACAAAATAGGAACTTAAGCATTCAGAAAGACCCTCCACACCAAAGAGTGTTAAGTTAATGTTTCATTGACAAAAAGGTGATCACAAAGTTACCTTGAGTGAATCAAAAACCCCAAATTCACTAGTTATCATCAATTTTATATAATATTCTCCTAAACAGAGGGTTTCTTTGTGAATGTTTTTCCTTATTTCTTTTCTTATTCCTTTTCTTATTTTTCCTTCTTATAATGAAGCCTCTGAGGTCTAGCTATGCCATCAAGATGTTAGAATATTTTCATTCAATTAAATTATGTAATGTGAAAATGAATGTTGGCCAGGAGGCTGATGGCCAGTGTAATTCTGGTGAGGAATTATGTTTCACGCATTGGCTTATTTAGTTAGAATTTTCTTTGGATAATAAAAATAGTGTTATATAAAAATTAGTTGTATCTAACCTCACACACACTGCCATAAATTGCTCTGGCAAAACCTACACTCTGAGAGACAGTGACAAATCTCCCAGAAGGCAATTTTACAGTAAACTAGGGCTATCCCAGAGCTGCTCAGAATGACTTCTTTTGGACAGCTGAATATTCCAGACAGCTGATTTAAAATAACAAAACAGTGAACATTTCCACTATTTGGATGTGAACATTTCAACTATTTGGATTGGAACATTTTCTAATTGTGTCATACACTTATTTTATTTCTTAAACAGGTTGCATAAGGATTATGATGCACACTTTTCTTCATGACATATTGTGACGTGGATGTTAAGGAATCAGATCCAGATCTTGGTATTTGAATGATTCCTTCCATGTTACTCCTGGATTCACTTTTCTTCTTATGAATTGGCCAAAAGCACAAGATATAATAATTCCAGGGACTTCCCTAGTGATGCAGTGGTTAAGAATCTTCCTGCTAAGGCAGGGGACGTGGGTTCAAGCCCGGGTCCGGGAAGATCCCACATGCCGTGGAGCAACTAAGCCCATGCGCCACAACTACTGAGCCTGTGCTCTAGAGCCCACATGCCACAACTACTGAGCCTGTGTGCCACAACTACTGAAGCCCGCGTGCCTAGAGCCCGTGCTCCACAACAAGAGAAGCCACTGCGATGAGAAGCCCGTGCACCGCAACAGAGAGTAGCCCCTGCTCCCCACAACTAGAGAAAAACCCAGGCAGTAACGAAGACCCAACGCAGCCAAAAATAAATAAATAAATAAATAAATAAATAAATAAATAAAAAAAAATTCCAATGGCCAGCCACAGGACATTGTTTTGGCAGGGATACTCTCCAGATCAGCAAAGATGAAGGTCTCAGCAGACTAATCTTGCACCACCTTCGCCTCTTGCATTTTTGCAGAATCCTCTGTGATCTGTCCTCTGTCATTCAGTGTGCAACCAGGAAAGGAACTCAGGGGAGCGGTGAGGAGGCATTGAGAACCATGGCCCTTGTCTTTAGCAGTTTCTGTGGGTCCGTTGACTGTAGTTTGCAAATCCAGAAGGATGTCCCTCAAAATGTCCAGGTCACAAACTCATTGTTAGTGCAGGTGTGTGACAGCATTTCTCCTCTACATGCCAAAAGGTAAGGAGGGGGTGGTAAAGTTAGTAAAACTGGCCTTGGTTCCTGCCATTGCTGCATTAACTTGCATCCTAAATGGGAGGAGAGAGGAAATGAAAAAATTTAAATTTAAAAAGGGGATCTAAGGCAGGGGCTGGCAAACTATGGCTTGGAGGCCAATTCCAGCCTGCTACCTGTTGCATACAACCCACAATTAAAGAATGATTTTTTTGTTTTTCATGGTTGAAAAAAAATCAAAAGAAGAATATTTTATAACAATTGAAAATTGCATGAAATTCAAATTCCGGTGTCCATAAATAAAGTTTTATTGGAACACAGCCATGTCCACTCATTTATGTTCATCTATGGCTGTTTTTGTGCTACAACATCAGAGTTGAATCGTTACGACAGAGACCATATGGCCCACAAGGCCTAAAATATTTACTATCAGGAATTTTTTACAGAAAAAGTTTGCTGACCACTGGTCTAGAAGAATAAATTTTCTTTGTCTTCTGCCTAGAAATTTCTTTTATTGGACAGAGAAGTAGGGCTATTTCCATACTCATAAAAGCCCACCCACTCTTATAAATAATGATGAAGAATTATCCCAAAATCTCAGGGTGGAAATACCAAGAATGTATACATGTGTTTATGTGTACAGAAACTAAGTATTTAAAATACCTAGGTGTATTTCAAGCTGACCACCACATGTGATGATAATTATGAACATAAATTGTTCTTGTAAAAGGATAATATTTATTAAATTATGTCAGTAATTTAAACAACATATCTCAATTTTTGTAGCCTTTCCCCTAGCCAGTCAAGGGCATCCATTTTCCTCAGGGTGTTCAGAATTTGTTAAAACAGGAAAAAAAAAGAGAAAGAAAAGGTCAATGTCCTGGTTTAGACTACCAATATGGAATTTTTCTTTTTAAGTCCCTAGAGAGACAATGGTCTTGAGAATCTTGAGGATTTTTAAAATTCCTTAAGCTCTCCTTTACTCATTAAGAGCTATGTCTGTGTGACTTCAGGCTTATGGTAAGTCATTGGTAGAAATAACTCAGTAAATCATGTAAGGAAAGACCTTGACCCATGGGAAAAAGGGAAAGCATCCCCCATCGGGCCCCAGTGGAGTATGGGTAACAGCAGGGTACACATTTAAAAAGCAACTGGTGAGACAGGTGTGTTCTGGTTGCTCCTTTCCAAACCCAAGTCCCAGAGAAAACAGAGACATGGGAAGGTGTCAGAAAATTCAGAGTAAAGTCAAGAGCAGAGTAGGGTTTGCCCTTTTCTCTATTTGGGACTCTTGGGAGAGACAGCCATGATGTGTGGTCTTGCTCCAACGTGAGGAAGCCAGTTAAAATGGCAGTGAGGGTGAACAGGCAAAGAGAGAGATTGAGCTAGCATCCTGGAAACTCTCTTGGGTGCCTGTGTATTGTGGAGGGATCTAAAAGGTCCCTCATACTGAATGGAGAAACATGGAAAATGGTTGATGATGCTGGCTGGCGGGCTTTCTGTGTTGAGGGTGATTTACCCCGTAGCCAAGGGCCAGGGATCCACCACAGCCCAAGACAAGCTAGACCTGAGGTGGGGGGATGGCAGGGGTGGGGGCAGGGTGGGGATATTCATAGCCCCAGTGAGATCCAAGGCAGGGCCAGGAAAGGGAGAATACCTCATGTGCTTACCAACTACAGACTTCTTCAGTGGACCAGCACCCCGGCGAAAGGTAACAGTGAAGATCTGGAGAACTGCATGTGCATTCCAGACTCTCTCTCCTGCCCTGGAGAGCTGAAGCAAGCTGCTTCTCTCCTGCACCCCTTACAGTAAGGGGGAGGACCAGGGGCCAAAACAACCCTGAGAAAGAGATGAACTGCAACTGAATAAATAACTCAGAGGAAGCAGTCTTAAACTAGAGGAGCCTGATACCTTTACTTAACTGCTTTAATTCCATGCATGACTCCTACCCATCCTCCCCCTGCATGCATACGTAGCAAGGTGAGGACTGAAGGAGCGGTTATGGAAAATGGGCAGCCACCTTTACTTAGAACACAGGAATAGTAATGTGCTAAATATTTTGATTCTTCTGTTTTATTCAGCGTTGTGATGCAGTTTTGTTCTAAGTGGTGACTTTCAGATGTTTTGATCATACCCCTCTGTAAAAAAAAAAATTATATCCCTGTCTTACACAGATACCTGAAATAAAATGGTGGGAAACCAAACTTACCTTTACTATGGTGACATACTCTCTATTTTGTATTTTATTCTATCTTTTAACAAATGCCATTTATGTCCCTGTAAATTGATTTCATGATCCACCCAATATGTTGTGACCAACAGCTTGGAATGTACAGTCCTAAAGGCCTAATGAGGTAAATAAAATATTTGTCCCTTCACGATATAGCCACAGATGCTGTGCTTTCATGTAGTTCTATTTTGATAATTTTACTGCCCCCTTAATTGCAGGCAGCGGTCATTTATTAAAGCTGTCCCCATAATATTTATTGTAGTAGTCAAGATGCTTTCAATTATATGTGATCAAAACACAACCTAAACTGGCTTAAGCCAAAAGTGAATGTATTGTTTCATGTAACAGAGAAGATCAGGATATGGCAAGCTTCAAGCACAGCTGGATCCAGGACTCAAACATTTTAGGTCTCTCCCTTTGATTCTTTTCTTGCCTCTGTGAGTTGGCCTTATTCTCAGTTAGGCCTTCTCTACAAGATAAGGATCATGTCTTCGACTGCCCCAAGCAAACATCTCCAGTGTTCACAATCTACAAAGAAGGGAAGCTCTCTGCAAATCTCATGGAAAGACTCTGATTGGCCATGCTTGAGTCAAGTGCACACCCCTGAACCAATCACAAAGTCCAGGAAGATAGGAATTCTTCCTGCTTCACTAAGGTCTCATGCCCAACCCTTAGCCAGGAGTGGAGTGCCATGATTGACAGTTCTTCCAGGCTCACATGGAATGGGGGAAAGTTGGGTACGTTATTAGACTAGGGGGAAGGAATTCTGCTCAGGCAAGGTGAAAAATCAAGAGGATAGATAGAGTACATATAGGAAGATAGGCCCTGTGTGAGGGTGTAAACCACTCTCATCAATAAAATAAGCTAAATTTAGTATCAGACTGTAAATTTTTATGTCTTCTTAGGAAGACAAGAGTGCTGTGTGACAGGGTGGGGGCAGTGAAGATTATTTCCTGGATTTCCCCTGTCTTCAAGAGGGCTGAGGTTGCCAAATAGCTAAGTTCTAGATGGAAGACGCAGAATGGCACATAAACTAAAGAATTACTGAATCTTAGTTTTTTTTTTTTTTTTTAGTGGTACGCGGGCCTCTCACTGTTGTGGCCTCTCCCGTTGCGGAGCACAGGCTCCGGACGCGCAGGCCCAGCGGCCACGGCTCACGGGCCCAGCCGCTCCGCGGCACGCGGGATCCTCCCGGACCGGGGTACGAACCCGCGTCCCCTGCATTGGCAGGCGGACTCTCAACCACTGAGCCACCAGGGAAGCCCTGAATCTTGGTTTTTTAAATACTAAACTGGAATAACCATGCAGACTGCTACAAATGTCATCTCTACTTCAAGCCCAGTTCATGTGGAGAAGCCAAAAAAAAGATGTCAAGGATGAGTTTTCTTCTTGTCCTTGATTACAAAAAATATGTTAAAGAAATATAAAGTGGAGTGATTGTACAGAATGAATGGTTGCATAAAATCAGATGGTGGAACAGACAAAGCAGAAAGAATTCCAAAGCACAGTTCTGAGGATAAGATGAAGGGCACATTACGAAGATGACACTGTTGACCCATTTGCTGTAGGAGTGTGTAACACTGAGTTCATTTTCCATGCTGCATATTGATTGTGTCTGTTACATCCAATTTCTTTGGCTGGTGCCCTCAAACAACTCACAGCAGGTGTTTGCAAGCCAAGGTCAAGTGTGCATTCTGTATTCCTGAGACAGTGGAAACTTAGTTGACCCACAAGGGTGGAAATTAGGACCTTTGCCTCTTTGACCCTTACGTTACCCACAGAGCTAACAAAATACAGGCTATTTAAATAAAGGAGAAAACGTAAAAGATACCTTTGACAGCCATTGTATAGCAGCTTTCCAAAGAATTCCATGATTTACAAACTTTAAGGGTGACAAAATTTTTCAAAACATTCTGTGTGACTGGTAAGGATGAGAAGAGAAGTAAGAAAATAAGACAAACCCCCTCTGTGTTTTCTTTCTCCTCGGTAAACCTTCCCCCCACCAAAAGAACACATGGCCGCCAAGCAGTAACTTACCATTTTTTCCAGGATCAGTTCACTTTCCGTGCTGCTCTAAACCCTGCTGAAAGCCAGCTCCTTGGGGAGCCCCAGGAACTGGGGCTAGCCTCTCTTCAGTCTGCAAGCACTCAGAAGGAAATGCCCCTTGCTGAGAAAGGGGTCGCGTTGGTGGGGGGAGGAATCCATCTACTGTCAAGGAAGTTTCAATTAAATACGGATGCCAATTAATTTAATTTATATTTCTGCATGAAAAATATCATTCTATTATGCATGCACTGAAAGGATGCCAGAAGCCCAGGTTAATAAATTACATCTCTACTGACATAATATGGAATCACAGACTAATCGGAGACTTATTAAATGCACACCTGTGCTTGGGGCTACACCCTGTAGAAATCTAGCTGCAATAAGGTCCGTCCAGCAGGGCCTGTCCCTACCCTGTGATCATCTGACACCACCCTTATTCCCTCTTCTCGTAGCTTTAGTGCATGTCTCAGGAGAACGACTCCAAAAATGAATAATCAATATTCAATTGTCGGTGGTTATGAATGGGCACATTGAATGAATAAGGGAATGGATGATGGGGAACTGTAAATAACCCACTGAAATTAATCAGGGCATAGGCCTATACTCGTTAGCAGGAAACGTGCCATGATTATTTCACTATAGATTCAAACCAGCTGGTAGTAGGTAATACCTACTGGTTCTGAAGCCCTTACTCCGAGCCAGACTTGCTATATGTTTTATTTTGAATCCTTACAACAATCCTGCAAGGTAGGGGTTACTCCCTTCCACTCCCCTCATTTTAGAGACAGGGAAGCTGAGGTTTCAGTAGTGGAAATGACCTTGCTGAAGGTCACGTGATCAGAAAGAGGCACAGGCAAGCCCAGACTTGTCTGACTCAAAACTGGAATGTTCTTTCTACTGTGCTGGCTGATTTTCTCTACATCACAGTTCTAGTCTCTTGGACAAGTGTCACTACTGTCTCCGTGAGGGACTGGCTGGTGACTGCCCTATTCTAGGCAGTGCTGATACTCTGGACCATTCTTGATGAGCTATGTTTACAGTTAAATCACCAGGAGTTCACTCTACAAATATCCCCTGCCCTGGAAATTCAACCTGCTCGCCACAGACCCAGCTCTGAGATATTCAACTTGCTGCAGCTTTATATGGTGGTGAGGCGGGTGTCTCAAGTGTCACAAGTCCTCAGCCAGTTGTCTGTTGTTTACAGTCAGTTACACTCAACATTTACTGAGCGCTCACCATGTACCAGGTGTTCTGCTAGGTCCCAGGATACAATAATGAAAAAGGAGAAGGAGAAACCAATGGAGAAGAAGATAGATGCCCTATCACAGAATTACCATGAGGTATGGTAAGTGCTTAGAACTATTGAAGGAAATTATTCATTTCATCATTTATGCAATCATTCACTATTCCCTTTATGCCTATTTATTTTCTGAGTCCCTGGGATGTTCCAGGCAACAGGTCCACTCTATCATGCGTGAGCCAGGGCTCCGGTGGAGGCCACCAGCCTGAATCTGCCCACCCCCTCCTTCATCCCATCCCAGACTCTATCTTGCACTGCAGGGGCCTCTCATGTCCATGTTTGGACATCCTAGCCTGCCTTTACAAGTTTTTAACCATCTCCCCCTAGAACCACTTATGACCTGGAACAAGCTTTTGCGAACACTAGAAGCCAGCTTGGGTCCATTTGGGTAGGGAGTGCTGGGGTCTTAAGGCCCAGAGAGTGGTAAAGAAAGGGAGGAAATGGGCTTTGGGTGGGCCAGTCCCCGTTGGCTGTATTCATTCATTCCCCTGTGGGTAAGGGCAAGGGCAGAGAAGGCCCAGAGGGGTACAGAGGATGGGCCTCAAACCAGCAGCTGCTGCATCACCTGGGAACGTGTTGGAAATGCAGAATCTCAGGCCCCTCCCCAGACCCTGGGAATCAAAATCTGCATCTTAATACACCAGGTGATTCTTGTGCACTTGTGGTTTAAGACACACTGCTCTAAGAGCCCTCTGTCTAATCCCCTCTTCACAAACGAAGAGTCTGAGGCTAAGGAACAGGGCAGAGGGTGGGGCACAGCTTGGGGCTGGGCCGCTGGGGTCTGAGAGTACACATCTGGGCACCTTGTATTCTCTAGTGGTGAATAAGTGCCAAAGCAAATTTGAGAAAAAATACCTTTTCAGTAACTCCGATTGACAGGTTCCTGGATTAAGAGATTTATAGTGAGTGATCCAAGCAAGAGAATTCCATCAAGTCACTGGCAAAGTAATTAACGGAAGGTTAGTGATAATACATCACTCCAGGAAGAAACTGGAGGGAGGGCTGAGAAACTTTTTGTTTCCTATTTTATTTCTGGATCCAGTGCACATAAGCTGGAGGAGATTTCCATAGCCAAAGTTAGTTGTCTTTTTTTACTTACTTTTTCCCTTCTGCTTTCCATTGGCCTTTTCTCCCCCTTTCCTTAGGACATTTTAGTTCCCCACCCTTTCTGATGCATTCATTTTGTCCTGTTTTTCTTCACTTCTCTGCATTTGCTTTTCTTAAATCTTTCACTCTGCTCCAAGCAACATAAAACAAAGAGAAGTGAATGGGACAAGGTTGAGAAATATGGTCTGGTGCCAGTTTCATCCTGCTACCAATTCCTACCTACTAAAAATTTTTTAAAAAATGTAATTTTTATTCATGTATAAAAATAGAAAGAATTGCATTTCGATTTTGCCAGTACCCTTCACCCAGTTACAATTATCAACGTATTGCCAATTGTGCTTCAGCTTCTCTATCCTATCTTCACATCTCCATTTCTCCCCTCCCTCCCTCCCTCCCTCTCTCTTTCTTCCTCTCTCCACTCTCCTTCTCTCTCCTCTTTTCTTCTCCATATCCTCCTCCTTCCCCCTTCTTCATTCTCTCCCCCTCTCCCCTCCCCCCCCACTCTCTCTTTTTCTGGTGTTTATTAAAGCAAATCCCAGACATCATATCATTTAACTCATTTCCTATAGCATTTCCCGGAGGCCGGGAGGGCCACAAGAGAATGTAAGCTGAGGAAATGATCTCTTATGATTGCGTTCTTCACCAAAATATGGAATTTGTGTTACTGAGATAAGGGAAGATATAGAATTTCTTAAAACCTCGACATAATGCCCCAGATGGTGCAGATTTTACTTTCCATCTCCATGTCCTCTCCCTAGAGTCTTTGAGGGGGTCTATAAGAACTTTTTAATCTTCCTTTACTATGAAAGTAGGAACACAATAACAGCAACCTTGGATTTTTATAAACCTAAAAAGAAGGGTATGTTCTCTTCCTGTTTGCAAACAGCATTCTGAGAGCATCACTTTTGCAGTATAAATTTGTCAGTGTAGAACTTGAGGAGATCTTCTATGACAAGGAACCAAACACATTCCTGCCCCCCAACCCCGTGCAAGCCCCCAGAGCTGATTGTTGTGATGGTATACAGTTGCTTCAGATCAGGACCTAGATAAGAAAGCATGGTGTACAGTTGCTTTAATGTTCACACACATCAGATCTAAGGAGTATCAAGTAATTTGGAGGTTTGGTTATTTTCCATTTGTAAATATCCAACTATATTTGAGTGAAATGTCTTCTAAATAAGTCAAACAGACAGGAGTTTGAATGAGGGAATTAATTATAGCTGGTGTCCCTAAGGAAAAGAATCCCACTGTGGCATAGAGAATGTAATTAATGGGAGGTAAGTGCCAACAAATCATTCCCTAAAATATTAATGCTATCAAAGAACAGCTGGATAATGAGAGAAACTTGACCCTTGGGGGACTAGCAGAGGTTGCTGTAGAACTTTAGGTAGTTGTGATGTCATGGAATTCCTCTAAATTTAACAAAAATAATATTAAGAGGTGTGGTTCTGGGAAAGTTATTAGCAGTAAACATGTCTTTGTAGTTTTATCATCTTATTACGATCACTATATCTCACTGTTTCTGTGGTTCTACATGAGTTTCCTCCTTAACTGCTCAGGGTTTATACAATCCAAACAACACTCCTTAAAAAAAAAACAAAACACTTAAAAAAAACCCCTTTACGGTGCTCTGTGACCACCTAGAGGGGTGGGATAGGGAGGGTGGGAGGGAGATGCAAGAGGGAGGAGATATGGGGATAAATGTATATGTATAGCTGATTCACTTTGTTATAAAGCAGAAACTAACACACCATTGTAAAGCAATTATACTCCAATAAGATGTTAAAAAAAAAAACAATCCTTTAGGGCTGTCAAAGATTTATTTTTTTTTGTACGTAAAAACAGAGTACTTAAGAAATTTCTGCAAAAACAATTTCCCATATGCTTAAGTTCTTTAAGTCAAGAAAAACTGTCTCATTGTGGATAAAAGTCTGAACTTAATTTGGTTTTACTTAATAACATATTATTGTCCCAAGAAATATCTAAGAAAGCAATAAAATATTTACACAGTCCTATTTAACATCTGAAATGTTGGGCATTATTTTTACACTCTCATAAATAAATGCTAATCCCAATATTTAAAATCAGAAATCAGAAGTGATTATTTACTTGGAATATCCTTGAGCTTACATTTTAAAACAGAAACCGTTTCATTCAGCGTTAAAAAAAAAAAAAAAAAGCTTCTGTGAACGAACTCGGACCCTCGGGAAGCCGCCGGCTTGGTGAACGCTTTTGACCGCACACTTTTATGGCTGGTGCGCAGTAAACTTTGTCTTCTTTCGCTCAACTTGCCAACAGCTAAATCAGTGACACGGGCATTCAGCGTGTTTGACAAATAGGTAGAGATACGCGGGACATATTCACACGTACGAATAAACGATGACAGGAAGTTCAGGATGCCGTAAAAATAAATTCTTGAGTTGAGCCCAGGTTTCACATAACGCCAGTTTCATAAGGCACTTACGCCGCCAAAGGAGCAGTGCCCCTGAAAATAGCACACGGGGGACACATCATTTAAATAAATGTGTTTCTTTGCACGAACAGAAGTTCAGATCTGCTCAATTATCATTAATTTTGTTCTTTTATTTCTTTTGCGGGCGCGAATGGAGAAGTCGTGCTCTTTGAGGTTTTGCGAGCTGCCCTCGGCAGGCGGAGGTGACCGGCGATTCTTCGCCCGGTGGCGTTCGGGTTAGGGGGGCGGGGGAGAGTGCGAGTGTGTGTACATTTGTGAAAATGTGCCGTCCCTTCTGGAAAACGTGGAAACTTAGGTGGAAAACTCAGCGCAAATGTGGGCGGGCCCTAGAAGGCATGCTATCCGCCCAGAACCCTCAGAACAGGTGTCCCAGGAACGAGGCCAGATCTGTGCAACAGACGACGGAAGATTCTACAAACCCCAGTTACCGAGTTCGTTTTTGTTACATCCCTAAAAAGCAAAGCCCTGGTCTCCACCTGCGCGCTAACGCGCGTGGATAGATGCAGAGACCCGGCGGCCCTGGCCCTCTGCGGAGTTTGCTGGGCTGTGCGAGAGCTGGAAGGTGTGCGTGGAGAGGGCCTGATGCCCCAGGTTTAGGGTAGAGTCCTGGGGCAGCGCGCTGGGCGGGGGTGGCCCGGAAAGGCGGAGGGGGGCGCGCGAACCAGAGGGCGCACGGGACCGGCGGTCGCGCCGCGCCCGCTGTGATTAGCTCCGGCGGCGCGCCCCGGAGGCGGACTCTCTCTTAACCCTCGCTGTCTCCCCCTCCCTCTTCCTTTTTAAAGGACGCCGTGGAGGCAGAGCTGTCAGCAACCGGGGGGCCGTTTGTACTTGGCCGCGGCCAGGCGGACTCCAGCTCCCGTGACAGACAGGGGCGGGGGCAGGGGGGGCCGCCTGTCCCGGGGCTCCGCACGAGGGCATCTCCCATCCTCCTGCCTTCGGGCTCCGCTCTGGACCCGGCAACGGACGCAAGTCGGGGTGCTGCGCGGCCCGGGAGTTGCCAGACCCGGGCGCGATGGCTCCCGTGAGGAGTGGGGCGGGGGGTGGCCGAGGGCTGGGCGCGCCCCTCGCGCCGGGAGCGTTATGAGCCGGCCAAAGGGCCGCTGCAGCAGCCCCAGCCTCAGCCTTCCGCCGGCCCTTGCCCTCTCGCCCCCGCGCACCATGCCGACCCCCGGCCTGTGGAGCCCGCCGCGCAGCCCCTTCCGCCTCTCTGGCCCCCGCTAACCCTCGCGGGAGTGGCCTTGGCCGCCGGGGCAGCCGCCCAGGCCGCGCCCCGGGGGGAGGAGGAACCGTGGGGCGCCCGGAGCCCCGGCTCAGCCCTTCGCTCTCCAGCCGCGTGCCCCTCCCGGCCGCCCAGCGCCTCCGCGGCGATGGGGGCGCTGCTGGCGCTCTGCCTCCTCGTGGGCTGGCTGCGCGGGGGTCCGGCGGACGCCCAGCGGTCCGGAGAGTACTGCCACGGCTGGGTGGACGTGCAGGGCAACTACCACGAGGGCTTCCAGTGCCCGGAGGACTTCGACACGCTGGACGCCACCATCTGCTGCGGCTCCTGCGCTCTGCGCTACTGCTGCGCCGCGGCCGACGCCAGGCTGGAGCAGGGCGGCTGCACCAACGACCGTGGCGAGCTGGAGCACCCCGGCATCACGGCGCGTGAGTGCGGGCCCACGGGCGCTGACCCCGCCCGGCCGCCCGGGCTGCCGTGTGTGCCGGCCGGTGTGCGCGCGGACAGGCGCGCCGGGCTTTCCCGGGTCTGCGCAAAGGGGAGGCTAGAGGTGGGAGCATCGAGCGAGGAGCGGGTGGTCGCGTTTCAGGTCGGGCCTTATTCCTCTGCAGTCCCGATTCCCGCCACAAGCGGTTTCCGCGGGTCTGCCCAAGAGAAAATTTTCAAGGGACAGAGAGGACCGCGGAGCTTGCATCCGGTGACTCCGGGGAAGAGAGCGGGAGCCTCGGGCGCTCGCGCCATTGCAGAGAAGGGCTGTAGGGGCAGCGCAAGGCTGGACTTGGGTTTTAAAGGACGGTGAGGGTGCCCCAGCGCGCGTCCTGGGCGCTCCGGGAGCTTTGAGAAGTGCCCATGGCGCGGGGAACGCAACTCTTGGGGCGCGCTTATCTGTAGCCCCACGGGCGTAAGGAACTTCAGACACCTTTTTTTTTTTTTTTTTGGTGGACTTTTGGTAGCGTTTCTAAGCCTCTGCCCTATTCTCCCGACTTCCTTTCATTTCTCTGCATCGAATTACCCTCTCCGGCCCACCCCCTATTGTCACGCTTTTCAGAAATGCCCAGGTCCTCTAACTGGAGATTTAGAAACCGGGGTCGCAGGGGCTTCCCCGCCCCCTATTCTCACATCGGAAAACGCGAGTCAAATTTCCACTAACTTCAGAGCGGAATAAATCACGACCCCAGCAGAGAGATTTTACACCTTAAAAAAGAAAAAGAAAAAGAAAAAAGCTTTCCACCTGAATCGGAACTTCAGGGCAGCCCTTTAGAGCTCCAGGCGATGGTTTTATGGCCGGGAAACAGGAGGAGCGGGCGGAGCTAAGGGCCGCGACACCCCAGAACTCGGGAGCGGAGGTCTGAGGCCGGCAAAAGACGATCCCCGGGAAAGGCGGGGAGAGGCTGGAGAGATCATTGATGGCGCTGGAGCCCCCGTCCCGCTGAGACTGACAACCCAGAGGAAAGGGGGGGCCTGCCCTTCCTTAGAACTCCATTAGACTTCCAAGGAATTTTAACTTTGGAAGGCAAAATACCAATCTGCAGGACTGGGGAAGAGGTTTCTGGGGAAAAGATGTTCAGTGGAAAGGAGAGAACTCTAGGCCAGCCTGGCCTGTTAGGAAAATACAAACTCTTTCCGTGGCTTTACTCCACTTACCCTGGGGGGCCCGGTTGCTCTCTGCAGAGCAATCGTGAGTGCCCGGCCTCCAGCAGGAACTCCATCCCGGCCTCCTCCAGCGAGCTCTGCAGCAGATGAGGCAGTCTCCTCTCTCACCAAGGCTGGGTGGGACCTGAGGAAGTCTCAGGACCCGTGGCTCTCTCGCTCGCCAGCTTGTAACCTTGGGCAAGTTACTTAACTTCTCTGGGCCTCTTCTCAACTCTAAAATGGGCATATGGCTCTCAGAGGAGAGCCATATGTGAATTAAAGGAGTGCACGAATGCTTAGCAAGGTGCTGAGTAACTAGTTCCTCACTTTAGACTTGCCTTCCACAGGGCGTTGGTAAATGGGGCAGAATAGGTGAGCTTACACCCAGGAGCCCACAGATCTTGGGGTGGATAGTTACCTGTCGCTCACTGCCTGGGTGTCTTTGGGAAAGTCAACAAGTCTCCAATGTGCTTCCGCATCTGGAAAACAGAGAGTATCACGCCCACCTCACCGGGTCTCCATGAATCTGACAATACATACGAAAGAGCCAGGCACGCAGTAGGGCCTGTCAATGCAGGCTTGCTTTCGTCTACCTCTAAGCCAGAGGTTTGCATCCAAGTGTGGCTCTGTCAGGCAGGGGACACACCTGGAGGATTGCCCCGGGGGTGCCTCTGGGGTAGGAAATTTTATGTCTGCCTTATAGAGAGAGAAGGAAACTGGGGTTAACTCTGAGGGGTTCTCTCCCAGAAAGTCTGGGCCATTAACACCAAGAACTGCATCACGATCTATCTAAGGTTCAGCCTGACCTTCCCAGAATTTGAGTGGGAATCAGGAGGCAGAAGCATGGCAGCCGGACGAGGCATCCCAAATTGTTTCTGGAAAGAAGTATCCAGAGGTGACAATTTGTGATGCAGTAGGAGACACAGTTAATTGGGGCCCACTATGGATTTCTTTATCCTGTTCTTTCTGTAGTCTTGTAAATTCCTGGGGGTTTCATTTAACAGGCCCGGCTCTCTTTGCTTAGATTGGAGATTCTTGGATAGGAGATGAATTTTCAGCCTTAGAGCCCTTAAGCGCCCCACCGTGATAAAACTACTAAAACCCAGATTGAAAACCAGTGTTATAGTAACCCCCCAAACTCATCCTTTCCCTCTCTCCAGTGCGTGAACAGGAGGATAGATTCTGTTCCGACTTCCAGATGTGCAGTATGATGGCTAATTGCTAACAGAGTCTACAGTATCAGTTTGCTTCCTCCCTGCTAGGAGCAAGAATATTCCATCATCACAGTTTGTACTTCAGAGGTTGCCAGTAACAAGCTCTGAGAAGCTGGGCTGACAAGGGTGGTAGTGTGGACCTCCCACCTTCCACCCCTAAGCAGCCCAGAGTTTGGGAGACTCTAGTCCCACCATCTGTGCCTGTCTCTTTTTGCCTTTTAGAGCCTGTCTACGTTCCCTTCCTGATCGTTGGCTCCATCTTCATTGCCTTCATCATTCTGGGCTCTTTAGTGGCTATTTATTGCTGCACCTGCTTGAGACCCAAGGAGCCCTCGCAGCAGCCAATCCGCTTCTCGCTCCGCACCTATCAGACGGAGACCCTGCCCATGATCCTGACCTCCACGAACCTCAGGGCACCTTCCAGGCAGTCCAGCACGGCCACCAGCTCCAGCTCCACAGGGGGCTCCATCCGAAGGTTCTCCTTTGCCAGGGCAGAGCCAGGCTGCCTGGTGCCCTCACCACCCCCGCCTTATACCACAGGCCACCCGATCCACCTGACCCAACCGTCCGGTTTCCTGGTGTCACCCCAGTACTTTGCTTACCCACTCCAGCAGGAGCCGCCACTGCCTGGGAAGAGCTGTCCAGACTTCAGTTCCAGTTGACAGGCCATGGCTACAGATCCACCGTGTAATGCAATGGCAGACCCACGGACGCTGCTGCCACGGCCACCAGGATTTCTGAGGAAATTTCCCTTGGACCCAGCAATGTCGTGGAGGAAAGCTCAAGGAAAATACAGCACCTTCTAATCTTGAGGTTCCTGGCTCCAGTCGCAGAATGGCTGTTAGAGAATTGCTTTCTGGCTTTGAAAACATGGTGACTATTACATTTCAATTTATGTTACTTTTATTCAAAATAGGCAGCAGTCCGACTTTAAAGTTACAAATTGGCTGAAGATGTTTTATTGGACAACTCAGCTATCCTGCTTAGAAAAGGCCTACGTGTTCTTTTTTCATTATAAGTTGTTCAGTGAGTGATAATACAAATATATATATAAATAAACAAAGAAATATACCTGATTGTAATTATTGAAGGTTCGCTTAAAAATTAATTGCTAAGTAAACTGAGGGGACAGTGAACAACCTATTTGTAATTTGGGGAGCAACTTAACGGTGAATAATATTAGCATCATGAGAACAGTTACTTTTTAAATTAATAGCTAAATTTTGTTTAAAATATAAGAGCGTCTTGGGAATACAAGATTTCAATAACCACATGAGAAGTTTAACATTTTAAGTATTTACTTAGATAGTCATTGAAACAGAGATCTTATGTAAAAGCATTTCCCCCACCCACCCGAGGGAGTATTTATTGCCGACTTTTTGTTCAGCAACATTTAGTGTTTAAATGAAAGTTGGACAGTTGGTTCTTAAAACATTTATTTGTAAAATGACTTATGTACAAATGCAAAGATTTGTAATTTAATGTATTTACCACATTGACGGTACTAATTAGGAGTCACACTGTAATTTTTTATGTTAATAGTAAGTGTGGAGTTCAAAGTCCAGCTTTGGCTATAATCATCTAATATTATGTATCTTAAGTGCCAGTGATTTCCATGTCTGATGACTAAATATTTGGGCATATATCCTGCTGGATTAGAATAAATAAAATCTTTTATGTTTTCATGAAATCTCTTTGAAAGTTTAGATCAAAGTGCTTCATCTTATCGTCTTAACGATACTCTTTGCTAGTCAATAAAAGGAAATGTCTTTGCTTAACACTTCATAATTTGAAATGAGAAAAATCCTACACTGATTTTGAATTATGTTAGAAAGCTATTTTCTGCAGCGGGACTCCTGAAAGCAGCCAAGGAAGTGAATTTTTATGGAGATATCAGCCTGTGGGCTTCAGCCCTCGGATGTGTTATTTGCATAGATTTAAAAATTGGGACATTTCTAATAAGAATCTGATTTTTGGCTTCTCGTGGCAGGAAAAGGATGTGGCACCAAGGGTCCTGCTCTGCCAGGGTGTCAGGAGGTCCTTTTCAGAGAGGACAGTTGCCTTTCGCCAGCCTCCTGCCCGGTCTCCCCGACCTGGCTCATCTCCTTCGGTTTTGTTGCCTCCTGTCCCCTACGGATGTCCTTTGAAAACTCAGGTTTATATGAATGCATACTATCATATGACATCCTCAACAGCTCTTGTCAAATACAGCTACTTAGAGGTGGAATTCTGACCTAAGGAAAGTCATCTGGCCTTGCCCTTTGCTTTCTAGGGCAAGGTTGAGGAAACAAGTGGGAAGATACTATGCCTTTGCCCACTCTGATGGCAGAGGAGCTCTGACTTCTAGTCTCCTGCTTTCAAGTAACAGTGGCCTGACTTCCAGGTATCCTAGGTTAGCCCCAGTAATTCAGGAATAAAGGGAAGGCAGGAAGGGAGAGAGGGAGGGAGGGAAGGAAGGCAGGAAGGGAGGGAGGGAGGGAAGGAGGGAGAAAAGGCTGAATGTAAAAGGATAAACATTTGTGAGAAGTTCTGGAACTCACTCCTATGTTATTAGGCTGGCTTTATTTATGTTTGTTACATTCTGCTCCTTTGATATTTTAAAGTTAATCTTTACTGGGCTTTTATGACCCAGACACTATTCTAAATATTTACATGTACTAACTCATTTTATCTGTAAACAATGCAACAGGGAGGTATTATAATTCCTATTTTGTAGATTTGGAAACCGAGGCATGCAGGAGTGTAGTAACTAGCCCAGGGTCCCACAGCTAGTCAGTCCTGGAGCTGTACGCATAACCATATTCAAACAGCAAGGGAACAGGTTTGCTACACTGGCAACTCACACCCCAGAGGCGCCCTGCTGTTAATGTGATGTTTTTTCCAAATGAAGCAAAGTTTGATCTTCTTTTGATCTGCACAGTGGTTTCATATCTGGAAAATTCAGTGTATATTAAGGCTGTGGGGAAAACACTTTTTCAGTACGATGGGATTAGGTTTTTCCACCAAAAGGAGTGGAGGGACATTTCAAAGTCATGCCCCTGGACGTCAAGTCTTTGTTGGGTGGACTGTCCCATGCATTGTAGGATCTCTGAAAAACAGAAGTTCCATATTTTGAAAGGTAGTTATGCAAATAATGGGTAACATTTATTAAGCACCATGTATGTGCTGTATGACATGTACCCCTTCATCATCACAAACCGTAAGTCGGGACTATTATCACACCTGTTTTGCAGCTAAAGAAAGCAAAGCAGAAGGGTTGAACACTGTGCCCAAGGTCAACAATAACAGAGCCAGGATTTGAACCCAGGCAGTCTGCTTTGAAACTCTACATTAAACTTTATGGCATGTACCTGGAAGGCCTAATTTTCTCAGGAAAAAAATATCCAACCTACTTTTCAGAAAATCTATTTGGGGAGGAGTGATTGACTGTAATATTGTACATACCCTGCAGATAGAGGGGATTGTAACCATCAATAGGATTGGTGCTACATTATGAGAACATAGACTAATACAGAGCACAAGTAGAAACCCTAGAGGACAAACATTTCTCCCTTTATACCTGAGACACTTGAGAGAGCAGAGGGTGATTTAGATGGATTTTGGAGTCAGAGTGTCTGGGTTAGCTTCCTGGGTCTGTTACCCATAAATTGAGTGACTTTGGGCAACTTACTTTACGTCACTGTGTCTCACTTTTCTCATTTGTAAAATGAAGATGTTGATGGTACCCTATTGCTGAGGGTTGTCTTGACGAATCGGAAGTCAGAAGCACTCTCAAATCACTTGCATTCTAGAGGGGAGGGAGCTGTGTAGTAAGTCCACGATACACAATAGAAAGCAGATGAAACATCCCAGCATATAAATGCAGGACTGAGTTCTGTGGGAGGGCAGATCCAATGCTGATTGGAGTGCAGGGGACAGAGAAAGTGGCCCGACGGTTTGATAGAGTTAGTCCCTGGTAATCCATGGCCTCCTTTGATACCTGGCCAACTTCTCCTTATTAACTGTGACAGCGCACCCTCCCACCCTGCACTCATGGCCTGTGGGTTTATCATCTACTTTAGAAAAATGTATTCAATAAATTTGCTTTAAAATGGTTATTCACTCTAAAGCCAACACATTGTATTTTTAATTGTCCAAATGCATAGGTGTTCCCTCTTATTTTCCCACCTGTTTATTTTTCATTGATGTTATTCTTAGCTATTCCTCATGGTGGAGAATTTGCCAGATTGACTTAAATCTATAGGAAATTTTCTCTCTAAAACCAGATAACAAAAAAGTTTCCTGGAAATATATACAATCACAATTAGGAGTATGATACATTTCACTGGGTCCAGATCAGTTTACCTGTGCATAACCTAAAAAGCTTATTTAGTATATGTTCAGGAAAAATAAGGATTTACTTACTTAACTATTAAGGGAACAAACTGTCACATATTTTTATATGTATAACACTTTCAAAATTGCAATTAAACAGTTATTAATGAAATTATTCTGACAGAGAATTTTTTATTCGAATTGCTGGTTATATAGTTTGTACTTGAAATAAAGACTGAATGGTAAAAAATATTTCATTTTCCAACAATTTTTATTAGCTTTTTAGTGAAATGATCCAGGTTAGGAAGATCTTTCTAAACTAAAATGAGTGAGTGGCTCTGTATTACTGAAATGGAAGGTTTAGGTCTGAGATGCCATAAGCACATAAAAAGAAACTTTAAATGGGGATGACGCATTGAATTTATGGGAATGTATTTCAAGTTTGCTTGTTTCCTTATGGTGGTATTAGATGACAGTGCTTATTTTAAGAGGGATGGAGTTGAACGTGAAAATATTTGACATAATTCACAGGTAACTTTTCTGAACATTGTTTTGCTGTGGTTTTGCATGGCGGGGACCCACACTCAATCGTTGCCCTTGGAAAGGCGGTGGGAAAGGAAGTCGGGCCTCAGACAGCAAAGCACACACTGCCCTCGCTCTTATGAAACCAGAGGCTGCTCACATTGCTTCCCCAGCGCTTGCCTGTGAACTAATCCTGTTCTAGCAGTTTTCCAAATTGCATTTCAGTTCCTTTTACCAAACAATGGTTATTTTTGATTAAGCTCTCGTCCACGTTTCCAATGTTTCCTGTATTTTTGTCTCACGTGGCAATTTTAGTATCTTCTGGTTACTTCCTTCAAATTTTATTAGCTAAATGTGGCCACTTTCTCATATACTTAAAAAATTTCGGTGGGTTCAGAAAACTTAAGACATTCATGCTATGTGAAAGGAAGGAGCCGTGAATTAGCTGTTGACTTAGAGGCTGATTTAAATCTGTAATGAGGACAATCCTGGGAGGCTTTTCTGACTGAAGAATCAAAATATGGTAATTTTATTTTAAAAATTGTTTTTTTGATACTTAATTATCAAAACTACCAGCTCATACAAAATTAGAGTTAATATACCCCACTTTATGTTGGGTTGAATGGGATTACAATGCAGGGATATTTTGTATATCACTGGGGTTGTAAACAAAATGTTAATATTGTTATTAAACAGATACACCTTCTCAGACTATAGTTAGAGCAGATATGAGGGTTTTATAAAGCAATATAGTTTCTAAAACTAGCAATTAAATCTTGAACAATTTTCTTTATGTAATGGTAAAGTTTATTTCATTTTTAACAACAATCAGAGAACAAAATGTTTAAAATTTGCCGTTTAAAACATGCACATTCACAAAAGGCCAATGACACATAACACTGCATAGAATTGAATATTACTCGACTTTAATTACTATTTACAAAACACAGTGCATTGAACATTTGAGATAAACGCACCTGAGAAAACTACTATAATCACAGATTCAATACTCTCCACTCATGCAGCTTCACAATTTCTACAGCAGTTTCAGCAGGAATGGTTTTTCGTGGAGCTGAAAATACTATTTTATCTTTAATGCAAACTGCAATTTTCCATAGTAGCTGCCTTCCAAGGCTGCTTTTTTTAACCTAATAAACTTGAAAATGTGAAAAATGGAGCTTGAAGTAGTAAAACAAACAACAAACAGTACTTACTGCATTTATGGCTTCTAGTCTAGAACCATGAAACATAAAAATATATATTTTTAAATATTCTGCTCACGTCTCTGCAAGAGCAGATTTACCTATGGAAAGTTGCTGTTAATTCAAAGTAAGCAAGTATGAAATCTAGCTTTTTTTTTGTCCTACTTAAGGGAGATTTATTTGCTGAGAAGTTTTGTGAGCTTTATTAAGAAAAGTTCTTAGAGGCAAGCTAAACAAAAGTTTCAATTAAATTAGTTCAAATTTGTTTGTAAAATAATTTACTTATTAAAAAAAAGTTGTGTGGAGGACCAATTAATTTGTCCACTGAATATGAAATTCCAGGTAGGCCATGAGAGACTTTTATAAGGCAGAAATAAACATCAAGATTTACAGCAATAGCCATGCACTGGCCTAGGCCACTTTACATATTAATTCATGCAAACCATAAACCTATCAAAAACACAGCTGCTGTCATACAGAAAATAAATCAAGACGAAAAATGGAAAACATTTATTTTCTTTCCTTCAAAATTTAACTTACATTCCATTTTAATAGCTGTTGAATGCTAATTAAAATGCAGCAAAGTATAACAGTTTCACAAGTGACTTCAATTATTTTAACGTGAGAAAAATCAGACTATGGTCTCTTTAAGAGGCATTATAGAAATGTTGATCATTAAAAAGCATTTATTAGGCACCGAACTGCATGGTGTTACATTAAATAATTTACAAAAAAGAATTCCATAGGCCTGGTTCGTATGATGTGAATAGGGTGGGAATTTTCTCAATGAATTTTGTACATAATTATAGATTTGTTTGGTAGTATAAGTTTTAGAACCAGGAAACATCAAAGGGCAAACTGCACAAAAATAAACACCAATGATTATTTAGCTTTGTAATAATGATGACATTGTTATAAATAAAAAATTGTGACTATGCAATCTAGTACTTTCAGAATGGCATTTGTTTCCTGAAAGAATACTTAAATGACAGATTACAAGTGATGTACCGTGCACACAATGCAGAACAAACTATCACGTGACTTTCATACTGGATATTTAGAATGCAGAATTGCAAAATTAAAATATAAAATGTTATGACCAGAATAAATGTTGATTTCTTGAATTCATTTTTTCCCCTGGAAATTAAGAGTAATCGCTGAGTCCATTCAATGACCATACAATTCATGTAAATGGCTAATACTAAATAGAACACATGTTCACCTGACTTCATTAGAAAAAGCTTTCAATTAACTTTGCCACGTTGCTGAAGCTGGCTCACATCAGACAGAGTGGCATGTGGGAGGGTAGGCAGCACATATGTCATTCAAAATTTACTACATTCCTGAGAAACACCATCTTCCTGCTAATAATTTCTACCATATAGCATCTTTCTGGGTGGGAGACACCAATATATTTTTATATGAGTATGTAAAACATTTAGAAAGTTCATGCTCAATATCACTGTGTACTAGTTAACACTAAAGAAGCAACCTCCAGCTTTTCAGGGTGAAATGAATGAGGATTTTCCGTAGTAAGTAGGATTTTCCGAATTGTAAACACTGTAAAGCAACGGTGTTAGCATTTGCCGGAGTTCCTACAAGGGACTTTTTAATCCAAGAGTGTCCCTTATTTCAGAAAATACACGTTAAAAGTCACCTCAACTGTTTATTTTAATCCTGGTAAAACTGTTACTCCCCCCCACCAAGGTTAAAGAATCAGAGGGTTTTTCTCTAATTAACACTACAAAGTCACTGCAATTGCAATGTTATCTTTTAAGTTTTACCAAGGTGGTCACTCCTTGCTGCCTACTACCAACTCCTACCCAAGAAGCTAAGAGACTAACTTAATGTTGATAATTCAAAAATAGATCCATGGGACCAAAAGACATAAATTAGTCATGTTTCAGATCATGATCTTCCACATGATTAACCATGAGTCTTCCACTCATGTTGAAGGGCTCCACAGAAACGATCCATGTTTCAGGATAAAAATAAAGCGTTTCGTTTAAGTCAGAAAATTCAGTTCTATTACACTCATCACATTTTGATATTAAAATTTTGGAGAAGGATGTCACCTATGAGGTGAGGGGAAATGGAAGCAGCCCTTTTCTGGAACTGCTATGAAGTGTTCCTCCAGGGGGGTGTACTTCATTCTTCTTCTTTTTAAAAAATCCTTATTCATTGTACTTGATTTTTGTTTTTCGTGTTTTGTGGTTTGACCTCAACTCTCATCATGGAGGCCCAGAAAAGCAGCTCTGAATAGTCATTCAGTAGACAAAGACTGTGAAATCTGAATTTCGAACATGATCTGAGACCCTTACGCCTGTGGTCTTGTTAGATGTTTGAATTTATGATTTTCTTAATCTGATCCCCAAATGGGAAGGGTCTGGGGAGTGAAGTATGTCAACTCCTTGCCCCCTTTAAGTTCAAATTATGTATGTTATAACCTCTCTTAAGTGTAGAACATGTGGGAGGCATACAGGTAACTAAATAGCTAAAAATACAGAGAAGGAAATATATAGCTGAATTTTAAATCTAGATTGAGAAAAAGGATGAAACAGATGTGAATTATTAAACTCAAGGAATGATTTGAAAATCTCCTCTCTTCTCAATTGTAGTTGACTTATTTTTTTTAAGAGGAAGTTGTACCTATTTTGCTGGTAAGTCCACTTAAAGGCGAACAGGCTTTTGAATACATGGCAAAAGGTCTGCTTCAATCTCTGAGGTGTATCTGAAAGCTAGAATTCTTTTTATTTCCACATGAAAGCATTATGTTAAAAATAGTGTAGAAAACTGGTTGTGGTTTTTAAACAGCCCCTTCACCATTTATTGTTGGTGACAAAATAGGCATTTTCAGATGTCTTGGAAATGCTGAAAATAATTAAACTGAACACACATTTTAAAGCATATTAACAAAAATCTACTTTTCTTTGTAAAGTTATAGGCTTGAGTAAAATAGGTGTTTTTAAAATGGGTAAAAGGTACTACTTATTTGCCCCAATTAGCAGTATGTGACTAATTTTGGGAGCTGCTTGACTAGTGAACTGTGTCGTTCTCAGTCTTACGTACAGGGCAGTCACCATAACACTGGGCGTGCCATTGAGGACAGCAGGCATCTCGAGTGGGCACTAATAAGGAAAACCAAAACACAGGACAAAAGCTGAGTCTACGGACATTACAAAGGCCCATGCATTTATCCAACATGGTATTCCAAACACCTTGACAGAAGCACTGGAAATCTCACATAAATATGTAAGCATATTTTTCTTAAAAGAGAAAACTTGAAGACAAAATGACATCACTCAATCTATAGCAGAAGCCAGGTTGTTAGAAAAATCTAAATGATGATGAAACCTCATTAGAAAGGATGGAGACATAAATACAGTTTTAAAAATCAGTATCATAAAGACAGTCACATACCACATGTGCACTGCAACTTGAATAAACAGACAAGACGAACGAGAAAGAAGCATTTGTAAGGCTAAAGGTGCAACATCACAGATTTTAGTAGCAAATGCCTTGAAATACTCGTTTTTGCAAATCACTCTTAGATTTGTAAAGTCAGGCATGCAGATCTTACAGCAGAACTAGAGGTAAACCTTCTCTTAAATTTCTGGGCAAATGACTACTGAATGACAAATACATTTATTAAACTTCTTTGGCAAACATTTATCAAGACAATTTTTGACACAAACACTTATTATTATTAATGTCTTGTTTAGAAATTTTGCTCAGTGAGTCGCTTCCTTAAGAAGGCTGGTTTTTTTCAGCATATTCTGAAACCTAAAATGGATATCAAGGAGTCCCTTTAACTTACTACCATTTTAGAGATTTGTAAAGGTCGGTCGCCTTGTGGTACATCCAAGACACTGATAGTGGCAGCCCCAGAGTAACAGCATAAGAATGCTGACCTATTCTCAGTTTAAGAAAACACTCTGGCAAGATACAAGGTCATTTTCCATTTCTGTTTACAAAGACTTAGTAAATACTTTAGAAAATCTGAAAGAGATGGTGTTACAGTATAGTTGCACAGTGCTTATGTCTATAATATACATGAATCTGAATGTCAGTCAATGAGATGAGTTCAGATCCATTTCCCCTCCTTGGACCAGGCTGGAATTGGTCAGCAGATTCTGGTGAAGACGTGGGAGCTCCCCTTCAAGCTGTGTCGGAGCTGGCCTCTCCTCTCTCCCCCCATCACCACTCATCAGGTCTCTGCTTTGTGGTATCATACGCTCTAATCACTTCAGACTGTGAGACGATTCCATTTTCATCTTGAGAGAAAGCATACCCGTCTGTAAGTTAAAGATAAAATAGAAATGGTCATCTTGAAGTCGCTGGAAATCTCTGTTATTCTGAGTGTTGAGTGCTCATTTCCTAACTTGGGGGACAAATGCATCCCTCCCACCTTTAAAAGCATGAAGACACTAGTTTCTAATGTCTGTAAAAGGTATAGACTCAACTGCAAAATGAAGAGTGAGATGATGGTAGCTTAGATTCTAGGAGCTGTGCTCCCTAGATCACAGATGCTCTCGGCCCCCCTCAATTCTCCCTTCAGCATCTCAAGTCCAGCCCCTCTAACGTCTGCTTCCTGACTATAGCAGAGGGGTGGGGAGTGCAGTCAAGTGGGTGCGTGTATTCCATATAGATCAGGCGGATGAGAGGGAAGGAAGAATAAAAGCAAGGAAGAGGAGGAGATAAACACACACAACTTCGAATAGTGGAAGCACGCTCTCCTTCCCTCAGAAGACATTATTCTGGGCTCTCAGCATCTACAAATAAACTCACTCATGACCCAGCCTGGTCCAAGGGGGCTTGGGGATAAGAAATGACCTCCAAGGGAATCACATCTTTAGAAAAGGCCTCTTGAAGTATAAAGAGCAAAAGCATTAAACATGAGTATATATAAATGAAAATAAATTACATGTGGAAACAACATGAAACAAATGATATATTACTAACACACACACATTTACCACAGGGCTTTATATATTATATTCTTTTTTAGATCCTTGAAATGTTAAGAGGGCGTGATACCTAATAATTTCTTACAATTCTAAATATTCATAAATTTTTTCTTTTTTTGCGGTACGCGGGCCTCTCACTGTTGTGGCCTTTCCTGTTGCGGAGCACAGGCTCTGGACGCGCAGGCCCAGCGGCCATGGCTCATGGGCCCAGCCGCTCCGCGGCATGTGGGATCTTCCCAGACCGGGGCACGAACCCGTGTCCCCTGCATTGGCAGGCGGACCCTCAACCACTGTGCCACCAGGGAGGCCCCATAAATATTTTTGAAGGGGAAGATACATGTTTCATTGTGCGATGTGTCACATACATGTCCTTGTGTATGAAAGCTGAAAAGGCTCTTGCAAAGTTATTCAAGTAGGAAAGATAACAATACAGAGTGAGCTTTTAAGAGTTAAGATTTATTTCACTGGTTCTTTTTGAGACTTAAGGAAACAAGGGGCATGTGGGAATATTTTTCTTGAAGTGAAAGCAGCAAGATTTTCAAATGCTCTATCTCTTTTGCTGAAAGTGAGATGGCTGTGGTCAAAGGATTCTTTAAACATTTGTTATTTACATAACATGTTGCAAATGTGCAAAACTTGTTTTAGGTGTTAACTGTAAATAGTTAAATATCTCTAAAGTCAAAATACTGCTCTCAGATCACATGGGGTAATGGCAGAGGATGTGTTTAAAAAACAGAACTCAAATACTTACGGAGCAGGTTTTGTTGCAATGATTCTGATGGGTACAAGTTCACGTGGTTCTTCTTAAAGACATTCTTGAGCAGTTGCGCCCTCTCCGTGAGGCTGCAGAACAGGTGCAAACGTGTGAAGTGAATTATCAACTCAGCAGAGAACCCAGAGTGCCCACAGGACCACCAGAGAAAGTCAGACTGACACAAAAGATTGCTTGAGAAATCCAAAGTCTAGTGATTATTTCAACCCCATTTTCTCAGACAGCAAATGAGGTTTCAAGTACTGGATACTTTTTTTTTTTTTTTGCGGTACGCGGGCCTCTCACTAATGCGGCCTCTCCCGTTGCGGAGCACAGGCTCCGGACGAGCAGGCTCAGTGGCCATGGCTCATGGGCCCAGCTGCTCCGCGGCATGTGGGACATTCCCGGACCGGGGCACGAACCCGTGTCCACTGCCTCAGCAGGTGGACTCTCAACCACTGCGCCACCAGGGAAGCCCAAGTACTGGAGACTTTTGAGGCCATTTTTTTTCCGCCGGACAGCTAAGGAGAGTTTTGTCCCCCGTAGTCCAGTCAAAAGATTTCCCCACCCCCAGTTATATTTAAGTCAAATACAGACACAGAACCTGCACAATATAATTAATAAAAAATACAAACTCTACCAGTAGTGTTAGTGGCTTCTAAAATCTTGGAATTTAGACTTACTGCATATAGCAAGCATGGCATTTTAGAATTAAAAAAATTAACCATTACTATATCTTTTTCCTACTTTGCACATTTTTTAGTTATACAGAAAAATCTGAAAAATTATGCAAAGAAGAAATTTCACAGACTTTTTAATTAGAAAAATTCCATTACCACTCTAATATGGTATGAAATGTGTTTCTTAATTTCATTTTAAAATAAAAAAACTTTTCAGAAAATAATTTACTAGGTAAAGTGACAAGAAAAAACACGTTTTTCAATAAACGTTTAGAAGAATCTTCTCTGCAGAAACAAACCCATGTAATTATGTAACTTCTAAAAGCAGAATGCAAGAAATGGTGCATCTGTTTTTCTCCCCTGCACACAGAACAGTGTTTCACCCAGTAGGGAGTCAAATACTTGTCGGATAAATGAATTTGAGTAATAATTCTAAAGTGCACTTTTAAACATCATCAATCCTCCCAATCATGCCGTTTCTCCATTGGTTGATTTATAAAACTTTGCTTTGATATCAAACACATAACAAGCATGAAGAGCTAATAAATAATCCACATGTGTTGCAGCAAATGTTTATACAATTTTGTTTTAATCACTGGAATCGACTCAGTGGACAAATTTCCATTTTTTAGTTTCCCCACTTTTAAGCTTTAGTTAAACTGCTGTAAGTTATGTTAGTTCTGTATTTTGCCAATTTTTTTAGACCCTGAAAGGGAACAAAATTTATCATATGCAAAAAAAGGATCATCTGCAAAATGAACTCATTGTAATTACACAAACATTTAGGCTTTTGCTGAAATAAAATATTTAGAAATGCTGACATCTGTAGTAGTCTTACACACATTTTTAAAAGTCTAGGGGTGTTAACTGCTATTTATTAGACATATTTTATTGTCATTGGGAATTAAGGCAAGAAAGCTAATTAATCTTAAAACTCCAGTGGTTTTGCAAAAATTTGTAAAACTTGTTTTTGCTAGTGAAATAAACAGATATGGGGAATGAGAAGGAGCCATTTTTACAGTGACTTTTCTTACTCTGCTCTTAAAATGATCTACCGTTACAGACCTGGGGACTCACAGGGACACTAAAATATGTAACCGCTTTGAGGAAGTCGGCAGCTTTAGCAGCAGGTGGTCTGATGTTGTTAGCAGAGCATCGTGGATGGGGTGCTTGGCAAGTCTCTGGTGTTTAAAACTGAAACGACTACAGAAGACTAGAGGACGGCAATGTATCATGATAGAGGCTCTTCTTCCCAAAATACATTTTCCAGGTTTCAGGCTGGTCTTCCTGAATGCATGATACTTTAATACTACAACATGATACTTTAATATTACAATTACGGAAGCGATAAGAAGGCAGATGTGAGAATTGCCCCTTTCATATTATGGCAATCTAAATATATGAGATAATGTAATTTTGTTTTGTAATGGTTCATATAAGGCTAGTTTATCACTCAGCTGTTACATCAAGTTAATGTCTAGTGTTAAAAAAAAAAAGCAGTAAGAAAGTCACTTTCTGGGGAAAGAAGCACACTACTGTGGAAAGAGCCTGGGCTATGCAGTCTTACTTTGGTTTAATTCTGAGTCTGTTACTTATTAGCTGGGTCACCTTAGGCAACCTTTCCTGGACATCTCATGGAGAACAGGAGGACAATTCCTAACCTCAGGCTGACGGAGGATTCAGGGAGTTGTATAGCTTCAACCACAGTTACCGGTACTCAGGAACCACTCAACACTTAGAAGCACTAGTTTCTTCCCACCCTTACCATCCCCCAGATCCCAAGGAATTTATTATTTTAAAAAACCCAACTAGAACAGAGATCATCACGAAACAAAAGATACTCTGTGAGGATCATTTCTGATGCCTTGGTTTATATTCAACATTACCTCAACAGGAGAAGTCTATTGCTGAAAATGAGTTTTTTTTTTGTTTGTTTTTTTGTTTTTTTGTTTTTTGCTGAAAATGAGTTTTAACTTATAATGCCCCTTACTCCATTTCCTTAGGAAAATTACTAGGTTTTTGTTTTTTGTTTTGCTTTTTGCCTTAGCTACATCGGACCTCTTGATAGAACAAAAACTCCCTCCTTAGAATATAAATGCCGTTCATGGGAGGGTGCTTAATAAATAATAACTGAAGATGATTTGTATTTCTCTAGTCTTATCCCACTTTTGGAGAACTACTCATCATTTCAAAGTTATGCAGTTTCTGTGCCATCAATGTTTACGGGTACTGATATCATTATCAAGCCACTTTATAAAATATACTGGTAACATATTAACATTAATAGACATGTTAAAAGTTTAGTTTTTGTTGAACAGTTTAACACAGTGTGAGAAGAAAAAAAGACTCTAGGATGCCTTCTAACTAAAACCACATCTTATTCACAACTCTTGTTCAGTAGTTTTACTCAATTTGTAGGGTCTTTCATGTACATACCAAGCTATGTAAATTTTTGATTTATTTAATACAATCACACAACTACCATTTATGTTATTTCCAAGCCTGTTAAAATGCTGCAACTTAGATATTTGGTGAGGTGAGGTGGAAATATACCACATTTTAAAATAAAATTTCATTTAGAAATACTAAAAAAAAAAAAAAAAAAAAGGTAAAAACTCATTTACTGTCCTGGAATATGTTGTCTTAAGGTATTTTCAGTTATCTTTGAAGAGTGGTCAATTTGCATTTGTTTTTTTATTGGGTTGCCAAGCTATTTTCATTCATTCACGAAATGTTTTAGTGCATAGCATACGACAGCTGTCCTGTAGTAGGCAGTGGTGGTGGGGAGATGAACGATGAATATAAGAAGCCCAACTAATCTCTGCTCTGGAGGAGGTATTTCATCGTTCTGTCACGTTTCTTTACAAATGTTGGATGGAACCCTTATCACAGGGATGAGAGTAGGCTGGGGGAAAACATTTGATATGTCCTTCTGTCCTAATCACCTCCCCCCCAACCCCACTCCTCCGCCCCAGCCTCAAAGAAATTTATGTAATCCTGATATAAAACCCAGATGAAAATTGAAAAATATAGTTTCTTTTCTATTAGTTCTGGGGCAATGTTAAAATTGCTTTTCATTAAGATAAACAATACAGAGAAAAGCTGGGAGAGAACACCATCACCATCCCCAAGACCAAATGATCTGACATCCATACTTCCCTACTGTCTTTTTTAAAGCTAAGGCTGTGGGCCAAACAGTGGTGATGGACAAATTAATAAGGACTGACCTGAAGATCCTGGGTTAAAATTCTATTTAGTAACAGCTGATGATGATATGCTGGCTAATGTCTACAGTTAGATACAAAAAATTATGAGACTCATTATTCATACTGCCTTACTATAAGATGCATTGCTTCACACACATGTGAAAGATACCCAGTAATAACTGCCCTGTCTCTAGTGAGCCCATTGTCCACAACCCTTTATTTTAAATCTTTGGGATTTTGAATTCACATCTTGTTTTGTTTTGTTTTAGAAAAAGTAATATGTTACACACAATGTGTAGATGTAATGCTCCCAAGTGGGATATTAGAGGCCCATATTCCAAAAATTAATATTTCTGCTATAAAATACAGGAATATTACATTGTAGAAAAATAAACACGATCAATGTCCTTATATTTATAGTACAAATTGTTTTGGTTTTTCCAGCAAATTTTGCTATAAGCCTATGGAAAAAATTGAATTTCAAAGCTTTTTGGACTCTGGGAATGTAGATGCTTCGGCTCCCTAGTGTTGGAGCATGTCCACATAAAGTAAAAGCAAAGAACAGGATTTCACAGCTTAGAGTCATTTTCTTAACACAAAAAAATAAGCCATGCCTACACAGTATTAGGAATAAGGTTTGGCTTTATTCTCTCAATTTTTTAGACTTAAACTGATTTCTACCATAACCCATGGCTCAAAAGCAATATACTTAAATGATGACACATACCTTTTTCCTTAAAATTTCGATGTAAAATTAAAATATATCTAATTTGCTGGAAATTATGATAAGTGGCATACTGTTTCTATAAAAAGGACTAATTCTTTTAACCAAGGTGTTTCAATTTTTGAAAATGAGTAGAGATGAGAAATAAATTCTTATAGATACTAATCTGGATACAGTGGTTACAAGTAAGTTATAGTTTCTCTGACACTGTTTCATTTTACATCTAGCTTGACTTCAGAGTAGTGCTTAGTGAAGATTAAAAAAATTGGGATGATCAACCCCCAAGATCTTTCTTAAGAACTGCATCATTCTATGACAAAAAAAGTAAACAATCATTAACACTAGGCGTTACTAGTTTGGGAAGTGTAACCTATATACTTCTATGTTCTTGTTATCACATTTTAATTTAATTACCCACAGGTCAACCCCACTACTCAACTATCCTTTCACCCACCCTTTCATTCGTTCGTTCATTCATTCCTTAGTTAACTCTCTTGGCCATACATTCGTCCACTCAACAAATATTGACTGAGTGCTACTATGTTCCTGGCTCTGTGGCCGGTTCTGGGTTGCAGTTAAGACTAGGACAGAGGCCTCTCCTACAAGGAGCTCCGTCTAGTAGGGGAGATGAACAAGCACAGGGCGAACAAATACACTATATCATAATGCAATAAACGTACAAACAGAGAACAAACAAGATACAGAGATAGCAGAATTGATTTTATCTGTGAAAAGCTGAGGGAACTGCATTTGGACTGGGTTTTGAAAGCTAGGAATTGGATTACCCAGTCTGTAAGAGGGTACCAGCTCTAGACAAGGAACAGCATGTGCGGAGACCAGGAGGCGTAAAATAATGTGGTGTTTTGGCACTCAGGGAAGCCTGGTATCACTAGAATACACAGAAATCACTATTTCTTCCTCTTTGAAAGATGCAGATGAAATTAGCTAGTTTTTTGAAATTTGACATGAGTCTTATTCTCCAAGGTTTCTGAAAGAGTTCTATCAATAAAACCAATCTGACAATTTCTAAACTGCCTTAGAATGTAGTTTGGTGTGAAGACTTTTCCAACCAGTTGCTACTTTTCCCCTTTCACAGATCTTTTTCTCCCCCTTCCTCTAGCTACCATGTTAGCAGGGAGACACCATGCCGCACTGACCATCGCCATCCTTCTCTTTACCGATCGGCAGCAATGGCAACACACGGTCCCTACTGTACTAGGGGTTTTTGTCTGGGGTATTCAGCTAACATCTAACTTAGCCCTGAGTCCTTAAGAAAAAGCCAAACAGCTATTTTAGGCAAATGGGCTGAGCAGCAGCAGGAAATTTATCAGATGCATTTTCTTGGAGAAGCTGGTTGTCATTTATGGCGGAATTCACTTCTTTCCTTCTAGGTTCCCTGACTTATTTAATGTAAGGGACTACACACATCACAGACTCAGGTCTTTAGGACCCAGAGGTCAGAGGTCATCACATGGAACCCTCAGCCTGACTTATGAATTGCTGAAGTCACCGATATACTATAAACGATGGAAAACCAGTATCACATGGAGGGGCTTAACGTAGGTTTTATTAACATACAAATAGGAGAAATTTACTAAGGGTAGTAACAGTGTTATCAGTAGACTTTCCCTAATAATTGTGAATAAATATTTTTGTTCACAATTTTGTGAGCTAGAACTCTTACCACATCCTTTTTACAGCTAGAGTGAAAGAGGGAGAAAACATTCACTGAGGAACTATTTATGAAAGGCAATAGAATAGATGTTGACTTGGAGGTGAAGGGAAGAGATGAGGAAAAGGGGGAGGGAGGAGGAGCTACACCTGTAACCCCAACGATAGAAGCCCATCAGGTACACAGGGACACTGACTTGGAGAGGCTACGAACTGTCATGTTAGTGGCAGGCTATATTTGCTGCCATCCTACGTTCTTGAAAAGCGGCAGCATGGTTAGCAACAGGGTTTCTAGAATCAACTGACACGGGCTCAAGGCCCAGCATGGTCACTTCTGACCTTGAGAACCTGGTCTTTCTAAGCCCCGGTTTCCTCATCTGGAAAAACTGGGGATGATGGATTTGTACAGGGTCGTTGCAGGACTGTAATGCAATAGTACCTGTGAAGTGAGGAGTGCAGCACCCAGCACGTGGTGCACGCCCCGCAGATGCCAGTGCTGTTATTTTTAAGAGAGGCACAGACTGGTGTGTGACGTGATCCTTTGGCCTAATGAGAGCACGAGAGGGCTGGAAGCCAAGGTCTCAGCCTGAGTTCCCAGTCTGACACTCCAGTGTGTCAAACTGAGTAACGACAGTGAACCATGATGAAGGTGACAAAGACCAGGGCAAAACGTTTCCTATGGTTGAGACGAAACTTTAGCTCACTTTAGTGTGATGAAAGACAGAAAGAATAAATTCCTGGTATTTTCTTCATAATTGTGGTGTATCACAGAGTGCTTTCATATAAGTTTAAATTCTTTTCTATGTTTTGTGAAATTTAGTAAATTCAATTAGCTTTCTAACCTTGCTCTTTTGGGGGGTGGGTGGCGGTGAGGAGGAGGACTTGGAAGACATAACTGACTTCATATATGACAGACATATGCCCAGGTCAGTTCCTAACAATGTACTGAACCACCAAGGTAATTGTGGGAGAGCTGACTTTACGTCAAGCTCTGATTTTGACTATATTCTACTGTGTTATTTTTTTTTTTTCAGTTTCATAATAAACACTATTTGTACCTACCATTTATTGAGTGCTCATTAAGCACCAGATGGCAAGCCACCTGCTTTATCCACAGTATTTTATCCAATTCTCACAACTGGCCATGAGGGAGGTATTATCACTCCTGTTGTATAGATGAGGAAATTGGGGCTCAGCAGCACTAAGCAACTTGGCTAAGGTCACATGCAGCTTAGCAAAGAAAGATTTGATCTGAATCTGCATCTCTCTGATTGCAAAATCTGTCAGTGACACTGCTAGCTCCATGTTTACAGATAAATACAAGTTTAACTGCTTATTTCCAACCACTAGCAAAAGACATACTTAAAGTTCACTTGGAAAAGAACATATTCAGGGCATATTTTACCTTTTTCCAAGCACAACTGCTCCTGGGTCTTGAGATTTTGCCTCCAGCTCCTGAACTTCATCCACTAATGTTTTAAAAGCAGTCCTCTTGATACTGCAAAAAAAAAGAATAGAAGTATTCGTGTGAAGATTTAAGACTTTATGAAACTAGTTTTTTTTTTTTTTTGGCGGTACGCGGGCCTCTCACTGTTGTGGCCTCTCCCGTTGCGGGGCACAGGCTCCGGACGCGCAGGCTCAGCGGCCATGACTCACGGGTCCAGCTGCTCCGCGGCATGTGGGATCTTCCCGGACCGGGGCACGAACCTGTGTCCCTTGCATCGGCAGGCGGATTCTCAACCACTGCGCCACCAGGGAAGCCCTGAAACTAGTTTTTATCATGCTGCTGCCAAGTACAACAGTAACCAGTGTACAAGCAATTTTTCCATAGAGTCTAAAAAACTACAGTAGGGACTTCCCTGGTGGCGCAGTGGTTCAGAATCTGCCTGCCAATGCAGGGGACACGGGTTCGAGCCCTGGTCTGGGAAGATTCCACATGCCGCGGAGCAACTAAGCCCGTGAGCCACAACTACTGAGCCCGTGTGCCACAACTACTGAAGCCCGCGAACCTAAAGCCTGTGCTCCATAATAAGAGAAGCCAACGCAATGAGAAGCCCATGCACCGCAACGAAGAGTAGCCCCCGGGGCACAGGCTCCGGACGCACAGGCTCAGCGGCCATGGCTCACGGGTCCAGCCGCTCCGCGGCATGTGGGATCCTCCCGGACCGGGGCGCGAACCTGTGTCCCTTGCATCGGCAGGCGGATTCTCAACCACTGTGCCACCAGGGAAGCCCTGAAACTAGTTTTTATCATGCTGCTGCCAAGTGCAACAGTAACCAGTGTACAAGCAATTTTTCCATAGAGTCTAAAAAACTACAGTAGGGACTTCCCTGGTGGCGCAGTGGTTCAGAATCTGCCTGCCAATGCAGGGGACACGGGTTCGAGCCCTGGTCTGGGAAGATTCCACATGCCGCGGAGCAACTAAGCCCGTGAGCCACAACTACTGAGCCCGTGTGCCACAACTACTGAAGCCC
>NC_041220.1:76930696-76939574 GCF_002837175.3 Physeter macrocephalus | reverse complement strand
CTACTGCGCCCGTGTGCCACAACTACTGAAGCCCACGAACCTAAAGTCTGTGCTCCACAATAAGAGAAGCCAACGCAATGAGAAGCCCATGCACCGCAACGAAGAGTAGCCCCCACTCACTGCAACTAGAGAAAGCCCGCACGCAGCAACAAAGACCCAACACAGCCAAAAATAAATAAATAAATTTATTAAAAAAAAAAAAGACTACAGTAATTCTGGGCATTAATATAATTATAGAAACAATAGTCATAAAATAAATGGTTTATGTCTATAATATTAAAACTCTCAGTTATTAAATAAGCATCATATTAACTAACTTTAATGATATCTTTTTTTTAATGATATCTTTTTTTGTGGGAAGAGAGAACACTTTAAAACTTATAATCCTTGAGAAAGATTAGTAAAGTTGTAGCTTCTTCTGTTCTCTGTTTTATACATGTTTAGAATCAGGCAAGCAAAAATTCCCTTTCACAACGATTGTTCACTAAAAATTTATATATATATGTATTTGGAGGTAAAAGAATTTTTTCTTCTACCTTGAATGGGTTTTTCAGGCTGATTAATAAAAATGTTAATTGAAGCTACCTGCTTTACTTCTGTTCGCTCTTTTAAACTAATTTAGTTTTCTAGTTCCTCAATCACTCCTTTCTTCTTTATTTATGTAGAATTAATATTACTAATTCCTATTCTGTAAGCTCTACACTAGAGGTGACATTACAACTAGAGAAATCTGAGGATTAATATGCATCCGTGTTGTTATGACATAACTGAGCATTATACTTACACTTTGTACACCACGTCAAGAAGCAAAGATGCCACAGGGATAAATAAGAGGCCTGTCCAAAAGACTCCGGAACTGAACAACATGGCTGCCTGAGTAAAAGCATCAGAAACAGTATTACTTTAAAAACCAAGAAATACATCATTCATGTTTAGTTTTTATATGATTTCAAGTAAAATAATTTTAAGAATCTAATTCTGCAAGAGAGTATACAATAACTCTGAATTCAAAATTGTGAAATATTTGGAATTAAAAGCCAAATTTATTAAAACATGCATTTACTACATTTCTTTTTTTCCCTCAAGTAGCTAATACAACAAAGTTTATCATGTGACAAATCTTTTCATAGTTTTATGTGAAATTTTTATTACTGTGATCAAAATAATGGAGTAATAAATTTTGACCTTCTTTTATAACTTAGAATATAAAAATTTATCTTTTTGAGCAAACTTCAAACATACACTGGATTAAATTCTCTTATAATACAACATGTAAAATCAATCCTAATTAAAAACTACATTTACTATTTCTGGCACATAAATATTTACTTTTCTAAAATACTGCACGATACTAAATGATCATCCAGATAAATCATGAATACAGTATAAACAAATTAATTAAGGAATTTATGAAAAATAACAATTTGATATTAGATAGGAATAATATTAATTTTTGTTCAAAGATTTACATAACTTGTTTTGGTGCATCCTGGTATTGCTAAAGTCAAGTGAAATGTTTAGTATGTAAAACCCAAATAAAAGTGTATTAAAATAACTTTAAGCATTCCTTTGTATTAAATCCCAAATTGCTATATCAGAGCCTTTGGGGTTGCAAAGAAAATGATTCTATAATAAAAATCAACAAATTCTATTAGTTATTTGTGATTATAATAAAAAAATCCCTTTATAATGTAATTAGAGTACTAGAGCTTAAAAGGGATAGTGTCACATAATAAAACCAAAAGGAATATTTTGCTTCACTTCGAGTCTATTTATTTATCAAGAATAAATTTGCAGTACCTATTTAAATCCATAAACGTATTGTTATAACTCCATTCTGAAGTAGCCAACTAACGCACACACATTTACATCCCACTAAAAATCATGCAAGAATTTTTTTTTTAACCAGGTCAGGAATTAAAAATGATTTAGAGTTTAATTCGTACAGGCAGGTTCACAATTACACATAAACAGTCCTAATCAATCAATCCTTATCAAATATAAAGATGACTAATTTTAAGTTGTGTTTCAGATTACCTATTCATTTTTGACTCTCATCTGGAAACCAGGAGCTGCTGTTTAAAATTTTTTCTACATTAACACAAGCTTATTGATACGGACTCTTGGTACAAGGATACTCAGGTTTCCCTCTATCTAGGCTGACACAGCTCTGAACACGTTAAAATAAGAACATGCTATTACCCAAAATTTCAGAAAGTAAATGTTTCCACGTGGATTCAATGGAACGGCACCCACATTCTAGATACCACCAAGACGAAAGATATTCACATAAAAGTCATTTTATTTTATAAGCAAAACATGATCTTCGACATGCTTGCTGACATCCTCAATAGTGAAAACCAACAATAACTGTGTAATAGGAAATGTCCATCAAGTCAATGGGTTTTGTTTAGTTGGAAGGAAGCTTTTGAGTTAGGTAATGACTGCAAAATGGCACATTTCTTTTTCCTTCTACGGGAAAAAGGTAAGATGAGATTCTAAGTCATGTAACTGAAAATACCTCTTTTACTTGGCTTAATTTTATAATCTCTTTTAATTTGGGGGCAAGAGAAGAAAGATTTATTCTTGCTTTTGCCACCCTGTATTAAATGTCCACTGGTGGGGATGGAGGCCGCTAATTCTGACCATTGTGATGTTAACTATGACGGGGAGACTGGCGCCCACTATTCAGTCCACCAGCCTTTGGCTTTGCAAATGAACGCCATGAATTGAAGGCAAAGAAGTTTTTCTGCGTCATATCTGAAAGCCTGTCAGATTTTTTTTTCTTTTGCAGAGTTAATCCAAACCTAAAAGATTTAAAGCCGACATTCGCATTAAAGACAGAGAGCCTCTTTGTATTTTTTGGAAGAAGAGGGGGGGAAAATAAAATCCCACAGAGGTATTTCCTTCCTTTCTGTACAAGAAAGCTCCCCCTCACTCTGTAGAGACCATTTTTGTCTCTAACTTTTCACATCTCTCCACTCGCAGGCAGGTCAGCTGGGAAAAGACGCCCGATCACGCAGACAATGGCGGGGAACAGGAGCAGCCTGTTCGGGGCCGGGCTTGCGCTCCCTCCGAGAGCGGCTGGCAAGTCGCTCCTAACATGGGAGACTGGGGGGCCACGCCAAGCAGGCCCGACGCCCCTCCTCGAGGCCCTTTGAAACCAAATGGAATCTGCCACAAAAGTGCCTGCCGGGGGAACTGAGAAAGGATCAGCCCGGGGAGCTGCAAAGCCAGTACACTTGAGGGCACAGGTCCTGCTCCGAGAACAAACAATTGCTTGTCTGCAGAGCGATGCTGTCTCAGCATCGGGCCACGCGGGCTTAAAAAATGAACCATCACTGCCTGAAAATGCAAGCTGCGGCAGAGGAATGAGGAATTGTTTTGAAATTTCCCTGTGAACTTGCAGAGAAAGAACGTTTGAGAAAATCCTAGCTCACGTGCAGTTAGCTAAGCCGAGGGGCTTGAGCAGACAAGAGGGCTTACCTTCTGACCCACAGTGAGGTGACCCCTTGGTACCCACGTTCCCACACAGAGAGGAACACTTACTTTTTCACCTGCAGTGTCTCCCATGTTCAGTCTTGGAGGAGAGAATTTCTATGTGCTACCTGCCTACAAACTTTCAGCAATGCGCTTCTTAAGTCTGCCCCTCCTTTTACCCTATAAATGTCCAAGTGGGGGACTAGGATGCTGATTCTTCACTTAAGTACAGACACTATCTAAATAAGAAGGCTCCTTGGGGAGTCCTAAAACTATATCCGATCCGCAGACCCCAACTAGAGCAGGGCTGGTGATAAACAGCCCTGGAAGTGATGGTGGCTCTGCCTGTCCCAGCTCTCAGAGATGGAGGGAGTAACTTCGGGGTCTCTGCTTCCTCAGCTGTAAAGTGGATTGTAAGAATTAAACCAATAATGTTTATAAAGTGGCTGCTTTTATTACTACCACTGATTATTAACAAACGTTCCTTTCTTCATTTTAATTTTCAAATTCCTTTAAACACTCTAGTCTTGTGTTCTTTTCAGTAATCTCTCCCATGAGCTTCAAGGAAGGAAATTTTTATCACAACATCAAATTAAGTGTAAGTTTATAAATGTCATGGTTTTCATCACATTAACATCACAGTATAAACTCATCTCAAGACTGAAACTGGCCGAGTAACTGAACCCTAATAAATTGCCATTCATCTCAATTTGCTAATGTAGGAAATGGAGATAAAATTTTTTTCATAAAAATTATTAAAGATTGTATGGGCAGAATATATTAATTTGGAAGGGAAAATTCAGAAAACAGTGCTGTAAAAGTTGGTTAGTTTTTTCTGTCGGGGGGGAGGGCAGCAAGATAAATTGATATAAATAACGTAAGTACCAGAGGAGTTACGAGTTAATGTTAATAACAACAACAAAAAAACAAGAAGTGATTATTAAGTGTCTAGATAAAACTTTATAAAAGGACTTTCTAAGCTTAAAAACAGTGGAAAAAAACTATAAAAAGAAATGCTTTAAAGAACTGATCCATGAAAATGGAGAAGTTCGACGTGTTCAAAAAGAACTTAACTAAAAAATAAATGATACATAAGAACTTGGGAAAATGGCTGCCATAAGTATATGAAATTCTGCACTAAAACCTGATTATAAAAATAGACCACTTATCTTCATAAGAATAGCTAAGATTCCAATAGATAGGCAAAAGACCTGAGAAGGTATTCACAAAAGCAGCAGCAAGTAATCAATAACATGGAAAAATGCTGGGCCTCTCTGTAGTCACAGAAACATTACCAAATTAGATCAGATTTAAACAATTCATGATCACACTTGGGGGACTGGGGAGGTATATGGTGAAACAGGTATGTGTAGTAATTTACATTCCCATCAGCAATGTACTCGCCTTTGGGAAAGGTAATTGACACGTGCATCAAGAACACAAACATTCATTCCCGTTAATTTGATAATTCAACTTCTGGGACTATGTGTTGAAATTTGGTACAACTTTTACATATAGGTTAATATCCAATGAAACTGTTCTGTGGTCACTAGTCCTGAAAGCGCTCCCTCCAAAAGCCTGTCATGGCCCAAGGCTTCGTAAAGGTATAAACAAACCACAGCATACCCCTCCTGGAGAGTCACAGGGCAGAGTAGCGTATTTAAGGCTTTGAGAAATCACAGTAAAGAACATACTGAATAGTTTTTTAAACCAAGGTTTCCAAAATACATTTATCGACCATGGAACACTTTTTCCTATATACTGCTTTCTAACATCCCAAGAACTAATTTTGCGGAATGCAAATATTCACTGTGCGTTTTTTAAAAATAGTAAAACATCAGTGAAAACTAACAGGAAAAACTACGTGGCTGGTTAAATAAATGTACGTCTATATGAGATAATATTGTCCAAGCTATTAAAGATGCTGTTCAAAGAGTGTAATTATTAGGAAGCTGATTGTTTGGACAAGTCCTGAATAAAGGGAAAGGTGGACTATCCTGGCATTCTCTTAGGAGCCTTCTGTTATCATATACACACACTCCCTGGGAAGGTTGGAGGTTTCTATTATCTACATGGGGATCAGTCAGGGTCTCTCCCTGTGGCTTAGATCTCTTGCCTGTGCTTCAAACACAGACCAGCCAGCTCTGAACTTCAATGTCAAAGAGGCACTTCAAACTTAATACATTCCCCAACTGAACACACACTGTCTTCCTCCCAGACCTGCTCTTTCTTTGTGCAATCTCTTCAGGGAATGGCTTCATCACCACCTGCCTGAGACAGAAGCTGGGCTCTGTTCTTGAACTGTCTCTTGATACTATATCTGCTTGATCACCAGGTTCTGTTGTGCTTTAGTATCTTCAGACCTATCTACTTCTGTCTCACCCTGCTGCCATTATTTCAGTCCAAAACTTGCCTGTCCTCCTAATAGCCTCATGCGTGGACTTGCTGACTCCCGTCCTGCTCTGCTTCTAGCCAGTCCCCCTACTGCAGCCAGAGCCACAGTGCAAATTAGCTTTGAGCGGTTCTTGGATTAAACCCTTTCAAAGGCTTTATACCACCCTCAGGATGGAGTACAAAAATCCTTAATATGATTTCATGACCTTTCCTACCTGACTTCTGATTATGTCCCCTACATCATCTCTCAAGCCAGCCCCCATCTCTAGCTTCACAAAGTGTTTCAGATTTTGGAATCTGCCCAAGCTTACTCTCGTCCTTGGACCCTGTATCTGTGACTCCTGTTTGCTCTTCAGTTTTCACATCAGCTGTCACTTCTTTCCTTAGACTTGGGTTAGCTGACCTTACTTTGTGCTTCCACTTTGGTGGTAACTATTACCCATTTTCTAGTTACAGACTATAATCCCTGTAAGAGGAAGAAATATATCTTGATGAATTCTTACAACCCAAGTGCTTAACCACCAGCCAGGTGTTCAATAAATAATTGTTGAATAAATAAGTTCTTACAACCTAGTGTTTAGAGAGATTAAAGGTCAAAAAACACCAGAGCCTTGGGACTATATTCCTGAGATGTTGTTTGGCTTTCTTGTGCTCTGGCATGGAGTTATTCTGGGAGCAGTTATAACTAGATATTTATGTGATTTGGGGAGAGGGGGGAGAAGGGCTTGATTCAGCTCCCTAACCATCCTTTTCCAATAGAGGTCATTTTATCTGTTACAAAAGCTGAGTGACATGCATTAAAAGCTAAGTATGTTAAATTACCTTCCCCATCCCCCTTTTGAATCAACAGAAATATTTTGGCGAATCCAGGGAAAGTATGATAACTAAAAGTAACAATTTTTTTGGCGGGGGGAAGGAAGGGATGTAGAATGGTCAGGAAGACAAGGAAGGTCTCATACTGGCATTAATGAAGACTTTTCTTAACTACACAACGTGACTATTTTGCTACGTTAAATAAAAATATAAAACCCCAGTCTTCCCTGTCTCGGCAAATATAAACTTTATTCTTCCAGCTGCTCTGGCCAAAAAACTTGCTTTTCCTCCTTTTCTCTCAGACCACACTTCCAATCCATTGGTAAATCTGATCTGCTCTATTTAAAATAAAATCCACATATCAATGTTTATAGCAGTATTATTCACAATAACCAAAAGGTGGAAACATCAACAGATGAATGGATAAACAAAATGTGGCTTACACATATCATGTGCTATCATTCAGCCTTAAAAAGGAATGAGATTCTGGCGATTGCTACAAATAGATGAACCCTGAAGACATTACGCTAAGTGAAATAAGCCAGATACTAAAGGACAAATATTATATGATTCCACTTACAAGGGGTACCTAGAGTAATCAAGTTCAGAGACAGAAAGTAGAATAGTGGCTGCCAGGGGTTGGGGGGAAGCAGTAATGGGGAGTTATTGTTTGATGGGTCTAGAGTATCAGGTGGGGAAGATGAAAAAGTTCTGGGCGTGGATGGTGGTGACAGTTGCACAACACTGTGAATGCACTTAATACCACTGAACAGTACACTTAAAAATGGTTAAAATGATAAATAGTAAGTCATATATATTGTATCAAATAAATTTAAAAATTAAAGAGATTCTAAGGGCAAAACCCCCTTCTCCTTAAATCCAGAGTCTACCCACTTCACAGCCCCTCCCCCGTGGCTCATGCTCCACCACCTCACTCGTCTGGATTCCCCCCCACGGCCTTATCATGTGTGCCTTTCCTCCTGTTCCCATAGCAATCTGTCCTCAACACAGCACCCAGAGCAATCATTTAAAGGAAGCTTCCGCATAGCACAGGGAGATCAGCTCGTTGCTTTGTGACCACCTAGAGGGGTGGGATAGGGAGGGTGGGAAGGAGGGAGACGCAAGAGGGAAGAGATATGGGAACATATGTATATGTATAACTGATTCACTTTGTTATAAAGCAGAAACTAACACACCACTGTAAAACAGTTATACTCCAATAAAGATGTTAAAAAAAAAAAAAAAAAAGCCAGACTGTGACTGCGCTCAACCCTCCAGGCACTCGGGAGTCTAAGTGCATCTTTACAATTGTCTCTTGGCCAGGGATGCTCTGCCCCATCCCTCTAGCTCTTTTATTACTCACACTCTCCTGCCCTCCTGCTTCCGCACTCTGGCCTCCTCAGTGTCTCAGCACTTGGCCATCTCTCCTGCCTGCAATTCTCTTCCTGCAGGCGGCCTCAGGGCCTCCTCACCCCACTTCCGGTCTCTGCTCTGAGGTCATCTTTGCAGTGATCTCCCACGGCCACTGCACCTAAAGCAGCACCACACCGCCACTGCGGTACTTTCCAGCGTTTTTCCTGCACTACAGTGCTCCACAGCACTTACCATTCGCAGGCTCCAGAATATACTTTTGTTTTTCTCTCTTTCTTCTCAAGAACATACGCTCCCGAGGGCAGGCCTTTTCTCTTTTGTTCACTGCTGTATCTCCAGAACTTAGACTAGTCCTTTGATATATATTTGTCAAAAGAATAAATGATGTAATCAAAGATTAGTACACAAATTAAGGGTAGAAAAAGACTGGACTCATATGTTTACAGGGATTACCTTTGGGTAGTGAAGCTGTTGTTTTTTTTCCCTCTTTTTGCAGAAGTTTATTTAATGACTGTAAGTTAACCATATAATTGAAAACTTTTTATTATGAATTTTATTTAAAAAGCAAAAACATCAATTTTTACTGATATGGGAGGTATTCAGAGGAAGAGGCCAAGGCTACAGCTAGTCAGACGAGGGAGGGTCCATTGTCTATGACCCATTTCCTACTCCTGGTTCACCAGCTGAATCAGAAAGTGAAGAATAAGAATTTAGGGAAATAGGGCTTCCCTGGTGGTGCAGTGGTTGAGAGTCCACCTGCCGATGCAGGGGACATGGGTTCGTGCCCCAGTCTGGGAAGATCCCACATGCCGCGAAGCGG
>NC_041220.1:76897507-76930599 GCF_002837175.3 Physeter macrocephalus | reverse complement strand
AAAAAAAAAAAAGAATTCAGGGAAATACTGTGTGTGGACACATGTTTGTCACCATGGACACTGCAGAGTCGGGAGGCATCTGAGGGGACATATACTCAATGGTATCTGTCTAAATGGTACAACTAAACAGTTATAATAAAGCTTCCCTTTTCAGTCACACTCTAACCTTTTTCTGCACTTAGAATTATTTTCCTAGGTTAGATCACAATCACAAGGAGAAGATGTATTTTTTTTCTTTTCCTCCAAACAGTTCTCTAATGGAAAGAAGGGATGATTTAATAGTGATCCTCTTATTCAGAGACATGGTATGTTTATTTATTCAACTCATTTAAAAAATATTCTCTCATTTTTGTCAAATTTTCCAGTTTTTTTTCCCATTAACCATACACACAACTGGCTAAAGTCTCTCCTTGTTGTTGTGAATGAGACCTTTCAAATTTTTTGGGTAGGAGGGCTATTTAATCTTTGAGATTTAGGGCTTTTCCAAGGGAGTTAGCAAGTTTTGGAGAAAACTCCAAAAGCTTATATTACATATAGCTTGTATATCCTATTATGTGCTTCTTAGGATTTGGTTGGGTGTGGTGTCCAAGAGTTTAATTAAATCCGAGTTTAATTGTTCTTTCTGGCTCTGGCGTCTTTGAAACATCCTGGTAGAGCAACTCTTCAGAGATGATCTGTCCTGTGATGTGGTTTTGTGACCCTCAGAACCCACAACTCCCACTTTTCTTTTGTTCCAGAGCCATCAACCAAGTTATGAGATCATTTGACTTCTCTTGCTTCTTCCTATGTTTCAGTTAACCCTTCTGGTCTCCTCTGGAAGCATCTTCTTCATGAAATCATTTTCATCAAAAGAAAAAAAAAATCAGTGCTCAACTTCAGGTATGCAGGTATTGTTTCTTTTCATACAAACTTTCTGGATCTTTCCCACCAAGTTGTGGCTCTTCCCTCCCTACTGCTCCGTCTCTGCTGTATCAGCTGAATGTTTCTTTGGAAAAGGTAGACTCTCTTGCTGTATTTCACTTTCAGTCCCATCTCATCCCACCGCAGTTACCCATATGGTATCTCCTTCTCTAGCTCCCTTTCTCAGGGGACTGGGGAGGCTGACTCACTGAGCCTGAGATACAATGATACTCTTTAGTACCATGAAAGCTGAAATCCACAAGGTTAACATCTATATTTTAATGGCAAAATATCAATGTTATATACACAGAATGCTTTTAACTGCATCGAAATTGTGCCTTCTCCTGGCAACACTGCCACTGATGTATGGAAACGACATCAGATGATCAAAATAAACTCTGCTTTCAGATAATATATTATTGTGTTATTTGAATGTAAACTTGCAAAGGTTTCTTAAAGTGTCTTTGTGACCAAAGCCTGGGAAACACCACGGCGTGACAGAGATTTCCAAGTTGTGGGAGCCTTTCTCAGAAATTTAACCCTTTCTGTCTGAATTTGTTATGGTACCTGGGCATGGAGTTGAACTCAGCGGTACATAAGCATAACTGGGTCAACACTAAGTGGTGAACTTTGCACTTTAACCAGAGAGAAATTTCAAGCTCATGCGAACTTTGGCTTGAAGAGGTGAACTTCCACTGAAGGTCTTCAGTGGCTACACATCTTGGGTAGTGAGGCTCAAAACGTCCCTCAGATAAAACCCAAAGACAGAGGAATACCCATGCCAAGTTCTATGGTCTGGAGCTTATCACTGAGAAAGGTCTTTGATGTCTTATTTTAGCTCAACAGAATTCTTGCAAATTTTCAATTATATTATGTGATACATATTCATGCCAAAATATAAAAAATGTTCTTCATCACTCACTAGCTTATTACTAGCATTTATATATCACGTCCTCTGACATGAAACTGTATTCTATGGCCTCAGGTACCTTCTGGAATACTATGTATTTCATAAGGAATTGCAATCTGCCACGGCTTAATGTAATGATGTAAATACATTCGGGTATCTTTCTGTGACCTGGTCTTTGCTACACTTTTCAGTTCCAGCTCCCTCAGGAACCCCAACTTCCCTCTTTGGTTGGGCTGCTCTCTAGCTGGAAGGCCCTTCTTTCTCTTGGTTTCCTCCACAGTGTGGGGAACAGCAGTACCAAGAAACCTTTCTACTCTCCGAACTGTAGGCTGGGGGTTGAGTGCCCTCTCCTCTGCTAGCCCCTGCGAGTCCTGATCATAATAACTAGCGTCTTACATTCTAATGATCTGTTGATCTGTTGGTTTACTCACGACTCAAGCTCCTCAGAAGGACTCTCTTTTTTCAACTTTTGATCCACTGACACCCAGTATAGGTCCTGACACAAGGCACTCCATAAATCTCAGCTGAATTGAGCTAAATTGGACTCTTATATGGGATGAATTATTACTTTCTCCATAAAAATAGATAGAGCAGAACACCCAGAAAATAACTAAGGAGAAGGGTGTTTTGGATAAACCCCAATATGTTTGCAATTATACCAGAAGCTCTTGATTACTCAGAGACAAAGAAAACCCTTGGCTTGGATTATCCCAAACAAACAAACAAAAGTCTTAGAAAATATGCAAATTGTTCCAAACAAAGAAAATCTTAGAAAATATGCACATCAGATGCCAGTTCACAGCGTTTATGTGATTTTTTTCCCCTTGGACATTCCTGGGAGGTGGTGAGGAAATGAAGGAGGTGTGATCACCCTGTGGGACTAAGAACCAATATTCAATCTAGTTGAATGATGCAAAAAACAACCTTTGCATCTCCACCCTCTGGAAATAAATGATTAAAAAAGATGTTCAGAGGAAAAGGAGGAAAACTCGGCACCTAGATCAATCAGAAGCTAACTTTTTTTTTAAAGTAAAATTTGACTGTGTATCAATATATACTGAGAATTGAACATGCAAAATAGTCCTTCTAAAAAGGAATCAAGAGCACTAGAAAATGTATGGCTCTGAAACTTTATTTTCTAGGGATATAGTTCCCAGAATAGTATAAGTAATTAAGAACAGAATTTGTTTTGCTTTGCTTTATCTATTTTTTATTTATTTATTTATTTTTTGCGGTACGCGGGCCTCTCTCTGTTGTGGCCTCTCCCGTTGCGGAGCACAGGCTCCGGACGCGCAGGCTCAGCGGCCCCAGCGGCCATGGCTCACGGGCCCAGCCGCTCCGCGGCATGTGGGATCTTCCCGGACCGGGGCACGAACCCGTGTCCCTGGCATCGGCAGGCGGACTCTCAACCACTGCCCCACCAGGGAAGCCCTGCTTTGCTTTATTTTAATTTTCTTTATTGAGCTATTTTAAAAACTTAAAAGTACCAGAAAAATGAGGACAAAATTAGTAACAAAATACTTTTTATTATGAGAATTATAATTTTAAAATGTTCTGATGTTACTGGAGACGTTGCATAAGATAGGGCACCTTATCTCAATGCTCAATATGTTTACTTGTTATATCATTCTTACAAGTTTTTATAATTTTGTGATGGCTCTGTATTTTATCTTCTTAAAAACCATCTCATAAAGCATCAATTCTTTGATTACTAGTAATTCAATCTGTGAAACATAATGACCTATATTTCAGATTGTAGGAAGTTTTTTTCTTTAAAAAATTTATTTTCCTACTTTATTGAGATATAATTGACGTATAACATTACATAAGTGCAAGGTGTGCAATGTGCTGATTTGATATATTTATATATTGCAAAATGATTACCATCGTAATATTAACTAACACCTCCATTCTGTCATTTAATTACCATCTGTTTTAGGAAATTATATTTTAAAAACTCAAAACTTCAAAAACCATTTACCTATGGAAAGATATATAAAAGCTAATATATGGCTGAGTAATATTCCATTGTATATATGTGCCACATATAGCTGATTCACTTTGTTGTACGGCAGAAACTAACACAACATTGTAAAGGAATTATACTCCAATAAAGATGTTAAAAAAAAACACTAACATATGGCTTATGTAGAAAATTTATTGACTTTCATGGCAGAGACTTCTAGTTGCCTCCCAATATATCTCCTCTCCCCTTCTTAGATGTAACCCTTGAATCTTGGCTGAACACCTTCTCCTCTAGCTCAGACTATGTTCCTCTGGCTCTCTTATTGCAGCTAGGTATGGCCATGTGACTCGCTTTTGGCTAATGAGGGCTAAGAGGAAATGTGGTGGGCAATGTCTAGGAAAGAACTTCATAGAGAAAGGGTTAATTCTTCTTTCCTTTCTTGTTGGCTGGAATGTTGATAAAATGGCTAGAGCTTAAGCAGCCATTCTGCATTATGAAGAAGGACACGAAAGTTGACAGTGCAGCAAGATAGAAGAAATCTGGTCCTGGATGACTGTGCAGCTGCCATACCAGTCTGGAACTACCTGACACCACTGGACTTTTTTTCATATGAGAGAGAAATGTTTCTATCTTGTTTAATCCACAGTTACTTCTTTTTTTAACGTAAAAAAATATGCCATAAAATAACTTGCTTTGCATGATACATGCTAGGGAGCCTTAGTGATAACTTGGAACCAAGCAGCTTTTGACCTCATTGATGATCTCTTTTCCTTACCATATCATGGAATGCAAGAATTGTGTCCAATTGTGAGCTTTATTCAAGTAGATGGCACAGTGACATTTGTGGTTTCTTTTATGAGCATTTTTAATTGCTCCCTGGCACGCAACTCAAAAACAAGCTGTACTGGTCTTATGAGCCAGAGTGCTGAGCTCATAGGGGTGATATGCTTTCGGCCCATCTCACTGGCTCCATCTCATAGCACTCTTTCCCACTCTCTCTGCTCCAGCTACACTGACATTTTAGTCTTTGAATCTACCAGGCTCATTCCTGCCTCAGAGCTTGGGCATGGGCTGTTCCTTCAGCCCTAAAATGTTCTTCTTCACATGAAGGTATCCCCACATTATTTGAGTTTGTGCTTAATCATCTGTTCTCCAAAAACACCTTCCTGGAGCAGACATTACAGTCCTGTCCCTTACTATATCATCCTGTTTTCTTCCTATCACTTTGTGAAATTATCTTTAGTCGTTCAACATTTAGTCATTTGTTAACAGACTTAGTGACTGTTTCTCCCTCTCCTTGCTCCTCTCAACCTGAACGCTAATGGGTATCTTGTCTAATTAACCCATTACCTTGACACAGTGCCTAGAACCGATCAAGCACTCGATAAATAATTACGGAATGAATGAACACGAGAATGCACTGACTCTAGAGAACAGCCAAAGTTCTGCCGTACTAAGAGCAGCTTTGCTCAGCTTTCCATGCCTTGCTCACTGTCATGGCACTTGGGGTGCACCACATCATCCCTCACATTTATGACGTCAACAGCTCATCAATAAAAAAAATGAGATCCTTAAGGGAAATGACCAATTCTGTTCACCTTCTGCATCCTCCACTGCCTAACAAAGAGCCTGTAACACACATACACTAGAGACTCAATATATATTTGCTCTGTATTGTAGGAAAGGGTGCTGTGTCTACAAAAAGCAATGCCAGCTCTCACAGTAACTCTAAAGAGAGCTTTAACTTTAAAATGTGTGCCAATGTCCTGATTTGCCATTACATTTGTCACATCCATGTCTCTCTTTGCTTCTCAGTGTTTCTACAAGGCTTCTCTTTACAAAATGGGCTTGGAAGTGGCTACGCAGCCAGCTTCTTTAAGACCCGTGATGGTGTGCCTGTCTCATTCACTGTCAGGGCCCTGACCAATGGCATGTTTTACTGGATGGGATCCCAACTGTTGGCTCATTGAAGAGCATCTGACAGAGTTTAGGGTTCTTGTTCCCTCCAGGCTACTTGGCTAAACCCAGTAATCTTGCATGAAACTCCTTCATATCACAACACTGCTCCACCCTATCCACAAGGCCTGGTCTTGTGACCAATAAATTATTACATGCTATCTAGGTAATTAAAAGCTGAGAGATGAATAAGGACTATTTTAAACCAGGAAATTCCTCATATGCAAAGTGATTCATTATGCTGGTAAAATGGGTAACAGCACAACTTAGGAAAATCATATCACTAATGTGGTTTATTAATACCTTTCCTACAGGGGTGACACTAAAGGGTTCAACAAAGATTTTTATTGTTTTTCAGAGAGACTTTACTAACCTCAATCAAGAGATCTGAAATTCTGTAAAACACATGCTTGTTCCCTAACTTCAATTTCCTTCAGTAGTTTTATAGATCCCTCAGGCCAGGGAGAGCAGAACCAGATGCGCTTGGGAAGACTTTACAGTGTGTGTCTGCAATGCCACGATACATCGAAAAGTTCTGCCGATACTAAGCTTCTGGTATAAATCGTGATATGAAATGATCCTTAGTGTAGCGTGCTTTTTACTTTGTAATCTGGTATACTAATCATAGTGTATAAAATATTTTCTTCTGGAAATTCAAAAAATACCCAGTAACATCATCTAGACAAGTCGAAAAAGCAGGCCAGCATGTTTATATAACATAGCACTTCTCCCCAGGGCCTACCTTGCCCCATAAATTGTGGTACTGGTGTGAAAAAATACAAGTCAGGTCTGAAAAAAAAAAAAAAAAAAAAGGCCTCCTCTTAAATCACAACCATATTTGTGAGAGGAAAGGAAGACAGAGACAAATTTAAAGTTGCAGTCAAGCTTGTCACGCTATTTTCTTTTTATTTTCCTTTCCTAAATAATTTCTTATTGTCGCATTTTCCACCTTTGTAGAATCCACTCTCCCCCTACCCTGATGTCATAATTCTCTTTTAATTGTTAAATAGTTCAGTCATTTGTGGTACTGGGATACTTGTTAATCATTATCATTTGAATCATTATTAGGGGCAGAGATGTAGAATTACTGTAGTGGAAACAAAACTATAGGAAGGAATGTTTCCCAAATGGCAACACCCTGCCCACCAACTGAGAACAGCCCTCCCCGGCTGTGACTGGAGAGACTGCAGTCTGCCCTAAACGCTCAGCTATCTGGGGGATGGATTTCTGGTAACTCCAGGCATGCAGAATGTGCTGAAGGAAGGGGGAAAGAAAGGATGCCTGATCCGTGATACAGGCAGCTGAGCACAGCTGAAGATGGAAATATTACATGCAGATAACGGATGGCTTAGTTTACCAACCAGATGGAAGTAAGTACTTAGATTGGGGCACTGACACTAAAAGGAATTTATACCTTTGAAGTTGATAAGGCTGGGAGAAAAATGCAGAGGAATGAAAAGGTGAGAGAAGAAATGTAAAAGCAACAGAGAACAGTGTGTATGGTGGTTAAGGGAAAAGACTGGCTGGGTTCCAAGAGCAGCTCAGATACTTACAGGCTGTGTGACCTTGGGAAAATTATTTAACCACTCTGTGTCAGTGAAATGGGTAATAGGAACTACCTCACAGTGTTGTGTTAAATGCTCAGTGTTAAATGACTGAAGACATGAAAAGTACTTATGACAGTGACTGACCCTCAGTAAATGAGGCCCTGCTATCATCTGAGTAGCAACTGTACATTCTCTGATGATGTGGTTTTCAATTTCATATATATATATATATATATATATATATAGTCATCATTGCCAGATTTAATATGAGATGTTAATTGTTTGATCCAATTTTCCTTCCCGGATAAGTTTTTCTTTCCTATCTCTGTCAGTTTTGAAAACATAATACCAGAAGAGGAGGGGCCCAATTCCAAACAGAGCTCCTAAAAGTGAGGAGCTCTCGGGAGTGAGTCTGAAATTGGGATAGATATTTGCTGATCTTGCATAAGTCCAAAGAGTCAAGGCAGGATCTTCAATGACCCCATGACAGCTGGGGTCATTGTACTGAAGCAGGTACTCCCATTTAAGCTGGGATCTTATGGCCAGCCACTTACTTGGCTTGTGACTTCAGGGTTTCCATATATGTATATATATATATATATATATACACACATTTTTTTTTAAATGAGCTGAGTATTACATATGCTGGTATTGCTATTAAGAGGACATGAGAGGCCAGGATACAAAGTGAGGCAGAATTTCTATAAGTGTGTTGAGGGAGTTAGGTGGGTGTTGAGAAGAGAGAATTAAAAATCTTGGCATTTTTGTTTTGTTTTGTTTTTTGGTTTTTTGCAGTATGCGGGCCTCTCACTGCTGTGGCCCCTCCCGTTGAGGAGCACAGGCTCCGGATGCGCAGGCTCAGCGGCCATGGCCCACGGGCCCAGCCGCTCCGCGGCCTGTGGGATCTTCCCAGACCGGGGCACGAACCCGTGTCCCCTGCATCGGCAGGCGGACTCTCAACCACTGCACCACCAGGGAAGCCCTATCTTGGCACTTTTAAAAAGAGACAGGAATGCTTTTATATCTGGCTAACTGAGGGAAATTGATCACAGCCCTGGGGATCCTGGGAAATAGATAAATCAGGGAAATCAATGGAATGCAAGGAAAATGGCTGCAAGGAGAAAAGAAAGCATTCCCATCTGAGAGAAAGGAATAGGGATGGGTCCTGAAGAGAAGGTATTTAGTTACTCAAGATGTGAGAGCAAAACCAATGGGATGTGAGAAGAAAACCTGGGAGGAATTCTCTGGGTCACCTGCTATTGCTCTGCTTATCACAAAGGTTTGTGATATGGATTTAAATGAAACAAAGAATGCCTGCTGCACAATAAATATTGGTTCCCTTCCCTCCCCCTCGTGATGAACAAGGATTTTCTTTCAACATATTGAGAGAAATGGCTCTGTCTTCAGATGGGGGCTGCAAAGACAAATCAAGGACATAAATTGGAAATGACTGTAAAATCCTGACCTATGTATGAATATGCGTCCAAGCTGAATATAGAAGCATGAGATCCGTACCTGTAAGTTGCCTAACTTGTGTATAATTTGCACCCTGAGTTCCAGTTAACATTAACTAGAGCAGAATAGTCTGTGCCCTTCAACATTTAAGATACTCCTCTGGAGAGAACACAGTGAAGAGAAGTCCACAGAAAATCTGAATCCTAGGAGTTGGAAGCCACTTCGCAGGTGCAGATGAGCAAGGCTCTGCTGAGTAGCACTACTTTCCGATGCTGGGGCTGGTTACATGAGACCACATTCTGTTCTGCTGCTGGAAAGCGCCACGTTGTGGAAATCTCTGGATGTTAGCAAGATGTTCTTATCTGAGCTGAACTCTGCCTCTGTGTCACCTCTACTGTATCATTTCTCATGTGTTTGTGCAAAACAAGACGCAGACATAGAGAATGGACTGGAGGACACAGGGAGGGGGAAGGGTAAGCTGGGATGAAGTGAGAGTGGCATGGACATATATACGCTACCAAACGTAGGGTGGATAGCTGGTGGGAAGCAGCCGCATAGCACAGGGAGATCAGCTCGGTGCTTTGTGACCACCTAGAGGGGTGGGATGGGGAGGGTGGGAGGGAGACGCAGGAGGGAGGGGATATGGGGATATATGTATATGTATAGCTGATTCACTCTGTTATAAAGCAGAAACTAACACACCATCGTAAAGCAATTATACTCCAATAAAGATGTTAAACAACAACAACAACAAGCAAGGAAAACAAACTTACTTCACGATCCTTTACTTAACATTTATGGGGCACTAGGAGCCTGACACCATTATGTCAGAGCAACCAGTAAGGACACGAAGGGGCAGTGGACACGTGAGGAGGAGGGGGAGCATTCTGGCACAGCGGCTAGGGGGTAGAGGATGGAGGGAGGAAGACCAGGACCACCGACATGTCCACAGGGGGAAGAGACGTGGGGGAACCAGTGCTGTCAGGAAAAAGAAAACAGAGATTCCCTCGTCCACACAAATCCTGGAAATACCTGCAACGAGGGGCAGTCCCTTCAGACTTCTAATTTCCAGATTATACACCGCAAAACCCTTTGAATAACTATGATCAGAGGAGCAGCACCGGGCAGGGTATAAGGTAGCTGACCCTGGGACCACACAGCTAAGTCACAGCGTATCTCTGTCACTTAGTACCAGTGGGGTATCAGATGAGGTACTTCTCTATGCCTCTGTTTTCTCACCTGTAAAACAGGTATGGTAACAAGTTTGCTGGGAGGATCCAGTGAGCTGAGGACAAGCACATCCTGAAGGTCACGGCCAACACAATGGCATCCACCTTGACTTCTTTTCCTCTCACTCCTCACGTCCAATCTGTCAGCAAATCCTATTAAGGCTACCTTCGAACTAGATTCAGACTCTGACCACTTTCACCACTGCCGCCCTCCTGGCTCAAGCCACCATTCCCTCTGGCCTGGGTTACTGCAATAATCTCCTAAGTGGTTCATAACACAGCAATCATAGTCCTGCTGTGAAAACGTAAGTCAGATCATGACACCCCTCTCTCAAGCCCCTCCAATGGCTCTTTTTTTTTTTTTCTCAGTACGCGGGCCTCTCACTGTTGTGGTCTCTCCCGTTGCGGAGCACAGGCTCCGGATGCTTTCACCACTGCCGCCCTCCTGGCTCAAGCCACCATTCCCTCTGGCCTGGGTTACTGCAATAATCTCCTAAGTGGTTCATAACACAGCAATCATAGTCCTGCTGTGAAAACGTAAGTCAGATCATGACACCCCTCTCTCAAGCCCCTCCAATGGCTCTTTTTTTTTTTTTTTTTTTTTTTTTTTCTCAGTACGCGGGCCTCTCACTGTTGTGGTCTCTCCCGTTGCGGAGCACAGGCTCCGGATGCGCAGGCTCAGCGGCCATTGCTCACGGGCCCAGCCGCTCCGCGGCATGTGGGATCTTCCCGGACCGGGGCACGAACCCGTGTCCCCTGCATCAGCAGGCGGACTCTCAACCACTGTGCCACCAGGGAAGCCCTCCAATGGCTCTTTACTTAACCGTGAGTAAAAGCCACAAGGAGCTATGGGAAACAATGGAAATCATGGTTCTTGGTTTCTCTTGCCTGCTGTGTTCTCTACAGCACTTACATCGGTCTATATATTTCACTTAATTATTTTATTTGCTCGTCTCCTTTCAGTAGAAAGTTGAGAAGGTCATGGATTTTTGTTTATTTATTCACTAATGAATCCACAGTGCCTGACCCACAGAAGAATCTCAACAAATAATTGTTAAATCGATTGAATGAATGCACATCAAGTACTTAAAGTGTTCAATATACCTTAGGTATTTTTGGTGTTATTTTTCCCAGATCTTGGTTGTCTTTTTGAAGAACTTCTCTATTGTGTGAATGCCTTTTAAAACCACACAGTACCTCATCCTCCAAAATATCACCTGAACCGGGATGGGGGGAATGGGGCTGCTATTTTCGGTCTTGCCTACCCATCTCTGTGACTGCTGTACTAAGCTGGGCGCCTTTATTACGCCTTTAGACAACCCAAACATACAGACATATTTAATTATTTAGTTTTGGAAGGAACTGTTGCCAAACCAATACAGGAAAAAACTGGAGTCCTAGGGGTATGGTCCTTGGATTAGACACTCATGACCCTGATGGTGGTAACAGAAAGTTGACTTCACCACACCAGGAATGCTTTGGAATAGCGTTGTGTTCTGGGGGATGCCTTGTGCTGTGTTTCATTACACGGATTAAGTAAAACATGTCAGGTCCGGGAATGCTAATATTTGTACTTATCCTGGTGCTAATTACAACACTATATTACTACATGTAATATATAATAATATATATGTAAAATATATTATAATAGTATATTCTATGAAAGTTAACAGATGAACAGGTAAGTTTTATTCAGGATGGTTGGCCAATTATATATATACATATATATATATACACACATACAGATATAACTATTGGCACATAAATGAATGTTTCACATATATGTATTTAACTATATTTTTGACTGAAACATAGAATTTTAAGATTAAAAAATGTAAATCTAAGGGTAGTTACTTCTTCCTGAAATTAACTGGATTGTAATAGAACTAGTGACTAAGCACAATAAAAATGTTCAAAAATTGAGTACTCCCACATTTTTGGGTCCTAAAACCCTAGTGCCTAGGAAACAGTAAACGTAGACTATCTCTCCTTGGGAATGTGAGTGGTGTTCTTGTTATCTTCCTTTTTTGCAGTTGTTGTCAGGCTCATTTACACACACATGCATACCAAGATGCTTTGCAAACAGTAAGTACTAAATAAATTTAAAGTACTATTCTTTTCTTTAAATACATTAAACAGATTTACATTTTGGACAAGCTAGCCAAGCCTACAGCTGAATTAATCCATTCTTCCTATTTTCGATGGAGCACCAGCTATTTAAACATTATATTCAAAGTATCAGTAGCAATAAAACAACAAGAAAAAGAAGCCCGGTTAGCACTTCACACTGTATATGAAGTGAACAGAAATGTGATGGGGTACTGACATCCATTTCACTTTGAATTAAACACAGCATCACCGCAAATCTCAAGAGATGATATTAAGTTTTGTGTTTGGGTAATACCAGGAATTCTACAGGCAAGGGTAGAATTATATTTGGTTGGCTAAAAGCCAGTCAAACTTCACACTTGTCCTAGAAGTAGGTGGTCAAAAACTCTGTTCTTGTCTTCAAAGCAATTGGCTACAGCTGCTCAAACTATCTCGATTTCAAAATCTTTTGTGTCACTCATTTTGAAAATAAAATATTCAGACATGAGGTAAAATGAGGTCTAATGAAAAAGATATTAAGTTAGAATTGACCTTGGGGGAAAAGCAGGTCAAATCGGACAGCGCATATCAAATAAAAACAAAGAATAGAATTGGAATTTCCAAGTGGCATCAGCAGACATACACAGTCTTTGATTTTATTTCTTCAGGAAAAAAGGACTCAACCAAGGGAAGGAGGAGATGCATTCACAGCTTTCGCTCTGTTCTCCTCAAAATACACGCTGTAAATTTTCTCAAGTTCACAGTACATGTTTCAGAAGAAGCCTTCCCTTTGGGTGGAAGGAAGTACATGCTCCTTGATATGTCTGGTTTTGCTGTAATGGTATATAATGCCTCTCTCTAATAAATTTAACCACAAAATTTTTTTTTAATGTGCCTGCATTCTGCTAATTTATAAAAAGCAGGATGCTGTCAGATAAAATTTCATGAACATGATCTATAAACCAGACTGTCAAAAGTGAAAGGTACTCAGGCAGTACTTAGGGAAACAAATAATGGAAACCCCTGGAAAGGTTTCCTGTGACTGCAGGAAAACAATGTACTGTAATGGAGCTCACATTACCTTGATTTGCAAGTTACTGTGAGGTCACAGGAAATCCTGAAATGTTTTCCACATTTTCTTTTATACATTTTATGTCAAATTTCCTGCAGTTGAAATCATACACCCTCCTACTGCTGGAATCTCTTCTGAACGAAAGGAGATCTTGTGACACTCCCCCACGAACACCTAATAACTCAGTTCCTACCAGTGTAACAAGAAAGTGACAGATGGAATTGAAAGTGGACCATGATAAGGCTGAAATGTCAGATATCCTAACTCTTTCAAAATGAAAACCAAACTGATGTCATTAAGACAACTCTAAAAGTGCATTTAATCTAGTGACAGTAGCCTTTTCTTTAGAATAAGAGATAACAACAAAAAAAAGACAGACTGTCCCAAGACATAAGCTTACCATTTCCCCAAATCTCTTGTTCAAAAAGTATGTGTGGATTGATGGTCTAATTTTAAAATGGCATCCTCTATATGGATATTCTTAACATGATTCAAGCTCCTGACAACCACATTTTATTGACCCAGCTATGCTTACAAAAGGGTAAGTCAGATTTAAGTAAAACGTCCAAGTTTAAAATATTCTCTCAATTTTTATACTCACAGCTGTGGAGTTTAAAAATAGCTTTTAAAATTGACGAATACTATTTTAATATAAACCCAAGCCAAGTAATTATGGCTCATTAATGAATACCAATTTTTAGGGTTTGTTAGATCATGAGTTATTAGGATACATTACCTCTCCTGACATATCAGGGGCCATGGGGACAGCAGGCCACAGAGATGAGTAGATTCCAAAAAACACCACCCAGAGTGCGATGCTGCCCCAGATTGCTATGTGGCTGAACTGTGAAGGAAGAGAATATGAGTTAAAGGACTTTCAGGTAGATGGAGGGCTCCCACCCACACTGATGAAGCTTTCACAAATTTCCTTATTAATTTTTTTTACTACATCCATATAGTATTACCTATGGCAATTATTAACTAAATAATTGCATGTTTTAATTGGATCTTTCATTAAACACTCATCTCTTCCACACCGGTTATAATGTTGGTGGTACTGGCATTTAGAACCGTTCCTTCTCTACCCCCTTTGGCAGGTCTCACCTTCCACTCTTATCTTTTTTTTTTTTTTTGTGGTATGAGGGCCTCCCTCTGCTGCGGCCTCTCCCGTTGCGGAGCACAGGCTCCGGACGCGCAGGCCCAGGGGTCATGGCTCACGGGCCCAGCCTCTCCACGGCATGTGGGATCCTCCCAGACCGGGGCGCGAACCCGGTTCCCCTGCATCGGCAGGCGGATGCGCAACCACTGCGCCACCAGGGAAGCCCCACTCTTATCTTTTTTATCCGCTACCATCTTTAAGCCTCCTTAGTTTTTGCTCCATATGCTCTCACTGAAAGATGCTAAGACACTTGTGTGAATATTAATCTCTGTGTTGATGATTGTCAAATCCAAATTTCTTGTGCCCATCTTTCCCTTGAGCATCTAACTTTCTTTTTATTTATTGGGTCTCTCTACCTGGATGTGAATATACTTCAATACTAACATATCTAAAATGGAACTTGTTTTATTCAGACTGGATATCTACAAATGTCTGAGGACACATCTTTCTCTGATATTTTTGGCCTTCAGAATCATTTTCCAATGAGTTTTCTGCCAGTCTTGCGACACACTCTACTAAGAAAAGATTCCTAGTCAATAAGTTTGAAGGCTTCCTCCCTTCCAGGTATATTTACAATGTACAACAATATATTAAGGGCTCTTGAGAAGTCTTGTGGTAAATAAACTTATTTAAGTTTTACTCAGTGTTTCCACACTAGAGTCTCCAGTTCCCTCCAGTCCATTCCTGACTGCTCCCCCAGACTATAATTAACAACCTGTGGAACTAGGGTAAAGGGACACATGCAGTTAGAACGAAAAACAACAACAAAAATTAGTGATTAACACATAAGTAAATGTGATATTCCTTGGTTGTGACTAAAGATTCTCTTACCCAGGTCCAATATGATGTCTCCAATCCAGCTTTCAAACACACAGTTATCACCACAAACTAAAGCAGAAGGGAAATGTTATTTTACTTCATAAATATGATAGTTCATCAAATTGGACTGGTAGATTATTCACAGCTTGACTTGTACGTCCAACAAGCAAAGAAACAAGTGAGTTAGCTGGGTGGCTGAACATCTTGATCACGACCAGCTGGACCTGCCATTTACAGCCTCACATTCCTGACTCCCTTCCCTGCCTTCTCCTCACCCTCACTGGCTGACAGTCTAGCCATGAGCTTCTGAGCGTGGGCCTGGCTACTTCGTGTACAATTCATGAATAATGATGGAGAATCATCTATAGCAATCTTGGGTTTCCAAGCCTGCTTTAATTTTATTTTTTATCAACTGTAGTACTTAAAGCCTCCATTTTCTAAATTTTAAAGATAAACTGTAAAAGTAATATAACTGGATATTTGGAAATCTGAACACTTACTCTGTAACTTTACTTACCTGAAACACTGCAGAGTAGAATGTAAGAGCCTGTTACATCTCCATGCTGTACACACCCATTGTCACTGGTGCCCATGCTACTAATTCTAAAGTAGGGGGACCCGGGTTTAATGAACTGCCCTGTGTTTTCCATAGGATAGCATAATGACTAAATGGAGTCAGACTATATTGCCCTGGAGTCAGACTATTTGTGCTCAAGACTCCATCATTTATTAACTGTCTGATAAGGCACAAGGCAAATTACTTGACCTCTCTGTGTCTCAGCTCCTTCATCTGTAAACTGGGACTGATAAAGCTTACCTACTCTATAGGTAAAACACCAAGAACAGTGCTTAGCACTGCAGCATTATCTATTATTATCTATTTATAATCAAAAATATTAAATACTGTTAGTAGCCAAAGGAATTTGGGGCACTTTCAGTAGTTTGCCGGGATGGAAGTGTGACCCTTGCCTAGCACTGGTGATCAGTGCTTCAAGGGCGCAGTCCTACTTTGGGGCACTGTTAAGGGTTTGTACACAGTATTACATGCTTTCCAGTGGTGTCATAAAGTCAGGACAAAGTGAAGCATTTGAGCTTTCTCAGCGGGATATCTAATAGCAATTTACGATAAATATCTGTAGAAATAAAACTCTTGTTAAAATTTAAGTATTTAATTTAAGCTATATAAAAAATTCTACAATGAGAGAGATTTTTTTTTTTTTTTTTTTGCAGTATGCGAGCCTCTCACTGTTGTGGCCTCTCCCGTTGCGGAGCACAGGCTCTGGACGCGCAGGCTCAGCGGCCATGGCTCACGGGCCTAGCCGCCCCGCGGCATGTGGGATCTTCCGAGACCGGGGCATGACCCCGTGTCCCATGCATCGGCAGGCAGACTCTCAACCACTGCGCCACCAGGGAAGCCCAAGAGAGAGATTTTGACACAAAGTTAAAGAAACACTCTCTCTTAAGCTCTGGATACTTTAAAGTCCCTCAGAGACATCTATGACATCTACTTTATTTCTAAACTTAGTCCATCAAGTATTATTTCTGTTTTGCACTCGTGTTGTACAAGAACAAACCACTAGCCCCCGAAATGTGTTTTCCCTTTTTTTTTTTTTTTTTACTACTTCATTGAGGTCAATGGAAAGGAGAGCCTTGATTTACCAAAACCTTAATCCCTCTGTTACTTAATGGTCTTAACTTCCTATTATTCAGTTATTTAAACATTGTATTATAGTTTTTCCACCAACTGAGTCAGCCGTACCAATGGCCACTTAGTATTTAGGACAGCACACTGCCCCCACTTGGGGGCCATGGAGAGGAAAGGACACTGGCTGGAGAATTCAGAGTTCAAGGTTGGAGTAAACTTTTATTAGAGACTAACTGTGTGACCTTGAGCATTTGCATCCAAGTGGAGCTTTTGACCTTAGAGGGGAAAAATGGTTTTAAAACCTTTTTTGGCTCTTTAATGGCAGGGTGCGGCTCACACTCAACTGTGCATCCTCCGTAAGTGTTTGACATAGTGACTTAACACAGCGAGGTCCATGCCTTGAGTGGGTTAAACGTCCCAAAAGAGTGGATATTTGTCTCCCAACTTTATTTTCATTAAGTTCTAGAATAATTATTGGTTAAACACCCAAGTAGAATGGTACTATTTGCCATAAATTTAGGAAAGCAAAAAAAATATGAACAAGGGCAGTAAAATAAAACTGAGGAAGAAGGGACAAGGAAGAGAAAAAGGGAAAGTGAGGCAATAAGTGTAAGGAATATTGGAAATAAGAGCAACCAAAGGCCTATAAAGTCAGTGAACCTAAATGACATTTTTATACATTTTATACCCTAATACATTTTATACCCTAATATAAAATAATCTCTTACTAGTCAAAACATCTCATTTCATTTTTAAGAGCAAGTGTAAACAACTCTTAAATCCAGAAATGCACACATTTAAATTTCAAAATGAGCTCATATGAAAATTCAATTTTATATGCAAACGAGGCAAAGGTTCCACACTCACAGTGTAAACGAAGTTTCCCAACAGCAGGTAATCAGAGGTCTTCCCATTTCCAAATACAGTACCTGCATGAAAAGAAGAAAGACTTGCTAGAACTGAAAATAATTGAGGTCCTTTCAGAATCCTTTCAAAGACAAGTCAATTTAGGAGTGCTGAACAAAAGAAGGGGAACCAAGAGCCATACAATGGAGCCAGAAATGAGGCTAATTTAACAAAACACTGTAAGAAGTCTCATAAAGTTGCTTAACATGGGTCACAAATGAAAATCAAATTCCCAACAGTCAGCATGAAGAAGGAAACTGAACTTGTTAACCAATTCTCAGGGTTCGTGAGATTAAAAAAAAAAAATTCGTTCAAGTGGAGCTTAATGCTATGGGCAGTAAGACAGAAGGCATTATGAACCCTTAATAAAGAACTTTGTTAACAGTATAGATGAGGGCTTTAGGGAGCCTTCTCACTATCTCTCAAAGTTGTTGGTATTGGACCAAAAAAGCAACTTACAGAGGGCTGGGGGGGCACCAATATAATTCCAGGCACATGGCTCTTTGAGGATCTGGCTGAATTCAGGGGTACATCTAAAGGTACATCTAAAGGTATTTTTCTAGCAATGACTAACAAACATGGCTTTAGATGAAGGGAGTGGTACTGACAAACCAAAATCACTACTACTGATTAAAAAAATCAAATAAAAAATTAAAAAATAACAATAATTTAATCATTGGTACCATTGAAAAATTTAAAACCCATGGTATGTGTCATACAGTATTTTACTTATGCACATATTTGACAATATTTATTCAAAGCCTAATATGGAAGTACAAAATATGTTAGAGTAAACTGAGAGGAGACACAGAGCATGGTGCTGGTATGAAGAAACAAGGAGAGCCAGGTGAGCTTTGGACATACAGACCAGGCGAGGTTCTGTTACAAGTTGTGTCATCTTGGTTTATTTATAATCAATCTCCGTTGAATTCAGTTTCTTCACTTAAAAGAAGATTGAGTGAAACCCCCTACTTTGGAGGAGCTTTGAGATTACAATAAGTTAAATATATAAAGCACCCAGTCATGCTCCACAGTGTGACCCTGCCTCCCCTCTAAGGTTTTCAGATAAAAGTAGCCAGGAAGGGCTGCTTAAGGGGCAGCCCAGAAACCTAGGAGACTACCTTTCTCCATGGAGTATCCCATGATGAGGGACACAGGATCTGATGTGCTAACATGTCTTACGGGTATGTTGTGGACAGACATACATGTCTGCAATTAATCTGTGAACTTTCATAGAACCAAATTAACAAACTCAAATCTACAAAATAACTGAAAGTATCTTGTGATTACTTCTGGACTTCCATGCTTCTGCTATGTGGCACATTGGTTAGGTCCCTTAATCAATATAAGCAAGTTACCAAAAATAATCATAGTTGGGTCCAACTAAACCTTCTAGTCATCACTGGTTTGTCATAAGCTGGAGATTCATTTCAAAATCAAATCGAGGAAAAAAGTTAAAAGCCTGTGGTTGCGTTTATCAGGTTTGGCATTTGCATGATTTAGGTAAATTATTCGTGCTAAAACTTTCCGGTCCCTGGACCCCTTTGCACTCTTAAAAATTATTAAGAATCCCTCAAAGCTTTTGTTTATGTGGTTTATATCTACCAATATTTACCAAATTAGAAATTAAAACAGAAATTTAAAAAATTTGTATTGATTTACCTAACAGTAATATACCCTACATATGTAACATAAAAACAGATTTTATGAAACATAACTATTCTCCCAAACAAAAAAATTAGTGAGAAAATTGCCACTGTTTTACATTTTTACAATCTCTTTAATGTCTGGGTTAATAGAGCTGGATTCTCATATTGTTTTGGTTGACATATATGAGGGAAATCCAAATTCACAGAGAGACAGAGTTATAAAGGAGAGAAGTATTTTAGTAATCTTTTCTAATAATTGTGGTTATTCCTTGATACTACTTTAAAACTCAAGAAGTTTCTTACAGTGGCGGAGATAGTTTCCTAAAGGTTAGTAGCAGTGTAGAATCTGAAACTGTTTTGGTGGGAAGCATGCTGTCCTGCATATAGAAGTAGATATACTGTTGTACGCACAAAACTTACATAATGCTATAAACCCATGTTACAATAAAAAAAAAATACACCTAACCTTAAAAAAAATCCATTGGTCCATTTTGCATGGATCTTTTACTTATGCACGATTCTGTAACCTCATGGAAGTAGCTGGCTCAGCTCACAACTCAAACAAGCCCCAAGACACTCTACCTTGATAAAGCTGCTGCATGTTGGTATGCAGCCGAAGTGCTTTATGCATACTTCCCATTTTGTCACACAGAATATTCATAAGATGTGTATCGAGTTTCAGGATTTAATAAAAGTATTAGGTTTACAGCTTCTTCAAGGGCATTCTTAAGTGAAATAGCTTTTGGGGGTTGTTTATCTAACATGGGTGCATGGCACTGAAGAATGACTACTAATACAATTGTACCCCTGTTTGTGTCAAGGTACCAGCAATTTTACCCACTATTCCTCTTGCATCAGCAATGAAAAAGACAAATAATGTCTTGATAATATAAAAAGTTTGAAACTATTAAATTTTGACTTCATTCATGGACCTGAAAAGGTCTTGAGTATTCTCAGGTGACCATACTTTTGAGAAACGCTGAAGCAAGTGAATGAATGAATACTTAGCCATACATTACAGAGTTATTTCTATTTCTTCTGTACCCCTTCCTTTCAAATGCTAAAGAAAACAAAAACTCCTTTATGTAAAACTAAAAACAAGACAAAAAAAGCAGAATGTTAAAACACAATTTATGCTATATGTTATTATCTCTCAAGAAGAGAAAGCACAGTGAATTGGTTCTGCTGAGGCTGGCTGGCTTTGGCAGTTCCCCAGACAAATGCAAAGGGAGACTCGGGATCTGCTCTTCTGCGGCTGGAATTACTTAGGAATTTCTTTCAAACCCTGTCATTGCTAAAGTGTTTTGGATTGGTAAGGTGATTTGGATGCTGCTTGGTTTGAGCTACTTTTGATATTAAGTTTCTTTTTATTCTGATTTAGAACACTAAAATAGCAGTTTCACAGATGGACATTCCTAGTTTTTCATACCTACATTGATTTTGCGTTATGAAAATAAACTACCTGGAGAACGTCTAAAGTCCTGTATTGTACCCTAGATTTCAACACCCTATGGCTCCCCTAAGTGAAAGCAATCCAAATGTCCATCAACTGATGAATGGATAAACAAAATGTGGTCTATACATACAATGAAATATTATTCACCCATAAAAAGGAATGAAGTACTGCTTCATGCTGCAACAAGGATGAACTAAGGTCACATATGATTCCATCTATATGCAATGTCCAGGATAGGCAAACCACAGAGACAAAAATCAGTGGTTGCCAGGGGCTGGGGGAGGGGGAGGGGAAATGAGGAGTGACTGCTCATGGGAATGGGGTGATGAAAACGTTCTGGCATCAGAAAGTGGGGACATTGGCACAATTCTGTGAATATACTAGAAACCACTGAACTGTACAATTTAAAAGGGTGAATTTTATGGTATGTAAATTTTATCTAAAAAAAATGCCACTGTGATTCTACTGGCCCACTGGGTCAATATTTTATATTTAATTAGATTTTCTTACCACACTTATTTCTATGGCCTAGAAAATGAGAAGTATTCACTGTTGGACTGTCAGAGTAGTTAATAAAGGAATGAGATGAAAATCTTCGACTAGGACATGAAAGTACTGCCTTCTCTGTGACACTCACACCCTCCCGCTCATGGTCTCATGAACTCCTCCACAATGGACTGGGTGCCGACGGTGAGCCAGGCACTGTTCTAGGCACTACGAAAACAACAGTGAACTAAATGGACAGTTCCCTGCCCTTCTGGAGCTTTGATTCTAACAGAGGAGAATGATAGTTATTAAAAAAAAAAAAAAAAAAAAAAAGCAAATATATCACACCCAATAGACAAGCACCATGAAGAGGATACAGGAGGACGGGGGGAGGGGGGCAGCAGGGGCGGGGTTGGTGGGTCTCTGAGGCAGGGCGATCAGGAGGGCCTCTCCGAGCACAGACCCGAGGGCGGGAGGAGAGAGTAGCTGGAACATCTGGTGAAGATGGGGAAGAGCAAAACGGCCTGCAGGCTGGAGCATGGTGAGGGGGAAAGCTGGCTGGGGAAGAGGGAGAGTCGGGTGTGGTTAGCCAAGGCTGGGGCTGTGGATTTCTTTCTAAATGTGATAGAGCCTGTGGGCTTTTGCGGAGGGAGGCACCTGGTCTGATTTACGTTTTACAAGGATCCCTCTGTAGGTGGGATAGAACATCTGGCACTGCATTTCATGGGCCAGCGTTAACACACAGGCTGAGAGGACAGCCAGTACCTCTAAAGGACGCACAGGTCCTTGGGTGGAGGTGTCATGTTTGAAGTACTGTAGTTTGAGAGCTGAATGGTCAGCCATCTTCCTCAGGATCTCAGGGCAAGTTCTGCTCTGGACACAGTAGCACCAGCTTAAGCATCCAAGGGACCTCTTTTCTAAAGTGGCTACTTCATCATTTTTATGTGTAGAGGAAATTCACCATAAGCCTATCTCTCAAAACTGACAGAATAACATCACCCCCTCAAAGCAAGCAGAGAAAAGTTTACACTCCAAGATGAACTTAAAAACATATTAAAAATCTCATTTAAAGCTCCGGCTCAAGTACTTGAAAGTACTAGCATGTCTGATTAGGTTCAGTATAAAGAGTTGATACAAGCCTCACAGGTATAATAAATAGATCACATAAAATATTAGCACTATTGTCTTCAAACTGTACATCAACAGAGGGAAAAAAAGAGTCCTAAAATTTAACTCTCTGCAAGTTTGGAAAACATGAGAAGTAGAGAAGAAAGGCTTTGCATATATTAAATCACTTTGCTCCCAAAGGAAAAGTAAAAATCTTTAAAGTGTGTACAACGTTTAGATGCATGTATTTTAGGTTAAGGAAAAATACCATAACACGAAACACTGCTATAATTTTTAATGTATATTGACAATGAATTATTTTTCTAAACAAGTAAAAAGTCATCTCTTAGCATGCATAGCCTTTCTACTTACCATACTGAAGGGCTTTTAGTGGAAACCAAAACAGAATAACTGAGTGGAAGAGGCCATTTAAACAATGAACCCAGAAAACCTGAGGGAAAACAAAAATCCATGAGAACCATTTGCGATAAACTAGCTCTGTGAACTCTGACCTTTCTTTTTATCTGTGAGCTAGATTCACAAAACGTGTTTCTCTCGGGCCACCACTGTGAATTAATAGAACTGACAGACACTTTCTGCCTCTTAGACCTTCATGGGTCATTTATTTATTTTTACGTTTCTCAAAATGTTTTTTCAGCTTCACTGAAATTTTTTCTACTTCTTAAAAACCAAGTATTAAAAGTTTAAATTTCTGCCTGAAAAAGAAAATAAAATTTCAAATAACTGCAGACCTTGAAATTCTTTAAGTGGGACTATTTTCATAATTCCAGAAGAATAGACTTTTGAAAAGATTGTAATTTAGTGAAATCCCTACTTTCTCTTTTCCATGTGCAATAAATGTGTAAACTTTTTAATGGTAAGGATATAGTGCATTCTCTCTCTCTCTCTCTCTCCCCACACACACACACACACACACACACACACACACGCACACACACACACTAAATATAGCAAGTATAACACCTAAATTGTATAATTCCTTAAAGCAAAGCATTTTCACTGGGACCGAAGTAATAAAAGACTTTCATAATTTTTAAACACCTGTCAACATAAAACTTCATACAATTATAACGTTGTTTAATTGTTATTGCTTTCTCATCTATTGTATTTTAAGAACAAGAAAGCAAGTATCACTGACTTTTTCTTTGTAACATGGATGTGAAAGATTAAGTTATAGAAAAACTGTTTAGAACTCTTATGGCCCTTTGAATGGTTGCAGTTTTGTCATTCAAAATTGCTTCTTGCAAACAAGACTTATGCTAAATAAAATTGGCATGTATTAACAGTTTTAAGCTGTTCAAACAACAGAAATTAAGTTGCCTGCCTCCCAAAATTTTCCACTGTGATCTCAACCTCCTTTGTTAGTTCACCCAGCCACGCCGGGTTGTATGATCCAATTTACGCTCCAATACATTACACATTTGAACTTGTGTTACTCATTAACCTTTGTCTCTTCTCCTCACTATGTCATTACTGCAAGTTTTTATTTGACAGAAAGCACAGGTGGGTGCAAGAAAAATTAGTTCTACTTTTCCATTTTCCTGACTGATACTTATTGTCACATGTTAATCCTTTAACCCCTGTCATGACCTCAGAACCTCCGACCCTTTTTACCATAACAAACGTAATCATCATCATTCAGGGCAACAATGCTTCTACATTGGGGACCCGCAGCAATTGCTGTGTATACAAATATGCATTTTGTAACCATGTGTCCCTGAATTTTAAAATGTTCATATGGGATTTATTCAAATAATTTTCACTGAAATCATTAGAAAAAACCATAAACCCTATAAAAATTGTTGGCATCTTGTGTATCTATAAATATTTAAATGGATACTGGAGTTGTAGAATCTATTCGGGTTGATCTGGTGACTTCTAAATGCATGGGCTTTGCAGACAGTGAAATACTTTGTATACAACAAAAGAATAGCAAAAAGTACAAGGAAGGATGCTCACACATTAAAACTATATATGACCTGCTACACTTTTTCACTGGCCACAAAGCTGTTTCCAAGTCGCCATATGCAAAGGGCATGAAAGAATGTGACTTTCTAGGAGAGTTTTTTTTTCCTAATAAATTTATTTATTTATATATTTATTTATTTTTGGCTGCATTGGGTCTTCACTGCTGCACGTGGGCTTTCTCTAGTTGTGGTGAGTAGGGGCTACTCTTCGTTGCGGTGCGCGGGCTTCTCATTGTGGTGGTTTCTCTTGTTGCAGAGCATGGGCTCTAGGCACATGTTCTTCAGCAGCTGCAGCACATGGACTCAGTTGTGGCTCGCAGGCTCTAGAGCGCAGGCTCAGTAGTTGTGGTGCACAGGGCTTAGTTGCTCCGTGGCATGTGGGATCCTCCCAGACCAGGGCTCGAACCCGTGTCCCCTGCATTGGCAGGTGGATTCTTAACCACTGTGCCACCAGGGAAGTCCCTCTAGCGGTGGTTTTGGGTAATCCTGTGAGGATCAGTTTATGTTTATAAGCAACAGTACCATGGCCAAGGTAGTGGCTGGGAAGTTAACTCTCGAGAGAGCACCATGGAGCCTGAGCTACGGGAGATGGGGAAGTGTGACTGAGGTTGATGTAATTGCCTGGGTCGGTGAGGATTACTCTTAGCATGCCAGTAGGGCTGGAACCTTCCTAGCTCTCAGATTACATTTTTAAGGAAACAAGAACTCATGGTCCATTGTATCTGTCCTGATATGGCTTTCCGTCACTTGAAAATACTCACCATAGGTAATGAAAAACATTACAGCAAGGCAGTGGAATTTAATACAAACTGGACATCAAAATTAAATTTTAAAGAATCAAAAAGTAAAACATTTAAAAATAAGAGCATAGACATTGCATATTATAAATAGCAATGGTTTTAAGAGACCACTAAAAATACTTTTTAGAACCAATGGTGTAAGTCAAAGAATGCTTTAGTTTTTTTTTTTTTTAATTTAACCAAATTCAGTTGTTTAAAACCACGCCCTCAAGTTGTATGCATCTGCACACCTGGACACACTGTGCACAGTGCATTCTTGAAGACCTCATCTCAGAAGATGCATAACATCCTGGTGATAAACTTAACATCATCATTTACTGTATGAGGTTAGAGGCACTGACACACCTGTTTCACTCTATTCCTTTGATATACTGAGAACAAATGTCATTTGAGAATTATTTTATGAAATAATATTTAAAATATCCTACATTAATTTCCTAAATTCAAAACACTGAATTTAGGTTATATGTAATTATTAGTAACATAACATGCATAACATAATAAACATGCACTATACCGACTGGGAAAAAATTCTGTGAAGGTGTATTTTATTATTATTATTTTATTATCGTTTCAAAACGGCATCCACCTTGACTGTTATAAAATTAAAAAAATTTTTTTCCTCCCTCACACTGGATAGAAACACGAATTACTAACATACTAGTGGAAACATTTTAGAATAAATAATTGCAGGAAAGTAAACTCTTCAGGAAATTAGATATTTTTGTTTCTGAGATGAAGAAATACCATGGATCACAAAGATGACAGGAGCCCATGGCTTGTTATGTAGGACATAAACCCGGAATATGATTTTAGATAAAGTGTTGGATATTTAATCTTGTATTAAATTTTATGTCTTGGAAATACTGAGTACTATGGCTGAGTTATCTACCAGAGACTATATTTTCAATGCCCAATACAAACAACCTAATATTCCAATAAGGACAAGGTTATTCCACAAAACAGAAAATTAGAAAAGAATGATAGGGGCTTCCCTGGTGGCACAGTGGTTGGGGGTCCACCTGCCGATGCAGGGGACGCGGGTTTGTGCCCCGGTCCGGGAGGATCCCACGTGCCGCGGAGCGGCTGGGCCCGTGAGCCATGGCCGCTGGGCCTGCGCGTCCAGAGCCTGTGCTCCGCAGCGGGAGAGGCCCACGTACCCACCCGCCCCCCAAAAAAAGAAAAGAATGATATATTACCTCTCACCACTTTATATGTGTAAAGACAGTCCTTGTCAGTCCTGCAATACTGACCCCTGTGAGGAGTGACCATTGCCCCAGAACACTGCAAAGACAGAAAGTCAGAGGGCCAAAGGGGCACCTCTTCTGTCTGCTAGACCCAGTTTACTGCTGCCTGGCAAACCCCAGTGAATTGTGGCTATAGTTTAAATTTATAGCAAAACAAAACAAAACAACTTCTCCGTCCATATCAGAACCCTAAGCAAATCTGACCTGCCATGGTCAGGACCCTGGAGTTGTTTCCTTGGCCTTAGAAGATCCAATGCCCCAAGCAATTGGAGCAGTAAAGCAAGTCCCACCAGGGCACTGGTTCCTACCTTCGTGTTGAAGTCTCGGGCATTCTGAGACGTTTTGTATAATTCAGGATACTTCAACATATTCTCTTTTCTGCATGATCTCTCAAATATTCCCAGAGTTAAGGGCGGCATTGCTGTAAACATCTAAAGTGCACAAACTCGTCATTATACCAGGCAGCCAAACGCAGGGTGAACGTCTATCTCAAAGTATTCAATAGAACAGGAATAATAAAAAGTCCTAAACTTACCACGTTATAAAGACCTATGCACCATCTCTCAAAGAGGATCTGTCCAGAAAAGCCATTAACGAAGGCAAACCAGATCTAGGAAGAAAACAATCCCAAATCCCCCAAATTAGAACACAAAAACCATAAATTCATTGCTTAGAATCTGCTGTATACTCAACCACTGCATAAAAGCCTCACTGACATAGTATTTTCACGACTCTCTTGAAAATGGCATTTTTTTGGTTTGCTTTTTAATTTGAAGGGATTCTTTCGCAAGGTCTTTGCTATTTAAGTCAGAATTGGTTCCACTTGTTGAATCAAAAAAGAACTATATCAATGGGCAGTCACAGACTTTAAAAAAAAAATAGATACAACCTTGTTTCCTAAAAGGCACTTTAGAGAATATATTTTATGCAATTAAAATTTTAGAGCTTTAATTCCCTTTTAAAATATCTACCTTCTGATAACTATTTAAAGATTACTGTTGTTGGGCTTCCTTGGTGGCGCAGTGGTTGACAGTCCGCCTGCCGATGCAGGCCTGCCGATGCAGGGGACACGGGTTCGTGCCCCGGTCCGGGAAGATCCCACGCGCCGCGGAGCGGCTGGGCCCATGAGCCATGGCCGCTGGGCCTGCGCGTCCGGAGCCCATGCTCCACAACGGGAGAGGACACAACAGTGAGAGGCCCGCGTACCGCCAAAAAAAAAAAACAAAAAAACACCAAAGATTACTGTTGTTTTCATTATAATTAAAAATTTGATTATTTAGAAAATAAAAGTTTCCTATAATAATACCATCACCATTTATTTTCTTCCACTTTGGTTGTATTCATGTAGTAGTTCATTTATATATATTCATAGATTTATCTTACTGGAGAGCTATATGTAGTGTCATGTCCTGCTCCTCTCCTTAACATTATATAATACACATTTTTCTTAAGTTGTTACATGTCCTTTAAAATAATGTTAATGGACATATATCCCCTACAGTGTGGCTACAACTATTTTTGGATAGTTAGCTTGCTTCCGGTTTTTGCTATTATACATACTTCTGAACTGAATATTCTTGTACAGAAATCCTAAACATCTCTATTTCTTAGGATGAATTATTTTTAAATAAAAATAGCTTTACTGAGGTATAACTGACATACAAAAATGACACACATTTAATGTATACAATTTGGTGAGCTTGGATATATGCATGCATGCATGCATGAAACCATCACCTAATCAAGGTAACAGACATATCTATCACCTCCAAAATTTCCTCATGTCCTTTTTTCTTTTTCCTTTTAGGATGAATTCTTCTTTTTTTATTTTATTTTTTTAACATCTTTATTGGAGTATAACTGTTTTACAATAGTGTGTTAGTTTCTCCTTTACAACAAAGTGAATCAGTTATACATATACATATGTTCCCATATCTCTTCCCTCTTGTGTCTCCCTCCCTCCCACCAGGATGAATTCTTAGAAGTAGAATTAATGGGTCAAAGAACATAACTTTTTTTTTATGGTTCTTGATAATTATAGCCATCAGAATGCAAAATTTGAATTTATACATTAAAAATATATTTTTTAATATAATAAAGGTGCTTCTTTATATAAAAATATTTTGTAGCTTAAATTTATGCTTTGATTAAAAACAAATCTTTAATAGAGCAACACGTTCTTATACATTTTGCAGTTCTCTTACAAACAGAAAGCTTAACTCTGGCTACAAAATTAAGGGGCAATATAGGGAAACTTTCTCCAGCATATTTAAGACAAATGGAAAATTAAAGTGAATATCAGTAAATCAATAATCCCTGAATTATTTTTTTAAAAAGCAGACATAAAATGTAATTAAAAATCACATTAATCTGGAAGAGTAAAATGTCTGGTCCAACACTGAGATTACATAAACACAAACACAAAGTCAAAATATAACAACAACAACCGAAAACCAGTTAGGGGACAGCAGTCTGGACATGACGGTCAAGTGAATTTTTGAATTGGAGTTGCAGGGACTTTGCTACACTTCACATTTCATTTAACCTCATTATGGAAGCATGAATTGCTACAAATTCACCATTTATCAATATGTACCCAGGCTGGCCTCCCTATGAACAGTTTTGTACCCACATTGATCTTTTTCCTTTTTATAGTGGAAAGGAATGACTGAGCATATATAAAAACCAATGTGGGCTTCATGAGATGGAAAAGAGAACAAAGTAGCAATAGCACGTGAAAAATAAGTCCAAATTGTGTTAGGCTTGTAACACACTAACAACAAAAAGAACAAAAGCATAGAAATCAGAGGTAAATCTGAAATTCTTACTTGCTTTGCTACATATATTTACAGAAAAAATTTGAACATGTGCCCTCTGCTAGGAGCCAGATCATTCACTGCTACATGCAAACTTTAAAAGAACTTAGCATCTTCACATGAAGTTAAATTTACTCCTTGGGGTGCTGCTGACTTTAAACTTTTTTTTTTTTTTTAAAGCATTAGTAGACACAAATTGACAAGACAGACTTCAATGCTATCTACTGTGTTTTCACACTTGGCCTTTTTGAGATGTGGATTATGTAAATACATATTTGTGATGCTCTGGGTGATGGTAATGTTCTCCCTGAAGGCGACTGTGATCTATTGTGGTATTCAGATTTCTTAGGGTATGATGGTAATATAAAGAATTTTTAAACACAAACTTTCAGTTATGGCCTTAGTAGTCTAAGATACACTCTAATCTTCATTGGTCTGAAGAAAGCCAAAGCTGCATGCATACCAAATTCCTCTAATGGACATGATTTGGCTCAAAGCTTATAGTTATAAATGCATTTGTAATCAATACTGCATAACAGGAGAAATTTATGTTAATAAATGTGTGTATTAATAAACATTTGTAAATGTGAATGGCCTCCTGGCCTCTTTGTACGCAACTTTCGGTGCTGATTAAAACACCACTATGAGCTTGAAATTTAGGAATCTCCCTCAAATCAATGGATATTTACATAACGTTTCCAGTTCAAAATAACTTGCAAATAAACCAGCATGCTCGCAGTCCAAGTTTATTTTAAAATGCACCACTTGAAGGCTTTATGAGAGAAATGCAGACGTTTTTAAGTGGAAAGCTATCAACACATTTTTACCGTTTCATTTTTCCTACTGAAAGGTAGGTGAACATGTTTCTAGAAATACTCTTCCTGCACTTTAGAAAGTTAATATTCTAATTTCTTTTTTTTAAAAAGGAGAAATGACTAGATAGGAATTGATCCTTCCAATATAGTACATATCTTCGTACAAATATTTTAGCATTGAAGTTTATATATTTTAAAGGAAAAGAGGTTTTTTAACAGTGAAGAAGTATACCAGAAGGCTGATTTCAAGTTAGTCTGAGATTTGTAGTTAAAAGATATATTATAAATGCATCCCATACTTAATAAAACAACACCTAAATTACTATAAACACATAAAAGTCCCTCCTTTGACTCAACAAAATCATGGATGCAGAAAGAAAACATCAGCCCCTCTAGGGAGGTATCTAAATTATTTAAAGTCACAGGAAATCCATATCGCAGCACAACTTGCTGGGAAAGTATCACCTCATTGACTTTAATCAAAGCTTCTGGAAATTAGAAACGTTACATTGCTTTGGGATCTTACTGGAAAACCTGGATGTGACTGATTATTTGAAAGAAAAGGTCTTATTTTGCTAGGAAGGAGTCAGATGTTTCAGAGAAATTGAAAAAAAAACTCTTTAGAAAATGTCAGTAATTTCAATGAACACCTAGGGTTGCTGCTGGGCGGCCACCATAAGCAAGTGCTTTATACTGCCACCTGCCAAATCTGTATTTATTTGTTTGACTGTAATTTATGGCAATGGAGTAGCTAGATAGTGACATTCCTGGCAGTATGGCAATGGCAAAAGCAGTTTTTGCAGGTAACCTATAAAACCCATAGCATTCCATACCATTCCTTTATTAGCAAGGAAACTTCAGACCTTCCTGTCCTGGTATTATTTTCTAACTTCCATGTCCTAGTAGAGGCGTGGCAGTTAAAACTTCACAGACATTTCCCCGATGGAGCATTTCTGCATATTAAACAGCAGCTTACAAATAGTCAGTGAGTATTCTGCTCCCACGCCTGAACAGCACAAAACACTGAAAGGGGAGATTCGAGACTGGCAGTTGTCCTCACTAGAGACATTCAATGATGTGTTTTCTGTCTATTCATTCACAGTATTGACATGAACCATTAACATCTGCAGAACTTGTTTTAGCTGGCAAAAGTTGGGTATCTGGGAATTGATTTAAGAGGTCAATTCATTTCCAAGATAGCTGAATTATATTCAAAATACATTTCCATAAACTGTTAAAAGAAAAATAACTTAAGAATGAGATTTCCAGTAAAGTTTAGGACTTACTTCCCTTTCAGCATGTAAAGAATCTGATCAGTGTTAAACATCTCTCGAAGAGGCTTTAAATTCAAAGCCTAGTAAAATTTAGGGCTAATTAACCGCAAATCACATAACTCTGGATTTGAAACAGAGCATGCAGATTTAGTTTTTCATTTGAGTTTAATACATTTTATTTCTCCCATTAGACATAATTTTGACCACTTCATTGTTGATTGTCAAATAGATTTAAGAAGTGGCAAGTTGAGTACTCTTATTTCTTTTTACAAAATTAATATTTTGTAAGCAGATTTATTGCAGCTAGAGGCTTTAAACTCCTCGTACCTTCAAGAGTATATGTAAATAAACTGTATAAATTGATATTCTTTTGAATGTCAATGTTTTGGGATGAGAAGAAAATATAACTAGAAAAGCTAGGACTATAGGGGGGACTGGGAATTACAAATAATTATATTAGAAAATAATCACAAATTTATATAAACAAAAAGAATATTTTGTATGATCTCATAAGCTATTTTGGAAGTGCATTTTGCTTCAAAACACAGACTATTCCAAACCAAATTCAGCAGTAATGAACAATAAGTAAATTCATAGATTATCTTATTTATGTTTCCAAGTATTTAAAGTGTTTATTTTATCTAATGGGTTGCAACCTAATTATAGATTTTTAGTGACCAATAAATAAAACTGCCTGCACACTTCAAAACTAAGTTTTATTTTTATTAGTCTGACTCATAATAAGAACTATGCTCAATCAACATTTTGCTAAGGAGATAAACATTCAGACAGAGGCACAAAGAACAGCTGAAGCAAATATACAGCAGTTCCCAACTAACGTATCAATAGGGGAAATGTGGAGCCTACTGATTGTTTTGTTTATGGTGTTACTTCTGTGGTGTGAAGTATGTGATATTATTTCCACATGGCATATGGTTAGGTTGTGTCTCTTCTGATAGATGTGTAGAAACAGTCAACAGAGTAGAGGGCAAGGTGGCATAAACAAACATCTGTAAGGGACCCCAGGGCAGATTTATGAGGGAGTAGGCAGGTCCTCTGACAGGACTGGAAGATGGAGGGTTTTCTTAACAAGCTATGGAGAGTTCACTGTCATGCTTTGTGAAGCCGCAAGAGGAGCAAGAAACTGGTAACACATAGAGTTTAAGTATTACAAATATAGCTTCTGATGATAAAATGGTCATATGTTAAAAAAAAAGATAAATAACTTATTTATCACATCCTGAGTGTTCAGCTTACTTATTCATCTACTGGTGCTGTGCTATCCAGGGGGGTAGCCACTGGCCATGTGGCTCTTGAACACTGGAAATGTGATTAGTCCAAACTGAGATATACTGCATGTGTAAAATACACAACAGATTGTGAACACTTAGTATGAAGAAAAGAATGTGAAATATTGCATTAATAATTTTTTATAGTGATTCCATGTTGAAATAATACTATTGAGTATATCGAGTTAAATGAAATATAATTTAAAATTAATTTGGGCTTTAATTTTTACTTGTTGTTAATGTGGTTCCCAGAAAATGTAAAATTACACATGTGGCTTGTTTTACATTTCTATTGGCAAGCTTCTGGAGGATAGGAACCTTGCTTGATTTACTTCGTACTTGGTGAACTAAGTCTGGTGCCTGGCATCCAGCAGGTACTGCAAAAATGTTTGCAGAACAAAATGCATTGTTTTAAAAGTGATATTCCTGGGCTTCCCTGGTGGCGCAGTGGTTGCGCGTCCGCCTGCCGATGCAGGGGAACCGGGTTCGCGCCCCGGTCTGGGAGGATCCCAC
>NC_041220.1:76883896-76897492 GCF_002837175.3 Physeter macrocephalus | reverse complement strand
GGAGCCTGTGCTCCGCAACGGGAGAGGCCACAACAGAGGGAGGCCCGCATACCACAAAAAAAAAAAAAAAAAAAAAAAAAAGAAAAAAGTGATATTCCTGACCCAGGTTAACTTTTCATGTTAAAAAAAATGATGTTATACTTGCTACATGAAAAGGAATATAGGGCTTCCCTGGTGGCGCAGTGGTTGAGAATCCGCCTGCCGATGCAGGGGACACGGGTTCGTGCCCCGGTCCGGGAAGATCCCACATGCCGCGGAGCGGCTGGGCCCGTGAGCCATGGCCACTGAGCCTGCGCGTCCAGAGCCTGTGCTCCGCAACGGGAGAGGCCACAACAGTGAGAGGCCCGCGTACCGCAAAAAAAAAAAAAAAAAAAAAAAAAAAAAGGAATATAGAAATTCCTTTGACAAAGGAACTGAATTATTCTGATAAATTTCAGACAAATTCCTCATTATCTAGACTCTTGTTACCTACCAAACTCAGAAACCAAAACAGACCCGAACAGCAAGAATACTTGTATATAATTATTTAAGTCTGAAACAGAATAAGAACTACAAGATGACCAATATTAGCAAAACTACCTGTGTATTTTTCCTGATTAGACCCCTTAGTAGAACTGATAGCCTCAGTTTTATGTCCACTATTCCCTTTCTTTTCTTTTTAAACACAGTTTTGCTTGTCTACATCCCTAAACAGTGTACTGTCTTCTCTCATGTTTTTGAACTTTATTAAAAAAAATGCTACATAGTTTGTAGTCTTTTAAAAGCCAAACACATTACTTCATTAGCAATTGTAATTCATCATTTCTTACCAAAGCAATATAATGTTTTTAGCCACAATTTCAACATTATTCTCCATGGCTGACGAACTTTTTGTTTTAACATATTTAGAAGTTATAAAAAGTGGGCAAATGAAGGATTAATTAAAATGATAAGGAAATGTCTTCACAAAAAAAAGTTTCAAATATATATGCGAATGACAAGGATTTTAAAACTGAACTTGGGATTACCTCAATAATATAGAGGACTATATTCTTGTAGAAGCAGTACAAAATGCACTTGGAGACTCTGTTATAGTTCCAGGCACCATGAACCATCAACAAATTCTTCAAATATTTGAACTAAAATAAGAATGGAAAAAAAATTAGTATTTTCCTCTTCATAGTGTCAGTTGACAGAGACAAACAGTGTGTTTTACAGAAATGATGCTTCACCTGAGCTATGGAGTAGTCAGAAGAATTAGCTGCCTGAAGGCCTTCATTGCCACTTATTCCAACTCCAACATGTGCCGTCTGTATCATGCTGACGTCATTTGCTCCATCACCAATGGCAAGTGTTATGACTTTAACTTGTTTCTTAACCATCTCAACAACTTCAGATTTTTGAAGAGGAGAAACCCTTAAATTAGAACAAATTATTAATTAATTTTGTTTTTTGAAAAAAGGAATTTTAAGATGTCATTGTCTTGAAGCATAAAAGCAGCAGAAGAGACAAATGAATAGGTCTCTAAAGAATCATCACGGAAAAGTCTTAGGTTTACAAGTGTTTAGTTCTCTGTTAGCCTGGTTTGCCACTTTAAGGGAAAAATAAAGGCTTGGAAGCAAACCTCTAGGTGACAGATAGAAGCTACAATGCCTTGTTAAGTACTCGTTTACCAGAATGTGTGCATAAGTTTGTTTTAAAAAATGACATTTGAGTTCAGAAATTCCATTAGTTCCTAACAAATAATATCAGAACTTCTAATTCTTCACTTTTGAATGAAAAAGAAAGCCAGAAAGGCTGTTGAATGGTAGTCCAAACACTAACTGTTCTCCTATACCTTGAAAATAAAAGTTTTGAGCCTCCATAAGCTGATCTTAGATGATGTACTATACATTTAAAACAATTTAAATTAACAGTAGGGAATTAGCTAACTTCTCAACCTGTTCTCAGCCACCCTGGTGAATCAACCAAAGTAAATACCAAGCGCTTGATTACATAGCTCATGTGCCTCAATTTTCTTCCGAAGCTACTGACAATGGCCAAGTAGAATCAAGTAACCTTTTATACAAAGGTGGACCAGGAACAGAGAACACCATCATCCATACCAAAATCATATTTGGTATTAACTTTGGAGCAACTTATCAAAAACTTTTAAACGCAATTTGAGAAATAATCACCATGACCCTCACAGAAGAGTTCAATGACAGAACATGCATTGGCGTGATTAACTTAATCTAGTATCCATGCTATCTTGGCGATTAGAGAGAAAGAAAGAAAAACTGAACAGTGATCTGGCTCAGTAAACTGTTAAGATAGTAATGAACTACTGAGAAACAACTAATATACACAATGTTAGTGGACAAGAGCAATAACCCAGAGCTAAATTCTTTATCAAGGTTAAGTACAGTAAGTATCCGCTGGAACATCTGGTAAATCATTTATTATTCAACTTAGAAATGAAGATCATGACTCTGAAAGACTCAATACATCTTTGCACATTTCCCTGATTATTTCCTTAGGGAAAATTCCTGGCAGTGGATGTTCTGCACAAATATGTGCCTTCAGGAGGTCCAGCTACCCTTCTCAAAGCCTTCAGCCAAGGACAGATCTGGTCTGAGTTTGAGAATCATTGTGTTAGACTGTGAACTGCTTGCAGACTGAACCAGTCTCCTCATCTTTGTATTCCTAGTGCTGATCCAGAGTAGGTACTCAATAAATGTCTGCTATATGAAAGAATCATTTTTAATTCTTCCCTTGGAAGAACAGCAACAGCACAAAATGACAACAGCACAAAGTGACACAACTGTGAATACAGCAAAAGAATGGATGAGTATCAGGCCATTAATGGGCTTTTTCACTGTTAGCCCTCATTTTTCTTCAAAGCAATTTTCATTTCATTTTCACATTTTATTTAATTTTTCTTAACAGGCTAATATAAATTGGTTAGCCCACTGGCTCTAGGCCAATGGTTTAAACACGGACTATAGCTGACATTTAGTAAATGTCAAAAAAGAATTCTCACCAAGAAATGATCTAAAAAGCAAATGGGAAATGGGCATGAAAAGAGAGAAGCATTTGAAAACATTTATTCAATTCCCTTTACAACTTAACAGGCTCACAATGTAAGTACACTGTGAAGTCAAACCATGGGATCATGGGAAACACTGGTATTTATTTTGTTTTTTTTTTCATAAGCTGAATGTGTAATAAAGGATAAAATCTCTGCATGGTGAACTAATATTAATGATTTAAAGAAGCATCAGAAAAAAGCTGGATTAAACTTTGTTTTCTTTTTTCATGGTTATTACAACCAACTACTGCTTTCTCTGCTTGACACTGCAATTTTCAATGCCCCCAAATTAAAATTGGCTGAGGATTTTTACCAACTCTATGGATGTGGCTAACTCAGGTGTTAAAAGCAGAGTATGAATTCCCTAGGCAAGAACAATGCTTTTTTTTTTTTTTTTTTAAAAGACGATGATGTAGTGAGAAACTTCCCAAAATTACATTGCAACTGCCACTGGCAAGGGTATCTGCTTCCATTATCAAGATACAAGTAGACAACTGTGTTGGAAGAAGATTCAAGAAACAGTAGAAGCCCTGGTATCTGATGGGTTTGAAATAGTAGTTGGTTGCTAAACAAAGATGTCAGATTTAAGTGAGAATTCATAAAATATACGTACTTAAAACATTTAACTCAAAATATAAATGTATAAGCTTGTGATGTAGGGCAAAGAACCATACGTTGCAAAGGGGTTTGTGTTTGAAATTCTGCATATTTTTCTTACAGAAACCTCACTCATGAGGAACAATCCACGGTTTGTTTCATTCAGTGGAAACTACAATATAATGATGCCCTCATAAGGTAACAGTTTACTGTTACCTTATCCCTAGATTCAACAGCAATTTTTTTCAGCAACTCAAGAAGTCTTTCTAGAACATTATATCTGGTTTTCCTAGCAACAATTTTGGTTAGATTATTTTTTGGTGGCTTATAAAACATTTAATTCAGTGATGACTACTTTAAGAAGTACAACAGGAATAAACAGATTAAGGAACAAACACCCCCAGATGCCCAGTAAGCACCAAGTCGACTCATGGAAGCAAAAGTGCAGGCATGCACTAAAGAATGTCCTTCCAGCCCTGGGCGTGATGTGTTGTGGGCATCCATCACCGTATCTTAGGGAGGGAATGTGGTTTAACAGGACCCAGGTTAGTCAAGCTGAAATCAGTTAAACAGATCTTCTACTATTTTTACAGCATCCATTTAAAATATTGTTTCTTGCTACAAGAGGGTAACAAGATAGCAAAACCAAATTATAAGGCATTAAAAATGAGTGTTGCACAAAGCTTTTTGATATACTTGCCTATACTTAATAATTACAGAGGATGCAGAAATTAGCATGGGCTGCAAGAGCCTTCCTTGATGAGTTAGAATGTGACCAGGAGAGGAGAGCTCATGTCAGATAAAAGAAACAGCATATATTAAATTTCTTTAACTTCATGTTAAAAATTCTCCAGAGTATATTTCTTTTTACTGTTGTGTTTCCACCTCATAAAAGGTCATCTCCTTCGCTCGTTAGAGTTTACTTTCTTGACTTTTGTAAACTTGCTTCTATATTTGTACAATTTCCAGAATAGTCTAGAACAACCTTACCACCCAAGTTAATTCTTTCAAATGTCTATCAAGAACCACACATCCATGGTTGAGAGTATCTAAAACCTAAATTTTTACAAATATCAATAGTGATCCAACCCATAACTCAGGGACATCATAAAAGCGCTCTGTTTTCTACCCTAGATTTTTTTTTTTTTAACCACCCATGGGTCTGCATCAGGACTTAAATTATTCACGGTTCTCTTCTCTTCCACTGTTGCTCTTTCTTCTTTGGAAGAAGTCAGAGACTCTGCGGAAAAGGACTACACATCCAGCATTTGCTATAAAGTCGTTTTCTTCCCTGTGGCTCCACAAACAGAGGGTGGTCCTTTGCGATACAACCTAGCAGTACACTGAGTGCAATATGCTTTTCAGATATTATCTTGGCTGCAGTTTCTGCAGATGTTATTCATTATTTTTCTTTTTTGCTATGTAGTAACTCTCACTGCCCTGTGAACATTAGGTTGGAGTACTGGAAATTTTTACCATTTAAGCTGGAAAGTATATAGGGTGGCCCATCTTATATGAGTCTAATTTTGCACCCTTTTAATGGGATTAGCTAAATGAATCACCTTTTTGAATGGAATATGGATAAGGATTATATGTGCATGTATATACACAGCCACATAATAAAGAATATTTTAAGGGACTTTTTATACGTAGCTAAAAGATGTACAATAATTTATCTTACTGTATTGTGTTTTTAGGTTAATAACCTAGAAAAATCTCACACGTACATTAAAAATTAGGCTGATAATATGTTAACTTAAAAACTTATATTGCAAACTTAAAAGTTACTATAAAGTTGCTTTTGGAAAGTAAATCTAGAAAAAAAACTAAGAACATGGAAGAATACTGTATTTCTTAATTATCCTGAAGTGCTTTGTATAATGACCCTGTATTTATAGAGCCCCTGTATTTACGAAGCTTGAGGGCTGCTCCTGCTAACTATTTAGAGGTCAGGATCATTAGTGGGGCATCTGCTTTACTTTCCTTTGCAACAAACTTCCCAAGTTTTCTCTTTGTGAATATCAGTCTATTCCCCATTGAGTCATATTCTGCTGACTAATAAAGAAATTACAAAAAGAGAGAAAAAGCTAAGAGAAAAATTTATGAGATCTGACTTAACTCTTCTTTGAACTAAAATTTGTAGGCTCATTTATAAAGTTTTGAATTGAGGAGGAGTTAAATATGGCAAAGAAATCTGTGTTACATGCACCAAAATTTACGTAAATATTGTAACACTTCCAGAAACTCACCATCAACTTACTACTGGAATGAAAACAGCCACTTAAATAGAAAATCCTAAAAATGATTCTTAGCATAGGGTACATAATGAAACATTCACCCACTTCTAGGTAAAAGAGTTGTGTTATTCAAATGACTGATGAGTGAGTGCTTTCCTAGTCTCCAAAAGCAACATCTGTTGACATACTGTCAAGTCAGAGGCATCAACGGGAATTTATAATACAGGGAAATTGAGTCTACAGAAAAAAAAATACAGATAGCCTTGCCACAGGGCAAAAAAAGGAAAGTATCTTTAAAAAAGATTTCCTTTTGCAATGCATTTTAGATGCAAACCTTCTCTTTTGTGGAATTTATGTTGTTATAGGTAAACTTCTGTTTCAATGGTTTAGATAATATTTTAAATAATGACTGATCACATTGACAGTGTATGTTTGAATATGCATGTATGTGTGTGTGCATAGGCATCCTGAACTATTAATTGGCAAACAGACCTTTAGTGCCTTTAAGGCACTAAAAAGAAAACTCCTCCTAGAAGAAATCTTTATTATAGTATTCACACCATAGAACAGTTTTCCACAGTGGTACTGTTCATTAAAAAAAAAAAAAAATCAATCTACCCATCTATCCATCCATCTAATTATCTGGGACCTAGCACTGTACTCAACACATAGCAGACTATTCTAAGCAATAGGAACTAAAAAAGAATATAGTAGCAGTGCCTTAAAAATATTAATTTGGACTGCTCAAAAGATATATACATATATACATACCTTAATTAAAAATACTTTATTGCTAAAAAATGCTAACCATCATTTGACAACACAGGGTTGTCACAAACCTTCAATTTGAGAAAGCCTGAAGAATCCAATCATCCTTTACATAGTTCCTCTATACTGTAGATACACAGCAGACTGCCTCCTAACAGTGAACTGTCAAACATGAATAGGAGTTGTAATCTTAGCATTATGGATAATGAGATGAATTTCTCTTTCTTGCAAAATTTCCATTTATTCAATTCCTTTACTATGGATGAAATTGCTATGGAAGAATATAAGGAGAAGAAAGGAAAAGAGAGTAGAAGATCTCAGAACCCTCCTTCTGCCCCTAAGAGTTATTACTTAAGGACTTTTATTGAGCTACTGTCCCAGAAGTTAAATATTAAGAGCCTATATAACAGGGGTTTCTCTATGGACTCTTGCTTTAAGGAGACAGGAGTGATAGAGAGAGACAGAAGTTTATCCAAAATGGGAGAAGGCCCAGCCAACTCTTTTTGTCTAGGGAGCCTCACTTGATAGGACTGGTGGGCTTCCAACTAGGAAGCACATCCACTCAAGAAGGCTGAGTGCTTCTCCCTTTAAGCTCTGCCCTATGGTGACCTGGCTCTCAGAGTGGTAAGACCTATGGCCACCATCTCTTCCCATTCACCATATCTGTTTGGGGACCATATGGGCACTGATTTTCTTCCCCTTTCCCATGACTCTGGGTAGGTAACGAAAGGCTGGAGCTTCTTTAGGCTTAAATAAAATCAACTTGCCCTTCTTTCCTTCCTTCCTCCATCCCCCACTTCACTTATTTTGAATTCTCTCCTACGTGGATAGGTTTCTCCAAGGAACCTTCCCTCAGAAATACCTAGTAGAAGATGGAAAAAGTGGCAGCACAGACTATTGACAGAAATTGGAATAAAACCCTGAAGATGCCATGAGTTAAAAAAGAAGTTCACTAGATTTCAGGGTCACAATTATCAGTTAACACAAAATCTGTGATAAACCTTTGGGGAAACAGGAAATGATGGATGACTATTAGAAAGTAAATGGCATAGAGAGAAAGTGTGGTGTGCCAGAGCCCACAGATGAACAATCAACCTGTGCAAGCCCAGGCTGACCAGTGTGAGGGGGTTGAGACCAGGCTGGATGGAGCTAAGGGGCTCCTCTCTCATTGCAACTGTGAACTTTGGCTTAGGCTTGGAACCTGTCAAAACTCAAAGTCCACAAAATAATGTGCTTGAAAAACAAAACACACCAATTCCAGGATTATCTTCAATGTTCTAAAGCTTAAAACCTCCGGAAAATTCTCACCTCATGCCTTGGAAGAGGAAAGTCAGAGCTTTCTGGTACACCTCAGGGCATGAAGCCAGGCAGGGACAGGTGCCAATAATATGGGTGTGCTGAGAACCCTTGAATGTTACCTCACTCAGGCAATTCCATCACAATGTGGCTGCCTCTAGCAAGAGCAGTGCTTGGGTAAAGGAACTAGGGGAAAACAGGGATTCACTAAGCTCAGACTGAACCCTGTCTCCAAATTTGCCTCAAGTTAGGACCCAGCTTTCACCTTTCCCCCAAAAGAAACATTCCTGCCCACTAGAGCAAATGGGGAAAAACAGTCTCACAGGGAATATGTATAAGACAGAAGATCATGAGCACAAAAGAAATACAGTAACTTAGAAGAAAGAAGAACTTGTAAAACCAGATATAACAATTTAAAAGAAGTATGGGAAAAAGCAACCCTGGAAAGATATGGAAAGATACTGGAAACATGAAACCGGAACAAGCAGTTATAATGAAGAAGCAATCAAAAATAAGTTATATAAAAATATAACTGCTAAAATAAAGAAGCCAATAGTAAAATGAGTAGTAAAAATGATAGAATCTGATAGTGCAAACAAAAAATTTTCCCAAAAGAAATCAGGAAATGAAAGGACAGATTATGAGAAAAATGAAATGAAGGAATAAAGGTGACTACACATATATAATGAGAGTCCAAGAAAAGAATAAAAAAGAATAAAATGAAAAAGAATAGTTAATAATTTTCCAGAATTAAAGAAATATATCTTTAGATTGAAAGGGCTGTATTAATACAGCACCAAAAAGAAATGTAAGAAAGAGGTACCTACCACTAGAAACATTATGGTTAAACTAAGATTAAGAAACATTTCTGAAAGCTTCTAGAGAGAAAAAGTAGATCACTTACAAAGAAAGTAACCTGACTGCTCCTGGATGCATGCACAAAATTACTTTAATACTTTCAGTACCTGTCTCTTTATGGGGGAGGGGGAGGGAAGGGAAGACATACTAATACATATAGACAATAAGCACAAATATGGTTATCAAAAATTAGAAATAATCAGACACAGCATAGTTATAGATTGTAAAGCTTTCAAACCAGCTGAAGAAAATCTGATTCAGATAATGGAAGGAGGGGGAGAAAAAAGAAACAAAAAGCATAATAAATGGAAAACACAAAATAAGATTGAAGACATGAAGCCAAACATGACAATAATTATAATAAATATAAATGGGTTAAATTCATTGATTAAAAGACACAGATTCTCACATTACTAAAACAAAAAGATCCAGCAATATGGTGTCTAAAAGAGACACACTTCACAATAACAGCTAATATAACACTTATTTGTTCACTATGTTCTGAGCACTTTACTTGTTTTAATTCGTTCAATTCTCAGAAGATCCCTATATGAGATAGATTACTAGTATTGCCGTTTTACAAATGAGGACACTGAGGCACAGAAAGATTACATAACTTAAGGTAAAACAGCAAGTAAGTGGTGAAGACAGAATTCAACACTAAGCAGTGTGGATTTAGAGACAGGACATCATTCTTAGAGGCTACATTATACAGAAGGATTGAACATAAGGGTTTAGTGGGGGAAAAAAAGACAAGGCCCATATGAAACAAAGGAAAGCCAGGTTAGCAATTTTATTACCAGACAAAATAGAATTTAGGACACAGAAAAGGCCACAGGGGTCAAAGAGAAATCTGTGTAGTATTCCTCCCATCAGAAATGTTCAATTAGCTATATAAAAGAAAATTTGATAGCATTTCTAAGAGAAGCATAATTTTAATAATGCACTGAGTACATATATTAATCCATTTATTCCTCACAATTCCAGGAAAACAATTATTTTTATCTCTGTTTCAAAGATGAAGAAAACTGAAGCTGGAGAAGTTAAACAATGTGTTACTCAGCTAATAAGAGGTGGAGCCTGGACTTAGACTCTGGAAAGTCTGGCTCCGGAGCTTGAGTTCTGGATCATATGGCATTACAAACAGAAGAAAAGGGTGGACTGCTTAGTAAGCAGTATTGGGAGAATTTGCTCACTATGTAAAAACGAATAACACTGGATCCCTTCTCATTCACAACACAGATATAAAAATATAAGCTTAAAGACCTATCCAAAAACCAAAAAGCCATAAAGTTAACAGAAGGAAATGTTGGAGAATATCTTTGTGAGAAGTTCTTACTATCTCCAAAGCACAAACCATACAGGGAAAAAAATTAATTGAATTTGACTATTCAAGGTCAATGACTTCTTTTCAAGGAAGAATACCACAGGTAGAATTAAGAAGGGAACCATGGGCTTCCCTGGTGGCGCAGTGGTTGAGAGTCCGCCTGCCGATGCAGGGCACACGGGTTCGTGCCCCGGTCCGGGAAGATCCCACATGCCGCGGAGCGGCTAGGCCCGCGAGCCATGGCCGCTGAGCCTGCGCGTCCGGAGCCTGTGCTCCGCAAAGGGAGAGGCCACAACAGTGAGAGGCCCGCATACCGCAAAAAAAAAAAAAAAAAAAAAAAAAAGAAGGGAACCAGATGAGAAGATATCTGCCATGTCTATACTCAACAAAGAATTGATATCCAAAACACACAAAGAATTCTAGTACACAGGCAGAAAGAAATACAGGAAACACAACAGAAAGCTCTGTATCCCTATCCTTTTTCAACGTGCTACTTTTCTTCATAGCAAGTGTTACCACTGACTTTATATGTCTGTCTGATATATAATAAATTGTTACTATCCACAGACACACAGCACTTATTACCTTTTGAATAAGCATATGTGTATTTATTTTATTGAATAATAAATAGCTACAATGTGAAGGCAGGGAGTATTTTTTTCTATTGTTCACTGCTCTATTTATAGCACATATAAAGGTGCCTGGCACATAATGGGTTCTTGAAAAACACTGAAAGGAAGGAAGGAAGGAAGGGAGGGAGGGAGGGAGGGAGGGAGGGAGGGAGGGAGGAAGGAAGGAAGAAAGGAAGGAAGGAAGGAAGGAAGGAAGGAAGGAAGAAAGAGGAAGAAAAAACTTCAAAAGCAGAAATCCAGAGAGGTAAATCGTTAAATAAAGAACTACTCAATCTCCCTAGTAATCACAGAAACAAAAATCAAAACAAGGTGCTACTTTTCAAACATCAAACTGGCAAAGTTATAAAATAGGGAATGCCAAGTGCTGGTGTTTAGGGAAACAGCAACCTTCCTACATGGATATGGGAGTACACACTAGTGCAGCTGTTTTGGAGCAATGAGACAATTCTGATTGAACTGAAATATATATATATATATCTCTATATATCTATATATAGATATATATATCTCCCACAGCCAAGCATTCTCATTCCTAAGTATATATCCTAGAAGAACACTTGTGTGGGTGCATACATTGGATATTCATTTCAGCACTTTCTGTGGTAGTAAAGATTTAGGGGCAACCCATGTGGCTATCACTATAGAAGAGATAAATAAAATGGTGTAAATTCATCAGGAAAATAGTAAGCGGTGGTGAGAAGAAATGAACTTGTCCTACATATGGTAACATGAAAAGGTCTCAGAAACATGTAGAAAAATAAAAAAGGCAAAAAATTTATGCTGGAATGTCATTATACATATGTGTTTATTCCCCAAATTGAATCACATATAACAATATTATATATTTTTCATAGGTACACAGATATACAAATAAAGTATTGCAGATGGATGGGAACATATTAAATACTTGAGACTGTTTGTCTAAAGAGGAGTGAAAAGTGACTGGTGATGAAGGGCAAACACTAAAATAATATATAAAAATCCAAGAAGAATTTCCTTTAGTTAAAGACTCCATGATGCTTCCAGCTTAGGGAGAAGGCAAGCTGGCATATCTTCCACCTTGATTCCTTGGCTGTCCTTGTCTTCTAGCACCTTGCTAGCACCTCCCCCTAGAGGGAAGGCACTGGGGTGACAGAGCAGGATCCATGTTTGTGGTCCTGGGTTCCTCATATATCTCTTGCTATTGACACTTCATTTTAAAACAAATTGACTTCAGGAAATATCCACATTTTAAGGGATTTTCTTGAATCCAAGGGCACAGAAAGATTGAATGGAGATGCCAGACTGTGCAGCTGTCACCACAGAAAGAACGTCAGTCATTTTTGAGGAATCATGGAGGAAGGGAAACATGCCAGGTGAGCAGAGATGGGCAAATGTCTCAGTTTTCAAGAAAATAAAAGAAAGAGCCTATAAATTACAGACTAGGGAGTCTGGGGTGAACTCCATCAATATTACGGAAAAGATGTGTCAAAATCGACTCCTTTTACTGTTCATTCATGAGCAATCGACACTCCATAATGGGTTGGCTAACTATGGCCCCAGGGTCAAATCCAGGCAGCATCCTATTTTTACATAAAGTCTTATGAGATCATAGCCACACCCATTCACCTACATATTATCTAGAGCTGCTTTCAAACTACACTGTCAGAGTTAAGTAGTTGTGACAGAGACTGTATGGCCTGCAAACCCTGAAATACTTACTCTCTGGCTCTTTACAGAAAAAGTTTGCCCACCCTTGCACCATTTTAATGTTCCCTCTTGGAAAATGCTACCTGGAATCATCTCTTTTGTGCCTCACTATAAAGCCCATCAGGAGGAGCTTCAAGATGGCGGAAGAGTAAGATGCGGAGATCACCTTCCTCCCCACAAATACGTCAGAAATACATCTACATGTGGAACAACTCCTACAGAACACCTACTGAATGCTGGCAGAAGACCTCAGACCTCCCAAAAGGCATGAAACTCCCCACGTACCTGGGTAGGGCAAAAGAAAAAGAAAAAACAGAGACAAAAGACTAGGGACGGGGTTTGCGCCAGTGGGAGGGAGCTGTGAAGGAGGAAAGGTTTCCACACACTAGAAACCCCTTCACGGGTGGAGACTGCGGGTGGCGGTGGTGGGGGGAGCTTCAGAGCCACGGAGGACAGCGCAGCAACAGGGGTGCGGAGGGCAAAGAGGAGAGATTCCCGCACGGAGGATCGGTGCCGACCAGCATTCACCAGCCCGAGAGGCTTGTCTGCTCACCCGCCGGGGCAGGTGGGGGGGCTGGGAGCTGAGGCTCAGGCTTCGGTCGGATTGCAGGGAGAGAACTGGGGTTGGCTGCGTGAACACAGCCTGTAGGGGTTAGTGCACCACAGCTAGCCGGGAGGGAGTCCGGGAGAAGTCTGGAGCTGCCGAAGAGGCAAGACTTTTTCTTCCCTCTTTGTTTCCTGGTACGCGAGGAGAGGGGATTAAGGGCGCTGCTTAAAGGGAGGAGAGGGGATTAAGGGCACTGCTTAAAGGAGCTCCAGAGACGGGTGTGAGCCGCGGCTATCAGCGCGGACCCCAGAGACGGGCATGAGATGCTAAGGCCGCTGCTGCCGCCACCAAGAAGCCTGTGTGCGAGCACAGGTCACTGTCCACACCTCCCCTCCCGGGAGCCTGTGCAGCCCGCCACTGCCAGGGTCCCATGATCCAGGGACAACTTTCTCGGGAGAACGCACGGCGCACCTCAGGCTGGTGTAACGTCACGCCGCCCTCTGCCGCCGCAGGCTCACCCCGCACCCGTACCCCTCCCTCCCCCCGGCCTGAGTGAGCCAGAGCCCCTGAATCAGCTGCTCCTTTAACCCCGTCCT
>NC_041220.1:76881226-76883681 GCF_002837175.3 Physeter macrocephalus | reverse complement strand
GTCTCTCCCAGCAGCCTCAGGAGCAGCGGATTAAATCTCCACAGTCAACTTGATGTACCCTGCACCTGTGGAATACCTGAATAGAAAACAAATCATCCCAAATTGAGGAGGTGGACTTTGGGAGCAATGATATATATATTTTTTTCCCTTTTTCTCTTTTTGTGAGTATGTATGTGTATGCTTCTGTGTGTGATTTTGTCTGTATAGCTTTGCTTTTTACCATTTGTCCTAGGGTTCTGCCTGTCCGTTTTTTTTAAATTACTTAAAGAAATTTTTTTTCTTAATACTTATTTTTTATTTTAATAACTTTATTTTATTTTACTTTATTTTATGTTCTTCTTTCTTTCTCTCTCTCTGTCTCTCTCTCTCCCTCCCTCTCTCCCCCCCTCTCTCTCTCTCTCCCCCTCCCTCCCTCCTCCCCCCTCCCCCAACCAGTTTCACCTTCTGAAACATTTTCCAAGTAATAGAAATACCAGATGTAGATGACAAAGTGAAAAGTCAGTACATAAAAGATTAGCCAGGATATTTTTCCTCTTTCTTCCATAGAAATACAAAGTCATTTTTATGCCTGGTTAATATACTAGACTGCAATGTTGTAAGTCCACTTACTCAGAACTATTTCAAAATACCAATTATAGCAGCACAGGGCTAGCCTGGAAGGCTAGAATGAATGGATTGGTCTGTGGAAGACTGATTTTACATGTATAAGACAAAAACTATTCGAGTCAAAACAAAGAGCCAATTGTCTGAGTCAATATCATACAAAATACTCATTTCAAAAACAGAACATGTAATAAGAATGGACTAGATGACCAGACAATTTAAAAATATTATAAAACAGAAGCTGATGCTTAAAATAGTAGTAAGAAGTTAGACAGCAATTTTGACATTCCAAATGTAGGAGAAATTAGTCTTTTAGCTATCTAACATACATTTTTTTTTGAAATTTCATCCCCACTGTTGTTGGGGAAATTGACCTTCTCACCAACTCTTTTTGGCCCCAGGATGTGGTTCAAAAAGATCCAGCCTCATCCACCAGAACACAGGCACTAGTCCCCTCCACCAGGAAGCCTACACAACCCACTGAACCAACCTTAGCCACTGGGGACAGACACCAAAAACAACGGAAACTACGAACCTGCAGCCTGTGAAAAGGGGACCCCAAACACAGTAAGTATAGCAAAATGAGAAGACACAGAAACACACAGCAGATGAAGGAGCAAGGCAAAAACCCACCAGACCTAACAAATGAAGAGGAAATAGGCAGTCTACCTGAAAAAGAATTTAGAATAATGATAGTAAAGATGATCCAAAATCTTGGAAATAGAATGGTGAAAATACAAGAGACGTTTAACAAGGAACTAGAAGAACAAAAGAGCACACAAACAATGATGAACAACACAATAAATGAAATTAAAAATTCTCTAGAAGGGATCAATAGCAGAGACCTCTGGGACAACATTAAATGCATCAACATTCAAATTATAGGCGTTCCAGAAGAAGAGAAAAAGAAAGGGACTGAGAAAATATTTGAAGAGATTATAGTTGAAAACTTGCTTAATATGGGAAAGGAAATAGTTAATCAAGTCCAGGAAGCACAGAGAGTCTCATACAGGGTAAATCCAAGGAGAAACATGCCAAGACACATATTAATCAAATTATCAAAAATGAAATACAAAGAACAAATATTAAAAGCAGCAAGGGAAAAACAACAAGTAACACATAAGGGAATCCGCATAAGGTTAACAGCTGATCTTTCAGCAGAAACTCTGCAAGCTAGAAGGGAGTGGCAGGATATATTTAAAGTGATGAAAGAGAAAAACCTACAACCTAGATTACTCTACTCAGCAAGGATCTCATTCAGATTTGACGGAGACATTAAAAGCTTTACAGACAAGCAAAAGCTAAGAGAATTCAGCATCACCAAGCCAGCTCTAAAACAAATGCTAAAGGAACTTCTCTAGGCAGAAAACACAAGAGAAGGAAAAGACCTACAATAATAAACCCAAAACAATTAAGAAAATGGTAATAGGAACATACATATCGATAATTACCTTAAAGGTAAATGGATTAAATGCTCCAACCAAAAGACATAGACTGGCTGAATGGATACAAAAACAAGACCCTTATAAATGCTGTCTACAAGAAACCCACTTCAGACTTAGGAATACATACAGACTGAAAGTGAGGGGATGGAAAAAGATATTCCATGTAAATGGAAATCAAAAGAAAGCTGGAGTAGCAATTCTCATAATAGACAAAATAGATTTTAAAACAAAGACTATTACAAGAGACAAAGAAGGACAATACATAATGATCAAGGGATCAATCCAAGAAGATGTAACAATTGTAAATATTTATGCACCCAACGTAGGAGCACCTCAATACATAAGGCAAATACTAACAGCCATAAAAGAGGAAATTGACAGTAACACAATCATAGTAGGGGACTTTA